>NC_139516.1:152500-457500 GCF_947247035.1 Vipera ursinii
GGTCATGGCAGTCAAGCAAGGGGACGTGAGGCTGAACTACGACACGGCCTTCGTCTTCACTGAGGTGAATGCCGACATCAACCGGTGGGTCGTGCAGAGCAACGGGAAACGGGTGAGGGCCTACTGCGACACCTCCTCCATCGGCAAGGCCCTGAGCACGAAAGCCGTGGGCAGCAACCAGCGGGTGGACGTGACCAACTGCTACAAGTTTCCTGAAGGTGGGCTGCGGAAGGGCGGTCCAAGAGTCGGGGTTCAAAGGGATGCGGTGGTCACCTGCTCAGGGGTATCCAGTAGCCTCTCTTGCAAGACCTCCAGTGAAACTGACCCCCACCACTTTGTCCCTCCGGCTGACATTTATCCCAACATCTGGAGGAATCTCTGCCGAGGTGGGAGGTCAGAGCACCGGCAGAATGGCAGCAGAGGGGGGAGCGTCCTGCAAAGGGCATTGCTGGGGCAGCCAAGAGATCTGCCAGGGGATGCAAGGTGCCCTCCCCCCCTTTGATGAGCAGGCCAGGCAGGGGAAACCGTGGCGTTCAGAGCAAAAGGCAACTGGAGAGCTGCTGGGCTGCTGTTAATGCAAGAGCGTTCAGACCAGGGACAAGGTGATCAGTCTACAAGCTGGGAGGGGGAGGGAAGGGAGACAGGAGGCGGGGGTGCTTTGCCCAATGCCTGGCACCTGCATGCCTGGCTCCAGAAGCATCCCAGCAAGGCAGGGACCGGGCTGGGCCTTCCACACCTGCCGCTCTGAAGCTACAGGGGCCCAAAATGTGTCAGGCACTTGTGAGCAAAGCACATATCACCTTGGCTGCGTGACCAGCACCGGCTCCCCAAAGCTCCCTGATGCCATTCAAAATTCTGGGGAGGCCTTTGAAAGCCCCCTTGAAGCTGGCAGCTCTTCTCCACCCCACTGGGAAGTCTGGTAGCCTGGGCCCAATCTGGATCCTGCCTCTGACACCATGCAGGGCCGAGGAAGTGTGCCTTCTTCAAGGCAGGGGCTGGTCTTGGGAATAGGGTCCAAGGGTCCCAGTTGCCCAACCCCCCTCTGCCTTAGAGACCCCAGGCCTTGGCTGAGGAGGGGGCTGCAGCAGTGGGTTATGGGCGCTTGGGACACCATTCTCTGCCTTCTCTTATTTTTATCTTGTGGGGCAGCCGGAATCCCTACATGTTGGGTGGCCTGTAGTTGATTTAATTACATCACACATTTCCAATGCATAAATCCTGCTGCAAGCAGCAGCTTGAATGTATCTCATCCCACATCCAGGATTGCTCTCCAGTGGCCCCTCCCGCGCCCCTGCCTGGGTTGCCATAACCCCCTTTGCACCATCAGCTGTCCGATCAACCTCCTCCCTGGCCGGTGTCCAAGCGCAGCCCTGGCAGGACGCTTCCACTCCCTTCTCCAAGGGGGCTGCAGTCAGGCCAAGGGTCGCCTGCTTTGCGGTTGGGCAGTCCCAACTGGACAGTCCAACCACTTCTCGGACCTCCCTATGCACCCACTTTGGGAAAGCCAGAAAAAAGGGAAGATGCTGGCTGCCCTCCAGGCGAACCCCCTGGGCCCCAGGGGGAGGAAGAGGAGGCTGCCCAGCTGGGGGGGGCAGTGGTCTGGCTCCCCTGCAGATTCCCCCCCCCCCGCTTCTTCCCTGCTCTTCCGCAACACAATCATCCACCTGCAGGGAAAGGAGCGCTTACTCATTGTGGTGGTGGGGGGAATGCCCCCATGTCAAGCAACTCAGGGATCCTCGGCGCTCCCCTGCTCAGACTCTCCTACCGAGTCCCTAGTTGGGGACTTCTGCAGAAGGCGCTCCGGGTGGGGGGGTCAATATAATTGAAATGTCTACACAACATGCAAACATTGCAGACACACGTTCAGGTTGAGTTCGGGGGACGAGGCCTTTGGGGTGGGAACCTGGCTGGCCCTGCACGCGGCCTCTGCCTCCTCATCTCCCTCCGGCGCCTGGGAGAGGAACTGGCTTCAGTGGCCGGCCAGTGGGGCTCAGCCACCAGCACTTCTCCGGGGGGGGGGCGCAAGGAGGCCCAGAGGCAGCCGGAGGGCTTCGGGAAAGGCGGCCACGCCGTTCGGGGCTTCCCGCCTCCGCCAAAGGAGCTTCGGAACGGCCCGTTAGAATGCCCCCCGCCCCCGCCCCCCAGCAGCCGGATCGCCCCGACTCTTCCCGCCGCCCGGCCCGAGCTAGCCGGCGGGAAAGAGCCGCGGTTCCGAAAGGCTCCCAGGCGGAGACCGGACCCTTCGGGGTCCCCGCCGGGGAAGAGCATTTTGGGGGGGGGGGACTGAGCTGGTTTCCCTCCCCCCAGGCTCCTCCGAGGAAAGAAGCGTCTACCGGAAAGCCTGCATGGAGCTCTCGGGCTCCGGCGCCTCAGAAGCGGCCGCCTCCCAGCTGATGGCCCACCCGGAGCTCTTCGGGAAGTTCAAGCTGACGCAGCCGCCGGTGCTGGGGAAGGACGTCAACCTGATCCTCTCGCTCTCCAACCTATCCAACTCCCCCAAGACGGTCACCATCCACCTGAGCGTCTCCAGCGTCCTCTACACCCGCCGGGCCGTTAAGGAGATCCTGAAGGAGGCCACCAGCCTCCACCTGGGCGGCAAGGAAGGTACCCCGCCGGCCGAGGCGCAGCGCGTCTGGGGGAGCCGCCCGCTCCCGCCGGTCCCATCCCGAGGCAGCGAGAGCTTCAGCCAAGCGCGGGAATGCCCTGCCCGCCCCTTCTCTCCTGCCCCCCGCCCCCCGCCAGCCAGCAGGCAGGGCAAGGCTCCCGGCAGCCACCAGCCGGCGTCTGGGCAGCGGAGCAGGACTCCGGCCTGGGAGTGAGGAGGGTGCCTGGGGAGGCAGCATCTTCAGTTGGCCCGGCCTGCGGAGGAGTCCTGGGGAGAACTGGGAGGGTGGGGGAGGGGAGGAGGGGGAGGGAGTTGAGTGGTCCGATGCAGAGGAGAAGAAGAAGGGGAGAGCCCGTTCCGGGCCAGGCCTGTGACTGGGGTCTCCTGGCTTCCAGAGAAGTACCTTCCCCTGCGGATCACCTATGGCCACTACGGCAACTCTCTGACTGACGACAAGAAGCTGCTGGTGACCGCTCTGTGCGACGTGCCCGGAGGTGTGAAGCTGCTGGTGGAGAAGGCCATTACTCTGGAGAGCCCAAACCTCTCCATTGTGGTAAGCAGCTCTTGCACATGCACACGCACACACGCACACACAACCCCATGTTGGGAGGCTGTCTGCAGCCAGAACTTCAAGCCCTGAGCCTGGCCGTGGCCATCGGTGCATCTCCATCGGTCCCCGTCTCTGGTCCCAAGGACCCCTCAGGGCCACGTGTCCACCCAGAGTTGTGCTCTGTCGGGCGGTTTCCCGTGTGAGATGCTGGAACTGCTGGCCCCGCCATCTCCTAGCTGGGGCTGGCCTCCTTGAACGCAGCGGACGAAGCTGGCTGAGCTGCACGCTCTGCTCTCTGCTAGAAAGCCAAGTTGATTTGGGCTCAGCCCGCTGAAGAACAGGCCTCCTCCGGAGGCCCAGGAAAGTGGCCGAGGCCCTGGCTGAACGCTCAGCAGCCAAAGGGTCTGGCAGCTTGGCAATTCCTCTGGGTTCCCAGCAGGGAACAGGAGGCTTCCATTTCCATCCTTAACTTGCCCAAACTGGCAAAAACTGGCCATTATCTTGCAGAATCTCAGATTTTGGATCATTTGGAGGCATTTCAGTGTATTTTAAAGATGAGAAAAGGGATGGTTTGGCCGCCATGAGTTTCTGACTCCAGCTCTTCAAAGCCAGCCAAAGATCTTCTTTTGTTCCCACTGTGGATCGAGGGGGGAGGGTAAGTGGGATGAGGGTCTTCTTTTTAGGGCTCCCATTTGTGCTAAAGATGAAAGGGCTCCAGATACAGAAAAAGTTACCTCCACTGAAAGAATGAAGAGACCCTCTAGCCCCCCCATCCACCCCCACTCCTCAGCCCTGCCTGGCATCTGAGAATGGGGAGGGGAGGGGCACCAGAGAGCCCTGCTCTGTGGCCCTGGGGAGAGGCGCCTGACCCATTGCTCTCCTCCCAAGGTTCCTCCCAGGGTGTTTGCCAACACACCAGCCACGCTGGAAATCTCCTACGCCAACCCCCTTCCTGAGCCCGTGAAGGACTGTGTGCTGCTGGTGACCCTGATGGGTCAGGCCATCAAGATCAAGTATGTGGGCCTGGGGGGGAGGGGGCAGCAGAGGCCAGCCTGGCGATTCTGGGGCTGGGCCCAGGGCCACTCTCTCCACTCTCCCCATCTGGCTCTCAGCTGACCTGGGGGGGGGGGGGCTGGGCTCACTATCCCAAAGCGACTCCTCCCACCAGGAAGCTCACTCCCCTCCCCCTTCTCTCCCCCCCCCTTTGCTCCAGCGTGGCAGATCTGGCAGCCGGGGAGCGGTCGAAGATCTACTTTGAGTTCACTCCTCGGCGCACAGGAGCCATGCAGCTGCACGTGGACTTCTCCTGCAGCAAATTCCACCATGTCAAGAGCTTTGTGCTTATGGAGGTGGCTGCCGCTGCCACCACTGCCGGCACCACCTAGCCCACGCGGAGAGGGGGTGTGGGGAGGGAAGCACCTCCCCTGCGCCCAGGCTGCCATTAAAGCTTTTTCCCAGCAGAAGAGCTGCTGCCGTGCGTTTATTCCAGAGCTTAGAGAAGGCAGGAAGTCAACAGCGGGGTGGGGTGGGTCCACGTGTCCTCTCTTCCAGGCTGGGCTCGGTCCGGTCTGCTTCTGAACCCAGCCTGAGCTACGCTTTTCCTTCCGCTTCGGCCAGCTGGCCGCTTGCTCGGGTGCTGCTGGGAGACGCTCTTCAGGGACCGTGTGGCTGCTTCACTCCAGGGCTGGTGGGTCTGGCCATCCAGACAGGTGGCATCTCGGTAAATACTGGCTGCACAGCCACGGGGGGGGGGCACACCTGGGTGCACCCTGCTCTTTTCCCTTTCTCGAGTCTTTTTTTTAAAATTCCCATTTATATCCCGCCCTTCTCCGAAGACTCAGGGCGGCTTACAATCTAAGAAGCACAAATCAATGTGCTTTTCCGCAGTCACCCTTCACGGGGGGGGGGGGAGATGGGGCTCTCCTGGAGGAGGGCTCATTAGCAGGGGACCCTTTAGCCTGGGCCCCTGCCTGTCCTGGCCAGAGCCCACCTGCAATTGCACAGGTGCTCCGTCACCGCCAGTTGTGCTCTGGGGGGGCTTGGGGTGGGGGCTGCTGAGCTTCAGAGCAGTGACTCCCTCGAGGTGTCCCCAAGACTGGCGCAGCGGCTACTGCTTCTTCTTCTGGACTTCCCTGGAAGATTCGCCCCCAGGCCCTGCAGGGGTCAGGGTGAAGTTCAAGAGCTGGGGGGCTGCGGAGGGGCACGCAATAAATGCTCGTCCAAAGTCTTGGCTCAGGGGCCCCGCTTCAGGCCCCCAGAGAGCCCCTTCCCTGAACTGCCATAGTTGCCCTTCTGAGTTTTGGGGAAAAAAATCTAATTAAAAATGTTTAGTAGGCAACTGGATTCCACAAACATTGAGGGGCCCTGTGTGCTCTCTGAGGTGGGTGGTTTTCTTGCAGACATTTTGTGACCCAAATTAGGTAAAATCATCAGTTCTAGTGATGATGATGATGATCATTTGATGATGTTGCCTAGTCTGGGTCATGAAAGACCACCCACCTCAGAGAGCACACAGGACCCCTCATGTCAACCCCGAGCTACAGATATTCTCCTTTATTGGCCCCAGAAACATCACTGGGAAGTAGAAACGGTGGGCACCTGCCACTGCGACCTTGTTTGCAAACGCCCCCACCGCTCAAGGAAAAAGAAAAACAAAACGTTTGGAGAGCATCCCAGTGGGAAGAAGCCGGGAGAGGAGAAGCTTCCAGTAAACCGTCAACCCGATGCCTCTCGGCCAGGTTCTCTTCTTCTGCCAAACCCCGCTCGGTCCTCAGGTGGTCCTCAGGAGGTCATGCCTGGAGGGCCAGCAATCCGTTAGGTAGATAACCTGTGCCAGGGTGGCAGAGCCCGGATGGCACATCAGTATCCGGTCATTCAAAATTTGTTTTCCTTTCCTGGTTCTCTTCCGTGGAAGGGAGGAATGGATGTCTGCGCGAGTCCTCGGGCTCCCGAGATGCCTTCGCAGTTCATGCGATGCTGAACGGCCGCAGCTGTTTGTCACAGCGTCGCTCCTCCCTAGAAGAATTAACAGAGATGAGAACAAAAGCCGAATCCTGCTGGATCAGACCGCCCCCCCCCCCGGTCTATCTGGTCAGCAGCCTGATCTCACAGTGACCAGCAACCACTGAAGGGAGCCCACTCGTCTCCCGGGAGATAATTGCTTTAGAAGTCAGTTTATCACACTCCTGATCCTTGACCCTGGCTTGACAAGCGGATCGGTGTGGTCAGTGCACAGATGCTTTGACCCTCGTAGCCGGACTGTGGGCTGCCTGACCCTCGGGAACCCCCCACCCCATTTCCCATTCCACAGTCGTTCCTTGTCTTCTTCTGAAAGTTCACAGCCTGCTTTATTTTCCTCTGGGTTTTGCACCTTCCTGTTGCAGCGTCTAATAAATCTTCCTCCTCCCTTCTCGGCCGCGGGGCAGCCATCACTGCTCCGGTCCTTCACTGCGGGTCTGCCAGAACAGTCAAGGACTCCTGCCTCTTCCTCTGCGCGGTGAGAACTGGACGGGTCTCCAGTCCAAGCCGCTGCTCAGGGCAGGATCCTCAGATCACCCCAGCTGCCCAACCGTGGCTGGAAACCCCGCACCACGACCGTGATTCTAGCAGGCTGCCTGCCCCACTGCTTCGCAGCCGCTCCTCCCCGCCCCCCATAACCAGGCTGCTGGTTATTGTCCTCTAGCCCGAGGAGCTGATCGAGACCCCCAAGGACATCAGACGCGGGCAAGGGGCTGGACACGGGAGGCCCTGGCTTCTTTCCCTCCTCATAGCAAAGCGGGGAGGTAAAGAGGGGCTCCGGGCTGCCTCAAAAGCACCAACTGACCTGGCTCACCTCGCAGGCGGGGGAGAAAAAAACAACATCCGGAGGATGAACTACGGAGTTTGCTGGGCTTGCATTTTGCTTCCCCTTCCTCCCAGCCCGATTCCAGGCTGAGCCCACCCAGAACTTCCTGGAGTCGGCTGCCCTCCGCATCCTGGGCTCCCTCCGAGGGCGGCGGCGGCGGCGGCTGCATGATCCCCGCCTGTGGCGCCGCAAGGAGGACGCCGCCTCTCGTTTAAGCAGCAGCTTTCCTTCAACTGCGAACGGCAGCCGCAACTCCCAGCCACGGGTCAGTCCCTGATTTCTCTGCCAGCCTCCCCGTGAAGTCTTGCCTGGCATATGCTGGGCAGCTGGGCTTGCACTGGCAGGTAGGTAGGCAGGCAGGTGGCCAGACTGGAAGCACAGCCTCTCCGCAGCGACTCTTAATTAGCAACCTGCCAAATTGCTGTCTAGCTGCCAAGCTCTGTGCGTGGCCAAACGAGGCCTCTCTCCCCCGCCCCCCCCCCCCGTCTTCCTGCGCCGGCCCCTTTTCTTCACCTTGTGCGCTGACAGTTGAAGAGCTCCGTTCCTGTCTCGTCCGCCCCCAAATGTCTCTCATCGAGACCCCCTTTTCTGTCTGCTGGACGGCAGCCTTTGCGACCGCGGCTGAGAAAAGGCCCTCCCCGGCCGATCAGAGCATCCGAGGCGGCCCAGGGGAGCCTCCAGCGGCAGTCAAGAGACGGAACAACCATCACCAAGGGAGAGCTAAGCGAGTCACAGCCTCCTCTCCCCCAGGCCTAACAAGTTCGTCGTGTTTTGGGACCTTATTAACAGCCTTAGAGGCAAACAATTCTGGAGCTCTGAATCAGCCAGAAGGGAAGTCGCCTCCCTCACTGCTTTCTTATTCCGAAGCTTTAAACAGCTGCATCTGTTTAACTTGCAGGAAGAGGCAGGAGGCCGACATCAGCCCTGGGCACAGCTTGGGTCTCTCTTCACCCGAGATGCGCTGGAACACGGTCTTTGTGCATGCTGCTATAAGCAGGGTGGGCATTTATTTACTTTATTCATTTATATATTACAATAGAGTAGAGTAGAGTAGAGTAGAGTAGAGTAGAGTAGAGTAGAGTAGAGGTAGAAGGCACCTTCGACATCTTCTAGTGCAGCCCCCCACCAAGCAGTAGAACCTACACAGTCTCACACAGGTGATTGTCCAGTCTTCTTAAAAATCTCCCTCCCTTCCTGCCAGCCAGCCGTGGCTCTGGGTCTCTGCTGGGAGGAGGCCAATGGAGTTTCCACCCCTCCCACCGCCCTGCCCCCACCCTTTCCACCAGTTCAGGCTGGTTTTTCTTAGCAGCTGCTTGAGGAGGCTTTGTGAGCAAACGTTTGGCTGGCAAAGAGTGGAGAAGCACTTTGCCTTCTGCAGCCAAGGGCTCTGGGCTCTCCTGTGCCCGAGAACCTTTGTGACTTCCATCCAAAAGCTCATCTCGGCCCTTCCTGGGCACCAGATCTCCTCTGGCTCAAGGAGGCAGCCCCCACTGTTCCAGCCCCAGCCCCCCAGCCCCTTTCCACCTCTCTTGGGGACCTGGCTGGCTGTGGGTCTGGGGGCACTCAGAAGCGTCTCCAAGGGCTGCGGGGGGGGGGGCTGCTCTCCTCTCAGATAAAGTCACTCCGCTGGGCAGATCCTTTGGCAGCGACTAAGATGGGTCTGAGCCCCATTGTCAGAGGAGGTTGACCCTGAGGGAGTGGACATTCTGGCTGTGGGAACGGCCACCCGTGCTCCCGACCCATGGCCCTCCCCCCTGAGTGGGTCCAAGTAGCAGTCAATGCCCTCGGGGGACAGGGTGCTCCTACCTGCCTTGCAGGACTCACCTTCTTCTCCAGAGGCCATCTTTGGACCCAACAGTACTGGACAACCTTTGTCCGGTCCCCAACCTCCCCCCCCCACTGCTTTTTTAGGGAAGGCTGTTGAGGAGGTGGGATGCTCAGCTGCCCCAGGGCCCTGGGTGAGCGGATTCTCTGAGCCTTTTCAGTTGGAGTTCAGGCCTGGACAGAGCACCGAAGCAGCTTCAGCTGAACCCTGCAAAGGCAGGGGGGCTCCGGGCTTTGGGCCCCCCAGGGGCAGATGACATGTCCTCTTTTACTCCGGATTGGGTGGTGGTCTCCTGGACTTCGCTGGCATGTTATCTGGGGTCCTGCTGGACTCACAGAGCCCTCAAAGAGCAGGAGGACTTTGCACAGACTTCTCCTCTGTGCCAACTTCACTCTTTCTGGGCCGGGAAGCCTGGCTCATGTCTTGGTCACTGCAACACACTCTCCATGGGACTGCCCTTGAAGACCACTCAGAAATTACCACTGAACCAGTATGCAGAAGGACACACAATGACTGGTGCCCTTAGAGCAGACATGTCAAACACAAGGCCCGGGGGCCGGATTCGGCCCGCGAAGTGGTTTCATGTGGCCCGCGAAGCTATCCTGGAAACAGTGAGGGAACGGCCCCCACTGCCTTGGCCCTGGCCCAGAGACCCTCCTCCTGCCAGAGACCCTCAGATCTGTCCCACGCCTGCCCAGGCCCCCATAGGCACCCTTGATGCGAACGATGTAGAGCTGGCCACGCCCACCCAGTAGGCCATATGCACTTTAGCCACACCCACCCAGTAGGCCACGCCCACCCAGGCCACACCCACCCGGCCCCCTGAGGGCAACTGCAGTGCTGATGCGGCCCTCAATGAAATTGAGTTTGACACCCCTGCCTTAGAGTCACCCGTGTTATACCCATATTATACCTGTGTAGCGTGAGCTATACCGGCTCCAAGTTTCTTTCCCAGTGCAATTCAAGCGGCTTGTTTTCATTCATTCATTCATTCATTCATTCATTCATTCATTCATTCATTCATATTCATTCACTGAAAACATTTATACAGCCTCCAGTCTTATAACAAACTCTGGCTTGTAACAAATATATGCCACGATAACTGGTGATTTGCAGGACTCTTTCTCCCTAAGGACATCTGAACGCTACCAGATCAGGAGGAGGGGGGCAGCAAGCTTCTGGTCCCTCCCCTCACAATGTTGCTCTCCGATGGGACCTTTTCCCTGGCAGCCCCCACCCTATGGAGCGCCCTCCCTCCTTTTAACCTTCCAGAAACCGCTTGAGACTTGGCCCTTCCCCCAAGGGCTAGGATAGGGTGGGGTAATTTTAATTATCGGGCGGGGGGTGTCTAATATTTTTCTCTTTAATATCTTGGTTGCAATATTTTATTGTACATAAAAGTGGTTTTTATCTTTTGCTTGCGAGCCGCCCGGAGGGGCGATGCGAAAGTCTGAAATACGCTTCCGGCCGAAGGGCGGGCGGGGCCTCCGGGTCCCCCGGTGTTTGTGTTAGGCACACTCAGCGGCGGGAGTGGCCGCCTGTGGAAAGCCCGGGTCCCCCCGAGTGAGTGAGGCTTCCTGGGCAGCCCCGGCTGCTTTCAGCGCCCCGGCTGCATCCTCCCGGTGAATCAGCCGCGCTTCCAAGGGCCGCTTCGTGTGCGCGGCGCGGTCTGGGTCGGGGAGCGGGGCTGGGTGGGGGGGAAAGCCGCCCCCAGGGGAAGGCCAGGAGGCATCGGCAGAGACCGCGGAGCCCGAGAAGCCGAGCAGCCGCTTCCCCGTTAGGCGGGCGGGAAGGGAGCCGCAGGGGTCGGGCTGATTAAAGGCGAGAGCTGAGCCGGGGCTGGCGGGAGGATGGGTGGGGGGGAGCCCTAAAACCGTAAAAGCCCCCAGAGGCTGTTTCAGGGACCGCGGGCGAGCGACCGCCAAGCCCGAAGGTTCTGGGTGAACATTCCGGGAAGCCGCTCCAGGCGGGTCCCGCTCAGAGGCGGTTGGGCTCTCGACGGAGGCAGCTGACCGGGCGCTGCTTTTCCTGCCTCAATTATCCCCCGGCCCTCCGGCTGCCTCCACCCCGGGGCAGCTCGGGTTGGCTCCGCGGGCGGTCCGGGCAGTTCCCCCGGGGGACCCCGAGATTGAGCACCCTCCAGCTGGGGCCACGCTTGGCCCCGGTTCCGGGTATTTTCACGCCGGCCCCGCTCAGCCCCTGCTCTGCTGGCCGCCCGCTGCGCTCTCTTCCAGCTACCCGGGAATGGGGCGGCCGGGCCCGGATCACCTGAGGTCCAAGAAGCGCTCCGTGGGCTCCGTCTCGGGCGCCGCTCAGCCTGGCCCCTTCCGTTTGGGGAGGCCCACGCCCAGTCGGCGTCTGCCGGGCCTTCCTCCTCCTCCTCCTCCTCCTCCTCCTCCTCCTCCTCCGCAGCCCTGAATCAGCCGCGCTCCGAGGGAAGCCGATGGACGGGATCGGGGTTCTGTGGCGGTTCCGCAGTACTGCAGAATGTATCCTCCCCTTCCTGCTCTGCAACTTCGGCAGCCTCGGGCGCCAGGGTGCCCCCCTTGCCCTCCCCCCTTCCCAGGCTGCAGTCCCCTCCCCTTGGCAGCCCCGGCTGCAGCTGGAAGCAGGGCTGCTCTTCACGCCTGATGCTATTTGGGATGGGCGCCGCCATTTTGCTTTTGCCCCTCAGTCCAGCTTTGGGCACAACCACAAATGCACCCGTGTGCAATTCCGTGACCATGGGGCACTGCCCAATAGCGGGCCCCATTTCCCTTCTCAAGAGGGCAGGGAAGGAGCCCTCTGCCTCTGCCCATCAACACCGGGACGACTGCACCACTTTCTCCAGACAAACCGATTTATTGGGTTCTCTTAGTTGTGTGTATGTATCACCTGTGGAGGCCGCCCATCTCACTCGGGAGCGACTCTGGTGGTCTGCAATTAAACATTAGTTACACTCTCTTTGGCTTCCTTTTTACTTGGTGGTTATTTTTGGACTCAGCCTGAGGTTTAGGCTTTCTGCCCTTCCCGGAGATGCCTTGGCTCCCTTCCCTCCGCTCACGAAGAGAGCTCTGGGTCAAACGTGTCCAGGCCAGGGGAAGGGACAGCCCCAGTCTCTGCTGCCCTGGTCGGAGCCCCCCTGGAGTTGTGTGTCCAGCCCTGGTCTGCACGATGCGGAAGAGATGCTGAGGAGAGCCACAGAGACAGGTGGGACTTGAGCCCTACGAAGACAGGCAAAGAGGATCTGCTCTGCTGAGGTCGAGGATTATGGAAAGAGGACACACGGCAGCTCTGCCCCCTCCCCACCCACAAAACTCACCGGGGGGAGGGTCTGTGATCATTCTCTGTGGTGGCTGAGGGGAGACCCTGGTGGCAGCGTCCACCCCCAACTAAGGAGAGGTGCCTGTCCTGGAGAATTTTGTTGGGAAAGCTCAGGAGTCCATGTGGGGAGGGGTCCATCTCTGGAGGGCCTCAAAGAAAGACTGGCCAGTCATTGGTCTGGGGCGAACTGAAGATGCCGAAGACCTGTGGGATTCTGTGGATTCACATAGGCCTCTTTCTCCACAGAATCCTGAAAAACAGGAAGGAGGAAGGGGTCAGATTCCCCCCAGCCCCACGTTTTGCATCCCAAGGGCCTCAGCCCCTGCTCGGGACCCTCCTCTCTACTCCCTGCCAGCCAGTAGCCCTTTCACAGCAGGCCCAGCCTGCCCAGGAGGGGTTGTGGCACCGGCCAGCGGCCACAGCGCAGGGCAATCCAAGGGCACAGCAAAGCCCACTCTACAGTCGCTGCAGGTGGGCACCTTTCATCCGGCCCAGGGAAACCTCCAGGACGATTCCTGAGACAGGGTCCAGCCCATACCAGACACTGCTCCCCCCCCCGTCCCAGCCGAAAGTGCTGAAGAGGACAAGGGAAGGCCCGGCCAGCCAGAGGGAGCCGAGTGAAGGGTGACTCGCCAGCCAGCCGGCCAGCCACACTTCCAAGGCTGCTGCTGCTGATGCTGCTATGTCCTTGGCCTACATCTGGGCTGGGAGGAGAAGAGCCGGACGGAGGAGCTGGTCTGCCCACCTGCAGAAGGCTTAGAGATGCCAGCAGCCCCTGTGTTGGTCTTCCCATGCCTGCTCTCCCTCCCCCCCTTCTGATCTCTGCTTGCCAGGGAACAGTGGGGCCGGCAGCTGGGGCAGGGAGCGATACACAGGACTGCACCCAGCATCACAGAACCCCACGCAGGGGTCAGACCCAGACCCTCCCTCCCTTGTGCCCACCTACTGCGAGGGGGGGGCCACACATCTATCTCCAGACGGCTGGCTCCGGGGCAAGTGTCAAGCAGGAGCCTGCTGTGCCCAAGGAGCCACAAGCCACGAGCCGGGACACCTGAGTCAGTGGCTCTCGCTCAGGGCCGGCCAGGCCAGGCCATTTGCTGAGCTTCGGCAGCCTTCCCTCAACCCAGGGAAGCCGAGGAGGGGAAGCCCAGGAAAGTCCTGGGAGGGGGAGATTTGTTACCTTTTGACCTGCTAACCATTTATCACCAGCAGCCTGGATGATCTGGGGCTACTGTCTGGGTTGCAGGGAAGGGGGAAGAAGCCCAGAAACTGTGTGGGAAGGATGGGTCAGCCTCCTGGCAAACGCCACCCAGCTGAAATAGGTGTACAGTGATGCCCATTGGGGCACCCCCCCCAAAACCTCAAGTCTGCACTGTTGGGTCTGAGTCCCCTGAGTTTGGGGTCCCTGGTGCTCTCTGAGCTTGGTTGGTTTCTTGCAGACATTTCATGACCCGATTAGGTAACATCCGTGTAAGCGTAGGGTTTTCTCCGTTTATATTCAGTATAAATATAAACCTGCCTTTATTGGTGGTGGGTGTAGTGTTCTCTTTAGCGGTTCTTTATTAAGACATTGCTCGTCTGGTGTTCAAGCCGGCTTCTCTGGATCTGGGCCACTAATTAGGATTGTTCTTTTTGTTTCTTTGTTCCCTTCTTAGCTTTCCTATATTCTCTGACGTATAAATCTGCTTTATCTCTACTGTATGTTATCTAGGGATGACTGATTTGTCTAAATGCCAAGTTTCCAGGAATTTCCTGGCATTTTTGGATTTGGCTTGGTCTAGGATGCTTTCTCCCCAGGGGTGGGGTGGGGGGAATGTGGCTGTCCGTATGTGTGGGGAGATTAAGGAGTGTTCATCGGATCTTCTCTTCCGGCTGCTGGTTTTCCTTCGGGGGTGAGCCCTGCCCCTCCTCCGCCCGTCTCTCCTGCATCGCAGCCGCTTCAGCCCTTTACACGCATGTTGCGGGTGACCCTGTTTTTTTCTCCCCTTGGGCTGCTGGGGGTTCGGGTTTAGGTAAGGTGCTTTGAAGGGCTTTAACTGGTTTGTGTGCTATAGCCAGTGCTTTTTTGGTAAAAGAAAAAGGTGCCGGAACTCCGTTCTGAGCCTTCTATGAGCAAAAAAGCCCTGGCCATAGCGATGTTTTGTAGTGATGGCGCAGCAGTTGGTTATTTCTGAGTTGTTTTTCTTCTGGAACTAACGCCCCCTCCTGGGAGAGAACTCCATGAAGAGGTCACCGTTTGTGGCGGCCCTGAAAAAGGCCCACTCAGGGGTGGAAAGGGGCTGGCCTGACTCCACCAGCATCACGCCCCCCCCCCAGCACACTCTGGGGGCTTCGGCCTTCCCCCAGACCAGGTGAGAACATCTGGAGCTTGGGAAAGGGGTGATGGGGGAATGCAATCCAGATGCAAAAATTCCTGCAGATGGAGGGGGCGCTTCTGTCCTTTCCAAGGGCTTCCCCCCCCCTCAGAAATGCTTCTCACTGGGAGGGGGGGCAGAAGCTGCTTCTAAAGCTGAACCAAGAGAGAAGGGATTGAACATCCCAGCCCCACCCACACTGGCGGGGCAAGCCTCTGTAGGGGAACAGGGAGGCAAGCCCACCCTGCCTGGTGCTGATGACGCCCCCTAGCTGTGCTGAGGGGGAAGGGTCTTCTCTCCCCCTCCCCTCCCCCAGTTGTGAAAGGCTCCTGCTCAGAACTCAAGCTGCCCAGAGAGGCTGAAGGCTCTCTGGAGGGGTCTGACCAGGAGACCCCATTCTGGGGGGGAGGGGAGTGATAAGGGGGCAGGCAGATGGGGCAGAGTTGAGAGCTAGAGAAGGCAGGATGGAGCAGCTACTGGACTGAGGGGCTTGTGGTTGGAAGGGCCCAGTGGCATCAGGAGCAACTCCAACTGGAGTGGGAGAATGGCCATTTTTTTTTTCAAACGCTGATGTCCTCCCCCGCTTCATCCCTTGCACTTGTTTTGATCTGTCCTTTCATCAAGATGGCAGGACCACTCGGGGGGCCAGAAGGAGCAGCTCACTGGGGTGGGTGGGTAGTTGGGGCTGCCCCCAGGTGAGCAGTGGCAGGAGGGGGAGATGGGGTCTTGTGGATCCACCAGATCAGGCTGTCTGGTGGGGGGAAGGCCAACCAAGCTGAGGTGTCCCCAGTGCGAGGAAGGGCCCGAAGCATCCCGAGGCTCCTGAGGCCACTTTAGGGGCCACGGCCCAAAGGCCACAGGGAGCCACAGCCTGGACTGACACAGAGGCTCCTCACCAGCCTGGTCCGCCCACAGGGAGGGAGGGAGGGAGGGCACACACAACTCTTAATTGTGCCCCCCCCTTGGGTCCCTGGGCTTCCTCTATCCCACACAAAGTGTGTTGACGTGCCTTTTCAGCAAGTGTGAACTGCGCCCACGCCCAGGCGGCTCTTGGGTGGGAGCTGCTGTGCCAGCAAGTTGGTGACGGAGCAGGAAGGTAAATGGGCCATGCCCAGAGTGCCACGCCTGGAGCCTCCTTGGCTCCTGCCAGATGCCGCCTGCAGGCATCCGCCAGAAGAGCCCGGCAGCAGCAGGAGCAGCATGGCTGGAGGTAGGGAGGCTCGGGGCAGACGGAGGGGCAGCGGTGGGGAAGGGAGCCCAGCTCTGCCCCAGGGCCCCTCACTCCCCACTCTGCCCCCACAGAGCTGCAGCTAGCCTTTGTGGACTGGCATGGCCCGGAGAACACCCATGGGCACCATACGGCCGAGATGAGCAGCGGGCAGCTGGTCGTGCGGAGGGGGCAGCCCTTCACCCTCACCCTCCACTTCCACTCCAGGAACTACGAGCCGGGCTTTGATTCCCTGCACCTGGTTGCAGAGACAGGTAACGGGGAGAGGGGGGAACCCCAGGCCAGGCACCGACGCAACGCCGGTGTTCCAGTCCAAGAGAGTTGCTGCTTCCCCACCGAGACCCTGCCGCAGGGGCTTCTCCTCCTCCTGGGGAACTGGGTCTCCCTCCATCTCCCCACTTTTAAGCCACACACACACCCCCCCCGTGGACCAAGTGGCACAAAAGCTGCTTCCGCTGATGGCCGTCTGGGTCCAGAAGTGTGTGGTGGGGGCTGTTGGGAGTGGCAGCCGGTGGGTGGTGCCTCCGCCCACGTCAAGCCCCCGGGCAGAGTCTCTTCCAGGAGCAGGGAGCGAAGGCTTCCTACTGGTGGCCGGGCTCTGCCTAGCAGGTCCAGGGGAAACTGACCGACTCCAAGCTGAGTAGGCTGCACAGAAGCTGTGTGACCGTGTCGGTGGAGGGGGAGTGAGGAAGCCTGCTCAGGAATAGGCAGCGGGGACTACCTACTGAGCGTGGCCAGGACTCAGCTCTGCACACCGAAGGCGACAACCAGAGGATCGCTTGAGCCGAAACTCTGAGGAAGGGCTGGCCGGATCAGCCACCCGCGCCTTGCCGGCAGAAGACCTCGCCGAGGGATCTGGTCTGGCTCCCTTGGGGGGAGATGGGACGGGAGGTCACAGAGGCCTAAAAGGGGTTCACGCTTGGTGGACTCACGCGCCAACAGCAGCCCCAAACAATCCTCCCTCGGACAACACTGGGGCCGCCTGTCACCCAAGTGCGTCTCGCAGAATCGAGGTGTTTCTCTTAGCTCAGGGTGAGCGGTGGAGTCTGGCAGCCTCTGGGCTTTGCTGGCAGATGTTTCCTTACCCGACCAGAACCTCTTCGGGGCTTCTTCTCTCGTGGTACAAATAAACCCTCTTGTACAAATATGGTTTCTTTGTCTGGCTCTCTCCACCCCACCCTTAGCTGAGCCCCAATTTGGCAAGCGTCAGTGTTGATTTATATTGGATGTGGCAAACCCATCAAGCTGCGGATTGGGGAATTCCTCAGGTGGCTGTGATTTGGGGCAGGAGGGGGGGCTCTTCCCGCTCCCTGTAGTGACCATTCCTGGGCAATGGCCAGAATGCCCCCACCTACCATGTGTCTCTGGCGGTTGCCATGGTTCTTATTTTTACCTGGGGCCTGTAAGGTTGCCCCTACTTTCCTGAGGCTGAGGGGGACATGTCATCTTGGGTCAGCCATCCCATGGCAATAACTCAGATTAGGACCAAGGAAGGAATTTCCCAATTTTGACCCTGACACCGCAGCAGTGGCAGTGCTGCCAACTCGGAATAGGGGGGTGCTCAATTCAAGGGCTGAGGAAGAAAGAAGGGCAGAGGCCACTGGCTACTCCTTGGGTGCAGGTAGAGGCCCCCCTTGATCGGTACTAGGCAGAGCCGGTCAACGGAATGCTGCCCATCCAGCCGGGCTGGTCTGGCTGGCTGGCTGGCTGCCCTCTGGGGCACAAAGGTCCCTCCCCCAGCGTGAAACGGGCTGAGCTTAGAGGAGCATCTGAGTCTCTCTTTGCTTAACAGTTCCTGGGCTCCCCCCCCCCCCCGGACTTCCCCTGATGGGGGGGCTGCCCTCAGATGGCATGGCAAGCTTGGCCCATACGAGCAGCGAGAGAGACGGCTCCAGGCGCTTTGTGAGCCCAGCCCAAGTGGGCTCCCATGCCCATCTTCCTCCAGAGTGCAAACAGAAGAGGACTCCACTGGTAGCCCCTTCTCCCCCCCCCCAGGGCCAGGGCCGGAGAGGGCCATCTTCCTGGTGAGTCTGAGCCAGCCGCACAGCAGGGAGGCCTGGAGAGCAAGCGCAGTGCCCAGTGGCCCCCAGTCCACGGATGTCGCCATCTCGGCTCCTGCAGAGGCCCCCATCGGGCAGTACCAGCTGAACGTCCACTTTGACTCCGGCCAGGGCGCGTCTTCCTCCTACGAGCTGGGCGAGATCCTCCTCCTCTTCAATGCCTGGTGTCCAGGTACTGGGACTGCTTCCTCCACTGCCGGGGCCCTCTCTCCCTGCCTTTCAAGGCCACAGCTGCCCTCCAACGCCTGGACTGAACTGAGCAGGCCTGGGCTCGATGGGTTCTTGGAAGGAAGACCACCAGGAGATCTCAAAGCTAAGAGCACCCCAGAGCTCTCTCCCAGATGGGCCCCATGTGCTGCATAGACAGCTTTGACTGCAGAAACACTAAGAGGCTTTTGACTGGGGGGGTCCCCCCCAAAAGGAGGGAGAAGCTTATTTGGTCCTTCCGGGGAACCTAAAACAATTGGGGGAGCAGGAGAGAAAACCCTTCTCCCTCCACTGTGCAGAAGACGACGTCTACCTGGAAAGCGAGGCCGAGAGGCAGGAATATGTCATGAACGAGCACGGCGTCATCTTCCACGGAAACAGGAACTGGATCCACCCAGTGGCCTGGAACTTCGGCCAGGTACTAGGAGCCCTTCCCCCGCCAGGCCGTTGCGTCACAGTTCAGTGGGAGGCCCTCCTCACCTCCCCCCCCCGTTTTGAGAATAGTGGCAGCTGAACTGCTGGACACTTGCCCCGTCCCGACCTGCTCAGCTGCAATTCTCTCCTGTAGTTTGATGAAGAGACGGTCAGCATCTGCCTGAGGCTACTGGACAGCAACCTGCAGTTCCAGCACCACCCAGCGCAGGACTCTGCCCTGCGCAGCAGCCCGGTCTACGTCAGCCGGGTGTTGAGCGCCATGGTAAGAGTTGTGCCCTGGGCACCCCACCACCGACTGGGGCACCCGGGTGCTTAACGTAGAAGGGGGTCCCCCTTCTCTCTCAGGGCTGCGAGCTGCCACCTCTTTCCTCCTCTCCAGGTCAACAGCAACGATGACTCCGGGGTCCTCATGGGCAATTGGGGCGAGGACTATTCTGGGGGCACCCGCCCCAGCGAGTGGAGCAGCAGCATCCCCATCCTCAAGCAGTGGGACCGCTCGGGAGGGCAGCCGGTCAAGTACGGGCAGTGCTGGGTCTTTGCAGCTGTGATGTGCACAGGTAGGGCTGGAGGCAGTCGCTTGCACGCCACACCTCCCCCACCAGATGGTGTGTGTGGGGGCAGAGGCAATCTCCCTTGGTGCCCCTTAACCAATTTCGTTGGACAAATCCCAGGAGAAGGAAGCAAATCTCTTCCCCTTGTCCCCCTACTGTGAGCCTTGGCTGCTGGGACGCAGGCCGGCTGCGCTCACCCAGAAGCTCTTAACCTGGGTCAGTTTCCAGAGTCTTCCCACCTTCTCTTGGGCTAAGAGAGCTATCCCTCACGCAAGATGGGCTGAGGCTGGCCCGACTGTGTGAACCCTTTCACTTGGGCACCTCTGGCCCCTCCGCAACCCTCCGGGAACCTTGGAATCCCTGCAGCCATAGGCGATGGTTGGAAATGCCCCAGGGCTAATACGTTGTGGGGAGCCATTGGGGGGAGGGCAGAACATCTTGCAGAGGGAGCTTTGCCTTTTGAGCTGAATGGTGCACCAAATCCCTCTCTCCCCAGTGATGCGCAGCCTCGGGATCCCAACCCGTGTGGTGACGAACTTTGACTCGGGTCACGAGAAGGATGGCAACCTGGTTATTGACGTCTTCTACGACAACACTGGGCAGCTGCTACCCCGGGAGAGCAAGGACAGCATCTGGTGGGTGGCTCCTTCGCCCCATGGCTTTGGACGCAGCCAGGCTGGCCTCTGTGCAGCTGGGCTGCCCTCCAGGGGCTTGGGAAAAGCAGCAAAGGGCAGCCTTGGAGATGTCCTCCCCCTCCCTTTTAGCCCTGCAAGAAGGACCTGGTGAGGCCTCCACAGGAACAGAAGGGTGGGAGGCTCAGAGGAGACCTTTTCTCGCAGGGTGGAGAGTAGATAAATTCATAGAACGAGGGGGAGACAACTATGGGGGTGGCTTTGCCTTCCCTGCAGCACCAGAAGGGCCCTGCCTGCCCAGCCCACTTCCACATGGGCTTCCTGGAAACCACGGAGGGGCCCTGATGGCAAAAGGAGGGTGGCTAGAGGGCCTCTGGCCTGACACAGCTCCCGAGCTCTCTCCTGGTAGCCCCAAAGGAGCTGCCCAAGAGCCACCCTGCGTGAGACCTCCAAAGAAGCTGCTTGTGCCAAGGCTGAGTACACGGAGCCCATTCTGGCTGCTGTGGCCTTCCCTGGTGCCCAGCATGACCCCCTCCCACAAATGCCCGGCTTGGCTGGGATGGCTGGCCGAGAACATTCCCTCCCTCATCTCTCCCCACCCCCAGCAGGGTTGGGGGTTGCAAGAGGACTGCCGGCTGCCTGTGACAACTGCCTCCCTCCCTCCCTCCCCGTGTGGCAGGAACTTCCATGTCTGGAATGAGTGCTGGATGGTGCGCAGGGATCTGCCCCCTGGGTACGACGGCTGGCAGGTCTTGGATGCCACACCGCAGGAGTCCAGCAACGGTAACCAGGATGCCTCCGCTCTGTTCTCTGCCGGGCTTGGTCAGGCTGGTGTGCGTGCATCTCGACCCTTCCTCTCTCTCTCTCCCCTTTGGCAGGGCTGTACCGCTGTGGCCCATCACCTGTCAGAGCTGTCCGGAACGGCGATATCCACCTGCGCTACGACACCCCCTTTGTGTTCTCCATGGTGAATGCAGACCGGGTGGTTTGGCTGCTCTCCGGGCCGAGAAGGGAAAAACTCCAGTGGAATCCAAGCGCCGTGGGGAACTACATCAGCACCAAAGCCGTGGGAAGCGATGCGCGAGAAGACATCACCCACACCTACAAGCACCAGGAAGGTACCTCTGGCCCCTCGAGATTCACACAGCGCTCCCTCTCCCACAAACTGAAGCAGTGGGGCAGAACCTGGGCCAAGATGCTGCTAGATGAGCCTTTAAAACTTGACATAAAAGCACACAATTAATTTCTGGACAAAATCAGGCAGAAGAGAGCAGGAGGGAGACCCCCCCCCTCAATCAAGGGTTTAGGATGAGGTTGGGCTGGAGGCAGCTGCTTACGGCCCCTCAGTCAGCCTGCTGGCCTTTTGGTGTCCCTGCTTGGGACCCCCCCCTTCCTCCTCCTCTCCTTTGCCCTGGGCAGCCCTTGCTCCCGGCCTCCTCAGGCGGCCTCCTCTCCCTCCACAGGCTCCCTGGGCGAGCGCCAGGTGTTCCTGAAGGCCCTCACGCGCAGCCAGCCCTTCGGCCCCATCAGAAGCAGCACCAGCGGCCTTCCGGCTCTCCCCGAGGGCCCGCGCCGGGACCCCCCCACAGGGGCTCAGACATACCTCCACCTTCAGCTGGTGGAGAGTCCGGAGATCGGCCAGGACATCCACCTCACCCTCCTGGCCCGCAACCTGGAGTTTGCCCCCAAGGAGCTGAAGCTGAGCCTGAGCGCCCAGTCGGTGCTGCATAACGGGCACCCCCTGGTGCCCTTCTGGCAAGACACCATGTACCTGTCCTTCAGCCCCAAGGAAGGTAAGGCGGGGGGCGGCTGCGGGGGGCCGAGGGGCCCAGAGGCGGCCCTGCTCTCGCCCCGGCTACCTACCTTATTTCCACAGAAAAGCGCATCCCCTGGCACATCTCCTACCGGCAGTACAGCCGGCACCTCCAGGAGGACAAGCAGATCCGGGTGGTGGCCATGGGGGAGGAGAACACCACCTGGCAGAAGGCCCTGGCGGAAAAGACCATCACGGTGGCCACTCCCCCCATCCTGATCCACGTAGGTGGCCTCCCCACAGGCTGATCCCCCCCGCCCCCTGCAGTGCTGCCCAGCGGTTCTGTGGGGGGCCATGCTGCTCCCGACTTTCTAACCCCCCTTCTCTCCCCCCCCACGGTGCAGGTGATGTCCCCCGTGGTGCTGCACCAGCCCTTCCAGTTCCGGGTGGAGTTTGTCAACCCCCTGGCCGAAGCCGTCAGTGATGGCCTCCTGGCCGTGGAGGGCGCCGGCCTGGTGCGAGGCCGAGCCGAGATACAGTGAGTGGGGCTGGGCTAGGGTTGGGGTGAGGTGGGTGCTGCAGCTCTGCCTGGGATGGGGGGGCAACTGTCTCCCAAGGAATGCTGCATGGGCGGGGGTGCTCTTCCCTTTCCGCACCACACAATCCCACGTGGGTGTTGCGTCACTGCAAGAGCAGCCATGTCTGGACTTGCCTAGATGTCTCCCAGCAGATGAGGGGGGAGCTGGGCAGAAACACGGAGCCCCCCCGCGCTGCCTGCCGAGCCCCCCTGGGAGCTGGCAGGGAGAGAGCAGCCAGCCGCCCAGGCGAGGCCACCCAGTCGCCTGAGGGTAGCCCAGAGAGCGGGTGGGGCACTCCCTCTGGAAGGTGCCAGAGGCTCCCTGGCCGGGCCTGTTTTGTGCCTGCAAAGGCCCCGAGAGAGCCAGACAGGACGAGAGTGGCCCTCAGCGGCTGCCCCGGAGCGAGGGAGGAAACGCTCTGGTGGGGGAGGCCTGCCCTTCCGAGGCTTGGGCTGGGAAACTGCAGGGTGGGGAGCTGGCCTCTGCTGGAGGGATGAAGGCCAGCACGGAGCCTCTGCCTTTGCCCCCTCCAGGTTGGGCTTCCTGCCTGCCGGACAGCAGGCCAGCCTCACGCTCCAGCTGATCCCCTACAAGAGTGGGCCACGGCAGCTGCACCTCACGCTCCGGAGCAGCCTCTTCCCCCCCCTGAAAGGACACAAGCAGCTGCAGGTGGCCGAAGGCGGCTGGAGGACAGGCTGGCTGCCTTAGCCGTGGCCATGGAGGGGCTGCGTCACAAGAGCAGCCTCGATGACCCCCTCCCCCCTTCAACGCACTTAATAAACCGAATGTTGCACCGATGGGGTCTTTTCTCGGGAGCAGCTTCTCCAAGACCCCCAGGCAGAGTCCATGTGAAGCTGTGGGAGAACTCACCACTGCACTGGCTGCAAATGAAGCCCCCCCTGCTCTCAGCTTCTGGACGTTTAGTGCAGGGGTGTCAAACTCAATTTCATTGAGGGCCGCATCAGCATTGCTGTTGCCCTCAGGGGGCCGGGCGGGTATTGCCAGGGTGGGTGTGGCCTACTGGGTGGGCGTGGCTAGAGTGCATATGGCCTACTGGGTGGGCGTGGCCAGCTCTACATTGTTCGCATCAAGGGTGCCTATGGGGGCCTGGGCAGGAGTGGGACAGATCTGAGGGTCTCTGGCAGGAGGAGGGTCTCTGGGCCAGGGCCAAGGCAGTGGGGGCCGTTCCCTCACTGTTTCCAGGATGGCTTCGCAGGCCACATGAAACCACTTCGCGGGCCAGATCCGGCCCCTGGGCCTTGTGTTTAGTGCTTTCAGGGGAACTTCCGGCTTTGGGGCAATGTGTGGGTGATGGGAAGAGAACAATCCTCTCCCAAGAGGGGGGCCCTCCCCCAAGTCAGGGGAGATGGGGAGTGGGACGGGGGGGGAACAGAGCAGCACTGAAGGTGGGTTGAGCAAGGCAAAGGGCTGTGTTTTACCTCAAGATTTCATACACAAAAGGCTCCTGTTACAACGCAATGTCGAAACAGCCACAGAAATAAAGTCCCAAGCAAGGACAGCCTGGACAAAAGCTGCCCCCAGTCGCCTCTTTGGGCGAAGCAGATGCCCGCCGATCCTGCAGCGGAGCTCAAGGGACTGGGAGGAGGGCTCCTGTGGAGATTCTCCCCCCCCCCCGAGCAAAGGCAGCCGTGCCCCATGGACCCTCCCCTGGCAGGGCTGCAGAAGGCCAAACCCGCCCCTGGACTGCCCTCTCCAGCTCCCCTGGCCACTGGGTGCTGCCTTCCCTGAGGAGCTTCCCCCCACAAGGAGCAGGCCAGCAGGGAGGCACTCCGTGTCCTCTGGTGGGCCACAGCCACAACTGACCACCCCACCTGGTAGCTGCCCCCGGCCAGCTAGGAAGAAGGGAACGATGGGGTGGAAAACTGGAGACCCAGGCCCCCTGGTCCTCTGCACGCGCCCCTGCCCACCCCTTCCCTTGCCACTTAGGTTACTGCTTCCGTGCCATGTCACAGCCTCTCTGGAGCCGGAGCTGTGAGTGTGTGCTTGTGTTAGAAAAACAACCAGACTGCAAGCATTCCAATCTTCTTGCACAAAGGCCAAGGGTCCTTTACTGCCCGCAGTCGGAACAAAAGCGCTACGGCTGCTCCTTCGGCCGGGCGTCTCCCACGAACAGACCCTCCCCTACCAGGCCAGGGTCTCCCAGCAGGCCTTGGGTGTAGTCCTTGATCTTGCCCAGGTTGTGGTCCACTGCTCCAGCCAGGAACCGCACCCAGCTCTCTTCGGAGGGAGGGCAGACGTGGCTCGTCCTGTGGGAGAGACGGCAGGCAGCTCAGGCTCCCCTGCCGGCAAGAAAGGGCGGCCGCCTGCCAGCCTGGCCTCGAGGCAAATGACCCACAGAGAGAGAGACGCTGCCTGGAGACCAAGGGCAGGTCCAGAACCGGTTCCCTTACCTGGCGATCTCCAGCATCCTCATTAGCACTGAAGCCAGTTTCCCAGCCTGAAAAGGGATCAGCACGTGAGCAAGGAGCCTGGCGGCTGTGAGCCCCCCCCCCACAGGTGAAGTGCACCTCGCCAAGGGTCCCAGGGGGCTTCAGTTGTGATTAACAGCCTGCCTCCAGGGATCCCCGCTGACAAATCCTGGCTGCCCAGGCCCATGGGGAGGAGAGCTCCCCCCCCGCCCAGGGAAGGAGTTGAGCAGCCTCTCCTCCGATGGGTCCTTCCCCAAAGGCAGACTCTCAGGACTTTGGGACATGCTCCGTTTCCCTTGCAGGCGGCCCCAAAGCAGCCTGGAGCGACCCTCCCAGCTGAGACGCCCTCCGTGGGGAGGGCCGAGGGGTGAGGAATCGCGCTGGGCCTCCCACAGGTCTGGTCAGCCAGGAAGGGGCTCCCGAGTGACACCACCCAAGTCCCTCCTGGACCAACTTGCATTCAGCCGCAGAGTGAGCTGGTTCACGGGCGGGCAGAGGCTGAGCACCAATTCGTCCACACTAAAATGCAGAACACAAAATCAGCACAGGGTCAGCACAAACACAGCTGGCACAATGCAGTGTGTCTCGGGTAAGTTGGGTCTCGCAGGGGTGACTGTTGGGAGCAGATGCAGCAAGTGAACTCCTTGGAGGCAGGAGAAGCCCCCTCCTCGCCATGTGGGTCCCACTCCTGCGCTCTGCGGGGCCTCGGTGACTCTCACCTGGGGCTGAGCTCAGCTGCAGCCTCGGCCAGCGCGTCCAGCTGAGCCACCTGCTCCTCCGAGTCTGCTCCGCCGTGAGTTCTCATGGCCCCCAGTAACTTCCTCAGCCCAGCCTTGGTGGCCTTCACCAGCCCCTTGCAGGGGCCCAGCAGCTGCCGCTCGGCATCGGTCCAAGCAAAGGCGCAGTTTCCTGGGAAGCCCAGCATTTCATCCTCCAGCAGATCACCGGGAGAAGCCCCTCCCTCAGCCTGCATCTAATGCAAACACAAACCTATCACAAGTGTCTCAGTGTGAGGGAATGGCAGCACCTGGGCAGCTGGGGGAAGGAGGGAGGGGAGACACGAACCAAGGCTCCTGGGAGAAGCCCTTACAGGAGAGTCACTAACCGGGGGAGGGGACCCAGGGGGCACCTTCGGGGCTCAGCCACCTCCGATGCGGTACGGCATCGCAAGGGTGCAGAAGCATCACCCCGGACATCCTGAAGAAACCAACAGGGGTCACAATGGCGAAGACTGGGACAGAATTCCAAGGCTCGGAGGAATCAGCCAGGCCCTGAGATGCAAGTGGGAAGGTCTGTGGAGTGGGTGGTCTCAGGGATCTATTCTTCTCTGCTGGAAAGCCGTGACACCACCCCCAACAGGAGGGGAAACAGGATCCACTCCAAGAGCAAGAATCAGATTCCCCAGCTGCGGGGTCTGGCCAGTAGGAAGGACTAGGCAGACCAGAGAATGCTTACATTCCATTCCACATACAGCCCAATTTGTTCAAGTAGCAGCTTACAACCGCATGTAATAAGCATGTCAGCTGCCCGTGGTCCCTGGGGTTTTGAAGGCAATTGCCAATTGACAGGACGGGCCAGTGACAAAACCTCAAAGGGGGGGGGGGGCAGAAGAGCATCTCAGGGTAAATTAAAGCCAAGTTCTGATTACTCTTTATTGGAGTTGAAGCTTTCTGGGCTAAATAGCACCTGGGACTTTAAAGACATGCCACGGGTTCATTCACAGAACGGCTGGCAAAGAAAGCTGCAACCCGTTTTATCGTAGAGCCATCATGCTCCCCCCTCGACTCCCTTAGATCCCCCCCAGACCCTCCCTGCCATCATTGCCCACCACTTCTGTCCAGGAAAGCTAGTGCAAGTTTTATAAAACACAGGCACTGCTCCTACGTGGCTGCTTCCCGCTGTCTTCAAGTTAAAAGGCCCAGCAGCCCCGCCCACTGCCTGTTGTCTGGAACAGACGGTGGGCACCTACACGCCTCAAAGCTCCCCACGTGCATAGCTGCCCCCTCCCTCTCGCCAGGGAAGAAGGCCTCTCTTTACTCCCAAGCTCTGGCAGTGGCTGGGCCTTTACCCCAGGCAGCCCGAAGCAGCTCCCCTCTCTCCCCACCTGCTCCATTTCCTCCAGTGCGTCCTTGACGAGCTCCAGGCAGGAAGAGATGGCCAAGGTGACGGCTGCCAGGTTGTCTAATCAGCGAGAACACGGGGTGAGCACTCTGGGGAGGGTGTGGCCGGAGCCCCAGCTCAGCCTGCGCCCATTCTCTGGCCAGAGCAGGGGCTGGCTGCTGGCCCGGACTTCTCTCTCGCCACTCACCATGCGGCAGGCAGGAAACTCGGTCGCAGGCCTCCCAGACGCCTCCGGTGGAGATCAGCTGCTCCTGGGACAGACTGCAAGAGAGATGGCGTGACAGGGACCTGTAGCCAACATGCAGCTGGAAGGCTGGGGTCAGGAGAAGAGAGCTTTGCTCAGCCGAGGACCCCCGACCTCACTCATCAACTCGGCCTCCTGGGCAGTTTTCTGGGGAGGGAAAGCAGAGGGGCAGCCACGGTGGGAGAAGGCTCACCTCTCCTGGGGGGTCCGAAGGATAACCTCTGTGAGCTGAATCATCCCCTCCACCACCTGGATCGTGGCACAGCGGACGGCATCGTTCAGGGTCTTCCCTGGGAGAGGCAAAGGGAGTTCTGCAGCGCTTAACTTGCAAAGCGTAGTAGCGAGACTCCTCACAGCAGCTCCCTCCAGCCGTCACTGAGGAGCTCCGGGCCTCTCCCCAGCTTGAGAGAAGGGACGGAGGGCTGACGGTCAGCGCCGGCGGCCCGAAGGCTCTTTGCGCTGCTGTAACGGGGCCCCCCGCTGCTGCCTCACCTTGGCTCTGCGGGAGCCGGTGATACACCGAGACGGCTCCGAGGACAGCAACGCGCAGCTCTTCGCTCAGCCTCTCGCACGTCTGAGGACGAACCAACCGCAAAGGTTAAGCTGCCATCCCCAACAAGGCTGCGTGAATCCCAGGCCCTCCAAGGCCTAGAGCGGCCCCACTCCGCCTCCTACTTTCCCACCTGAACGAGCGAGCCAAGTTCAGAACGGGGAGTCGACCCGGGGGGGGGGGAAGCCTCGCTCGAGGCGAGCCCAGGCGCAGCGCGAGGGAAGGCCTCGCACCGCCACAACCTCGCGGGCGGAGGGGGGGACCCCGCTAAGGCTTCGGCACGCGCGCGAGCCCCCCCTCCCTGCCTCTGGGGGGGGAGGGCGACCCACCTGGGGGTCTCGGGCGGCGGCGGCCAGGCTGAGCCGCGTGGCTTCCCGCGAGGCGGCCCCGAAGGCTCCGGCTGCCAGGGGAGGAGAGCGAGGCCCGCGTCAGAGGAAGCCCGGCCGGGGACCGGAGGCCGCCCCTCCCCCCCGCCGCCTCACCCAGCGCCTCCCAGAAGCGAGCCCGGTGGAAGGCCTCCTCCGCCTCCGCCGCCTCCCCGCCGCCTCCGCCTCCTCCGCCCGGCAGCCCCGCCAGCGCCTCCCGCAGCGCCTCCCGCAGCGCCTCCATGGCCGGCCACTCCGGGGCGGAAGGAGGTCCGTCCCCCGGGAGGGTCCGGGCGGGGGCGCTTCCGGCCCCTTCCCTGCCCTTTTCCTTCGCGAAGCCTCTCGAGTTTTGTCTCGGCCGCCCCTCGCGTTTCAGCGACCCTCGAGGAGAGTGCCGGTCCGGGGCGTTTGCGGAGCCGTGTTTCTCTCCAGGTTCAGGAGCGCTTCCCGGCGTTGCCGCTGGGGGCGCTCCTGAACGGGGGGGCCCTTTCGGAGCGTCCCGCGTTTCCGACCGGAGCGAAGGGTCGGGGACCGGAAGTCGCGTGCTTCCCCGCAGCCACGATGGAGGCCGGAGCCAAGCGGGGCCCGGAGGAGCCGGAGCGGACGGACTCGGAGTCGGAGGTGAGGGGCGGGCAACGGGGCGGGCGGGCGGCGGTGAGAGATTTGCGCCGCCAACCGACTCTCTCTTCCCCGCAGGAGGAGCCGGCGGCGGCGGCGGCGGCGGGCCGAGGAGACTTCGCGGCGGGCTTCGCGTTCTCCGAGAAGGAAGCGGCGGCGGGGCCGGGCGGCGGGGCCTGGGCGGAGGCGCTGGGGCAGCTGAAGCGCAAGGTAGGCGCCGGGGGCGGCGGGGCGGGAGCGGGGTCGGCCGCAGCGCCCCTCTCACCTCTCGGTCCCCTCCCCCCCCGCAGCGCTGCGCCACCAGCCTGGACGAGAAGATCGCGACGGTGCGGAGGCAGCGCCGAGCTCAGGTCAGAAGCCGCTCCCAGCGCCGCCTCGTACGGGGCCTGCCTTGCGGCGCTTCCCTTCCTAGGGGAGAGGAGGAGGAGGCGGCGGCGGCGGCGGCCCGCTGGGCGCGGGGCTTTGGCCCGGGTGATTGAGCCGGAGGAACGTCGCCCTTCTGCAGGAGAAGGCGACCAAAGAAGGAGCGGCAAGGAAAGATTGCGGAGGGGCCACCCGGGAAAATGAGGCAAAGGCCGGGGGAGACAGCGAGGAGGAAGAGGAAGAGGAGCTGCAGTCGGAACCTTCCTCGGCCGACGAGAGCGTCTTCACCAAAGCTGGTAATTAGCGCTGGCCTTGAGGGAGGCTCACCCAGGAGAGGCTCCCAGGGTGGGCACCAGCTTGCGTTCCTTGTTGCCGGGAGGTCCGTCCTCTGCTTTTGATAAGCTTAATCAGGGCCAGAGATCAACTATATGCAGGGGGTAGAAAGGACCAGGTTACGATGAAATACGATTAGGAAATTTATGGTTCAAGATATTGTTAAAACTTCTTTCCTTATACGGTATATGGAAGCCATAATGGGTTATTTGTTTCGGTGTCACGTAATGCATAAACTCTAACGTGAACTGAATTTGGATTGAACGTGTACAGAGACAACCAGCTAGTACTTGGTACTGTTTCATAAAATTGCACCGTAGATTAGTTAATTATACGGTGAATGTCTCAATTCCGTTGCTCTTGTATTTTGTAACATAAGTACACAGCAATTGCTTTTTTTGTAGATACGCTGAAGCTGAAGGAGCGGTGGAAACAGAAACATGGTGTAAAGGAGGTGAGCGTTAGTGGGGTGAAGTCATACCAAGTTGGAGGGTCTGTTAAGTCCAACCTTTGCTCCCTGCAGCCTCTCAGGTAGAGAGCCATCGGCCATTTTTTTTTATCGCAAGTGGAGGACGAATGGGATGAGTTTACACACTGCTAATTCATCACAAATTGGCTTGGTTTTGAGCTATTGTGCATGCGCTTGATCATTGTGATTTGTTCATAGCTTTAGCGTTGCGCATATGCCAGACCACTGTGATTTGTTTCCAAAGAATTGTTAAAATAGACCTTGGCTTTGTACGAAGGAGGGCTGCTAGCAGAGGTCTGCTTCTGTGTAATATGGTTGGAGGGTTCACACTGTTGTTTTTCTCTGGCCTAATTTTTAGGAAGCCACACAGTTCTTTCAGGAAGACGCTTCGCAGTATGACGATAGTTTGTCCTTCCAAGATATGAACCTCTCCCGGCCGTTGCTGAAGGTACCGTTTTGAAATGTGAGCTTGAGGTGCCTGGTGTCCTGTACGGATAAAGCCCAAATAAATCTGAGGTGTCTGAAGATCCAGTGTTGGGATACGGTGCTTACTGCAAAAGAGTCCGCTGGAAGCATAGAAAAGCAGCACAAATAGCAGACAATCCAAGGAGTGGCAGATTTCTCAGGTTCCAAATGGCTGCTTGGAAGAAAGTGCAGTCTGGGCCCTTCCCAAGGCCTTTCCACGCTCAAAAGGCTTTGGGGACGAAGTGACGTTCTAGGAACGAGTTCCAAGTGAAAACCTTTCAGTGGAGTTTTGTGGCTTCTATAGGACAAAGAGCCTGATAGTTTTTAGGAAAGAGTTGGACAGTAGTAGTCTCAGGTGCACCTTGCAGAAAGAAAAGAGCAGGGTAAACGGTTAATTTTTAAACACCCTCCTCTTTGGCATTTTTCCTATAAAAATGGGAAATATCGAGTAACTAAAAGAGGTAAATGTTAAGTACGATGGCCCTGCTTAAGAACAAGAACACTTTAGTAAAGGCTCTTCCTAGCGACGTAACTCGATCTCTACTGGGACAGCTTCAGACGTTTGCACACTGACCTTCGTAATGCTGTCTCTGTTGCCAGGCCATAACTGCCCTGGGCTTCAAGCAGCCCACCCCAATCCAGAAGGCCTGCATCCCTGTAGGACTGTTGGGGAAGGACCTGTGTGCGTGTGCGGCCACAGGAACAGGTGTGTTGCGCCTGGCTGGAGGTGGGAAATGGGCTTGGAATGACTTCTGCCGCCTGTGGGTCTTACCTTCTTTGCCTGCCTTCCAGGAAAGACTGCGGCCTTCATCCTTCCTGTCCTGGAGCGCCTGATCTACAAGCCTCGGCAGGCCCCCGTCAGCCGGGTGTTAGTGCTGGTGCCAACCCGGGAGCTGGGCATCCAGGTGCATTCCGTTACAAAGCAGCTGGCTCAGTTCAGCAGCATCACGGCGTGCCTGGCAGTGGGTGAGTGAGCCGGCGTTGGGCGTTTCCACGGCCGGTTCGCTTGATCTGCTTGTTGTTTGGGGATTGTTGGGCTGCACATCGTTTGTGTTGTTGCAGGCGGCTTGGACCTCAAGACCCAGGAGGCAGCCCTGCGCTCTGGCCCTGACATTCTCATCGCCACTCCTGGCCGCCTCATTGACCATCTGCACAACTGTCCTTCCTTCCACCTGGGCAGCATTGAGGTCCTCATTCTGGATGAAGCCGACCGGTGAGAGGATGGTTTTAATTCCCCCGGGGCCGAGATGCGGATCCGGCTCTCCTCGGGCCCTCTAAGCCCCATGGTCTGAGCTTTGTACGGTGGGTCAGGGAGAGGGCTGGCCCAGCCATTGGCTCTTGTCCCCTCCTTGCACGTTAGGATGTTGGATGAATATTTTGAGGAGCAGATGAAGGAGATCATTCGGATGTGTGCTCGACATCGCCAGACCATGCTCTTTTCTGCCACCATGACAGACGAGGTACCGCAGGCGCCTGGCATGGTGGAGGGCAGGCAGGAGGAGAAGTGGGGTGGGGACGAGAAGCCTCGCCTGGCAGGGCTGCTCTGGAGCAGCAGAGGAGGCCTTGTTCCGGTCACCTCTGGAGGAGAGCCTCTGGGGGTGCTGCTTCTTGGAAGGGCTCTGTGGGGCCGGGCTGAGGAACTTCCCCTTTCCCTTTGGCAGGTCAAGGACTTGGCTTCGGTTTCTTTGAAAAACCCAGTCCGGATCTTTGTGAACAGCAACACGGAGGTGGCCCCCTTTCTGCGCCAGGAGTTTGTCCGCATCCGGCCCAGCCGCGAGGGGGACAGGGAGGCCATTGTGGCAGGTGGGAGCTGGTGGACCAGCGTCCGGTGGCGGGTTCAGGCAGGGGGGGAGCCGGCCATGATGGGTCTCCCTCTGCTCTCCAGCCCTGCTGACCCGGACGTTCCCTGACCACGTGATGCTCTTCACCCAGACCAAGAAGCAGGCTCACCGCCTGCACATCCTCCTAGGCCTGATGGGCCTGCGTGTCGGGGAGCTGCACGGCAACCTTTCCCAGGCCCAGCGCTTGGAGGCTCTCCGGTAGGCGGGGGGGCGGGAGAGAGAGGGCGGCTGGGGAGGGTCAGGTCGGGGCCAGGCCGGCCTTTTCAGGGGCTCCTTCCTCGGCAGGCAATTCAAGGACGAGCAGATCGACGTCCTGGTGGCCACCGATGTGGCTGCCCGAGGCCTTGACATTGAAGGCGTCAAGACAGTAAGGTCCCTCCCGCTCGGCCCTGCCCCCTCCTCCCAGCCACCAGCCTCTTTTTCTCAGGGGCCGGTGATCTTTGCTGCCTCCTCTCTACTTGCAGGTGATCAACTTCACCATGCCCAACACCACCAAGCACTACGTCCACCGGGTGGGGCGCACGGCTCGGGCAGGGCGCGTGGGCCGCTCTGTGTCCTTAGTGGGCGAGGAAGAGCGCAAGATGCTGAAGGAGATCGTCAAGGCCGCCAAGGCCCCCGTGAAGGCCAGGATTCTCCCCCAGGGTAACGGCTGTGGGGAGGCTTAGTGGGCGGGTTAGGCCCTCGCCTTGCTATGAGGGATTCAGTGGCGACAGCGGTCTTTCTCTGCCCCAGATGTGATTCTGCGGTTCCGGGAGAAGATTGAGAAGCTGGAGCCAGATGTGTACGCTGTGCTGCGCCTGGAGCGGGAAGAGCGGGAGCTGCAGTGCTCAGAGGCCCAGGTGCGCCAGGCGGGAGGGGGTCTCCTGGGCTGAGTTCTCTGCCCACTGAGGGAGTGGAGAAGGGGTGGAGGTGGGAAACTGCTACTCTGTTTTCAGGGGGCTGATTTGGGAGAAACGCATTTCGCTCTAAGAGTGGAGAAAACCACACCTTGGTGGCCCAGGTCCAGGCAGAGAACGAATTTGGCGTTGCATTTCAACACCTGCAGGATCTAGCGTGGCGGGAGGGGCTGTCTCAGCTGCTGCTTCACTGCGGGCTGAGTAACATCCTCCCCTTCTCCCCCCCCCCTGCCCAGGACCAACGAATCTGGTCCCACAGCTCCACTGGCTGGCCTGGGGAAGACCCGTCTGCCACGGCTGCGTTTGGGCTCTGACCACATCTGCTCTCCTTCCAGATCAACAGTGCCAAGCGGAGGTTGGAAGCGGGTTCCCAGCAAGCAGCAGCTGGGGGCGCTCCCCGCAGCTGGTTCCAGAGCCAGGAGGAGAGGAAGAACGAGAAGCGTAAGGCTGGGCTCTGGGGAAGGGCTTGGATCCGTCCAGGCCTGGGTCTGACCTCCCCGCTTCCCTCCCAGTTGCCAAGGCCCTTCAGGAGTTTGACCTCGCGCTTCGAGGCAAGAAGAAGAGAACCAAGTTTGTGAGGGATTCCCAGAAGAAGGCTCAGCCCACGGTGAGCAGCTGCCTGCCTGGTGGAGGACCGGGGGGGGGGGGGTTAGGACTGGCGCTTGGGCCCCCGGCCCCTCCCCAGTCAGCCTTGCCAGCGTCTATCTTGTTGCAGCCTGAGGAACGCTCCCAGTTTGAGATCTTGAAGGCCCAGATGTACGCCGAGCGGCTAGCCAAGAGGAGCCGTCGGCCCAAGCGAGCCCGGGCCATGCCGGAGGAAACGCCACTGGCAGAAACGGAGGCTGGTGAGAGGGCCTCTCTTTCCCGTCTTCCGAGGCCAGTGGTTCCGGAGGCGGGGCGGGGGGCCTCTGGGGGAGAGGGGGGCTTTCCTCCGTGACTGGCTTACAACCTGCCCTCTCGGCTCTCCTCTCTCCGAAAGGGCCCAAGAAGCAGCGCAAGAAGAAAACTTCGGCCTTTGACGTGGAGCTCACCAACACGAACAAGAAAGCCCTGAAGCAGTATCGAGCGGGGCGAGTATTGCTGTTCCGCCCTTGCAACACCCCCCCCCTTTGGTGGGCAGTTTGGGGGCGCTCTCTAGAGCACCGAGGGTGCTTCACCTCCGTTGTCTGGGCCCAGAAGCCCAGCCTGGGTGGGAGAGGTCCAGGGAGGGGAAGTGCAAACAAAGTCCCAGAAGGCAGCCGCCGTGGTTCCTGTGCCCAGAGGGTCACCAGGAGTGAAGCTGAACTTGAAAGCATCTTCTCATCCGCCCAGCCCCCCAAGCCCCTGGGCGGATGAGAGGGAAAGGCCTCTTTGTCCCTTTGAGGCTCCACTGAGGGCCACGCTCCTTCCCTCCCCAGGCCTTCCTTTGAAGACCGCCAGCGTCTGGGCCTTCAAGGGAGAAGGAGAGGAGGAAAATTCAAGACCAAGTCCAGGTAAGGCTCCAGTACACCCAGTCTTCCTTCCTGGATTGTCCCCCAAAGTGCTGCTTTTTCAAGAGAAAACTGGACACTCTCTTTTTTTTCTCTGGAGACGTTTCGCTTCTCATCCCAGAAGCTTCTTCAGCTCTGATTGGATGGTGGAGGGAGGTCATTCCCCACCATCAGAGTCCAGTCAGAGCTGAAGAAGCTTCTGGGATGAGAAGCGAAACGTCTCCAGAGAAAAACAGGGAAGTCCGGTTGCCTCCTGGAAAAGGAGCCCCTTTGGGGCAACCCTGACCTGGATGACTGAGGATCTCCGTAGACGTCCTTCCTGGATCCTTTTCTGGTTCTGAGATTGTTGCTCGCTTGTTCTTCATGCAGGTACAGGCGGAAGTGAGCGCACCTGGGAGCTGGGTGGCAGAGGCCTCCACCTGGCAGCCCTCGTGGAATTCAAGACCCCTTCAGATCAGCTCTCGTGGCGGCAGGAGCCGCCGAGCAGTGCCCAGAAAAAGACAGCTGGCTGCTTTGGGACTTGGCTGAAGAACCGGACCTTGGGAGGGATGTCGGTAGGGCCTCCCTCGTGGTCCGTTTTCTCGCTTCTCTGAAACTTCCTAGGAAGACCTTGAGACCAAATAAACGACTGTGTTGTGGACTCACCTATGTTGCCCGAGGGTTTTGTGTGATCCAACAGCTATTAAAGGAGGCTATGAAAATTCCAAGAAGTCACCAAAACAGTTCTTGGTAACAATGAGGTGTTCTGCTAAAATCAGCAGGGGGAAGATAGAAATGCTTTAAGGGCAAGGGCAACCCCCTTATCCTGGCACCGGAGCCGTACCCTTCTCCTTGGATTACTCTGCCCCACTGGGGTCTGCAGCTGCCAGCAAAGTGGGGGACCTCCAAGGAGGTTCTTCCCAGCTTAATGGAGCAGCCGGTAAGATCCAAGGGCTGCGGCTGGGACGGAGCTGCTTTCCTCACTACAGCCGTCGCTTTAGGCAGAGGTCTGTTTATTTGCCTGCCTGAAGACCAGGGGGTGTCTCCTCACCTCCCCCCCCAGCCCAGCAATAGTCTCCTCTGTATTGTCTAGGAGTGTGGCCTTCTGCCCAGCTTCAGAACCAGGTGTATGCCCACCCGCCCGCATGACACAAGCAGACAAACCACCTGTCATGGTGAGGCAGGAACCTTTACTGACTTGCCAAAGTTTGGGGTGAAATGCACAGGACACTTTACCTGATTGTATTGCAAGCGGATTCTTCTTGGCTACTTCAGCATTTGGAATTGTGAACTTTTCAAATACGGCAGCATTCCAAAGTATTAACATTAACAACTGGAAGGATAAATCCACACTTAATTGTGGAATGTTCAGTGACTGATGTAAGTTGCTTATTAATACTGCCGTTGTGGCTTTTAAAGCAATATAGGCTTTTGAGGAATTTGATCAGTGGAGGGGGTTGTTCGGCCCAATTTAATTTCCCAGGGTTTATGCAGAATGTGTCCCTCTGCAGTGAGCTCTAGCCAGTGTGGAGCGTGCAGTAGAACACCTGGAGAAAAATTGTGCATTGGCCATTGTTGGTACAGGAAGTATCAGAGCTAGTGCGCTGTGCTTGGATTATATTTCCTGTAACAGCATCTAAAGCCTCAGCTATGAAGAAATCTCAGCTGTCCCAACATAAACATCACATACAGTTTGTTAGCGAGTCAATTTAAGGCCTTGATGGTGTTAGTGGAATGTGGGCCTGCTCTCCAGTGATGACTTCCAATTCCAAAAGTCCTGAACCAGCAGAGCCAAACTATTAATATATGACGGATGATCGAATCATGAGACAAACAGCATTGATTTGTTTTCACTTTAATGTGAACATGCCTGTATTTGCCAACAAATGTTGTAGGCACAGACCTTGTCTCCTAACCTTTTTAACAGAACAGGACCATGGAGATCATCTAGTCCAGGGGTACCCAACCCCCAGTCCATGGACCAGCACTGGGGCTGCGGCATGCCAGCAAACAAGCAAAGCCCCACCCACACGATGCAGGCAATAGGTGAAACCACACCCTCTGGTCGCTGGAAAGACCTTTCTCCATAGAACCGGTCCCCGGTGCCCAAAAAGTTGGGGGCTGCTGATCTAATCCAAACCCCTGCTCAAGCAGGAGGCCCTACGTTACTTCAAACAAGTACCACGGAAGCAAGGCCTTCGCTACCTTGGCATGTGTGCCCTTGGTTGCTCCTTGGCAAGCAGCTGCTATCAAGCAAAGGGATGGGCCTCAGGAGGCCAAGGCACCCAGAAACATTCAGTCCCAAAACCCTGTCTGTGTGTTCTTTCCCCAAATACGTGCCTAACAGTGACACCACAGGAAGAAACGTCACATTTTATTAGAAATGGGCAACATGACATCAAAAAACAGAGCACGTACATACGCAGCTAATTCTACTCCCGCCATCTTGCGATCAACAAGATCGGCCCCCCGTGAGTCCCACTGGGTTCAGCATGGGTGTCAAGGCCTAGGCGGGCGCATGCCAGGAGGAGGGGGACCTGAAAACAAAAGTCACAAGTGTCAATTACTTGCAGTTGTAAGAACATTGTAGCGCTACTGAGCAATTTGTTTTCAACCCGGCTATCGCAATGGCCTTTCATACTGAGTCTAACACCACCACTTTGGCAGTTTATCTCGGAATTCAACTTTCTTCACCAAAAAAGTACTTACCCCTCATGCCAGGAGGTGGCGGCCTCATTCCTGGCGGCGGCATCCCCATTGGTGAGCCACGCCCTGGTGGCATCCCCATAGGAGGGCCCATGGGTGGTCTCATACCAGGAGGAGGCCCCATCATTCCTAGAGCAGAAAAGCAGAAGCATCAGCAACTGACAGCCCCTTCCCTCCTGCCTGCTAGCCCAGCAGAGACCTCAGAGTAATCCTGCTTTGGCAACAGCTCCTCACAGCGATGCTCAGATACTACCGTTCATCATAGGTCCTGTCAGCTCCGGTAGCGAGGAGGGGGTGGCTTAGTCAAAACTCACCTGGAGGGGGAGTGCCCCTTCCCATGGGTGGGGGAGGGCCCCCACGGCCTGGTGCGTATTGAGTCGGGGCTCCTGCTATACTAGCTGTGGCAGCGGCGGCGGCGGCAGCGACCGTCCCTCGACTCTGAGGCGTCATTACCTGTAAAAAAAAAAAACAGCTTGAACGTGACGCACCACTCATCTCTGTCCACGTCCACGAGGAGAAAAGGTGAAAAGGGCTTATCAGCCGCAAGCCGCCTGGCACCAAAGCCGCGCTCTATTCTCCACCCAGCCGGATGTGGCTCTGCTCTTACCTGTTGGGATGGTCCACCAACTCCACGCACAGGACCGGCCAAACCCGCAGGCGCTTGGGGCATGGGAGCCCCGGCTGGGACTCCTCTTCCAGCAGCTCTGCCGACACCGGGTCCTCCTGCTGCCCCAGCCAGCGGCACACGGGCAATCCCGGTCTGGAAAAGAGCCGAAGCGTCACCACACAGCAGCACCCTGGGGTCCCTCACTCGCCGCGCTCGGGAGACGAATTCCCCACAGCGTTACTTCACCAGGGCTTCTCTGCCGCTCTTCACAGACTCCTTTTGCTGGACCGGTTCCTCTCGGGGGAGTTTTTCTGCACCCCCTGACAATCCTCTGCGGTTTGTCTCTAACGAAGTGGGCCCATTCGGTCCGCTGCGTCTCATGGCGGCCCACCCTCTCGGCGGCGCCCGGAGCAGCGAGCAGAAGCAGCAGCCGGGCCTGAAGCCTCCCCAGGGTGCCGGGGGGAGGAGCTCGAGCACCGCCGCTGCTCCACCCCACACACTCCCGCCCGCCCCGGCTTACGTCCTTGGGGGGCGGCCCCTCCACCGTCATGGAGACCAGGTTCTCGCCACGGAGCAGCACCAGGCCCAGCACGCGCTTCTCCTCCCGCTCGGGCTGCTTGGAGTTCTTGGGCCTGCGAGGGGGGAAGGAAGAGGCGCCGCTTAGCGCCCGGGCCCCTCCCGGCCCTCCCCGCCCCCTCCCCCCCTCCCCTCCCCCTCACTTGATCTTGCGGAACTCGTCGCAGTCGCAGAGGATGAGGTTCATGTGCTTGTCGAAGGCCTTGAAGGTGCCGATGAAGACGCGCCCGTCCTGCAGGATGCAGCGCATGCGGTAGTCGATGTGCTGCAGCATCTTGCTGCTCTTGCCCACCGTCTGCGGGGAGAAGAGGGGTCCGCGGTCAGCGCGGGGCGGGAGGCGGCTCCGCCGGCCCGGGTCCCCCCGCCGAGCCCAGGCTCACCATGGTGGCGGCGTCCGGCTCCTTCCTTCGCGCCGGCCGCTTCCCTGCCCTTCCCGCCGCCTCGCGAACCGCCGACGCGCGCCCGCTTCCGGCGGAAACGGAAAGAGAGCTCGCTTCCGGCTCCGCCCCTCACTCCCCCCTCCCCCCTCGGCGGCCGCCGGGCCGAGCGACGGCGCGGTTCCCATGGCAGCGACGTCCTTGCCGATCCGCCAATGGGAGAGGGCGCCGGGGGCCGCGGGAGAGGCGGGGCCCGGGAGCGGAAGGCCGAGGGGGCGGGGCCGAGCCGAGCGCAGGAGCAGCGCCGTCGCCCCCCCCGCAGCCCCCCCCGCAGCCCCCGGCCGGCCTTCCCGGGCAGGTCAGGCGCCGCCGCCGCCGCCGCCGCGGGAGGGAGGGCGAGGCCCCCGTGGACGCTGCCCCGGGCCGGGCGCCGGAGGAGAGCCGGTGGGAGAGGGGAAGCCCCGCCTCGCTCTCCACGGAGATTCAGCCGGGGACCGACCCCTCCCCCGCCCTCCCTTTCCGGCCGCAGCGCCCTCGCCGGTCCGCCAGCAGGGAGCCTCCTCCTGGGCGCCTCGGGGCTCCGCCGTGCCCCCCCTTGCTCTCTTCGCAGGGCCCGGGGGGGGAGGGGCCGCCCTGAGCAAAAGCCCCCCCGCCCTTCCCCCCCCCCGCAGACGGTGGTCCTGGTGCCCAGAGCGGCAGCCCCCTCCCCTGCCTCCCCCTCTGGGGTGAAGCCCTCCTAGGGGACCAAGGGCGGCCTCCTCCTCTCTTTCTCCGCGGTCGTCACTCGGTTTCTTTTACCGACCCTCCCCCCACCCCATAAACTGGGTGGTCTCTGACGGCTCCTGCAGACGCTCCGCCGTGCTGGGGGTCCTCTGGCGGGGGGGGGAATCCTCTGCTGAAGCCCCAGGTCTCGATCTAGCTCTGCGTGGCTTTAGTCGCCCCAGAAGCCCGGAGGCTGCCCTTCCCCACCCGCCTCCCTCTGGGATCTAGCGTTTCCCGAGGGAACCCTGCTGGTCAGACTGTATCCCAACCAGTGCCCCCTCCTCCGCTCTGTGTGCCCCCTTCATTGCGTGTGGGAAGCTGCAAGTGCCCGGTGGGGCCCAGAGAGCAGGCCCTTGGCTGACCCCTTTGCTGGAACTGGGAATGGGCCTGAGGTTTGGGCCGGTGGCTCCCGCTGTGGAAAAGCCAGCCATCTGTCAACCCTTTTCTGTCGTGGCAGGTCTGGAAGAGGGTCCCCGTTTCTGCCGAGAGAGCTGGGTCTCTAAAGACATGCCGCCCCCGCTGGACGTAGTCAAGGTGGCCGTGAAGTGGCCTGGGGCCAATGCCCAGTTGCTCGAGTTTGACCAGGTGAGAGACGGGGCGGGCTTTGACTGAAGGGTACCCGTGTGTTCGCAGGAGTGAGGCCTGGACAGTGAGCCCCAGCAGAGTGGCTGTGGATGATGGGGGGGACAGGCAGAGGTTGGCCTAGAGAAGCCTCCTAGCTCACGACTTTTGCCCTTTTCAGAAGCAGCCCCTGGTCTTCATCATCAAGGAAGTCTGCGACGGGTGAGTGTCTGCCAGTCAGATCAGCCTCCCCCCCCCCGTCTTCTCAGCTGGGGCCCCAGGAGCACCCTCCCTCTCTCTCAGGGGAAGAAATGGCCAGGCTGGAAGGCTCAAGCGACCTTCCTGTGTTTGTCCCCTGGCAGATGGTCCCTGCCGAACCCTGAATACTACACGCTACGCTATGCCGATGGAGCACAACTGTACGTAACGGAACAGGTAGGTGTGCAATCCTCCCTCATTGCAGTCCTTATCCTAGAGTCCAACATATTCATTCCCCCCCTCTCTCTCTTACACACACACACACACACACACACACACACACACACACACACACACACAAACTCTGGCTGACCGGTCTTAAGCCAGCTTTTGTCTTTGTGCCCTACAGACTCGTGGCAACATCAAGAATGGGACCATCCTCCAGTTGGCGGTTTCTCCAGTAGGTTCTGGCTGCTGCTAGCCCTTGGGGATGGGGCTTTTTTTTTCTCCTCCCTCCACCCCCCCCCGTTTGCCAGTTGCTCTGATGGGGAGGGGCTCCCGATGCCTACTTTTCAGTCCAGGGCCGCCCGCCAACTGATGGACCGGACCCAGTCCCCCAGCTTGGAGGGCCGCCTAGAGGCCATGAAGGAACTCGCCAAGCTCTCGGCAGACGTCACCTTTGCCACCGAGTTCATCAACATGGACGGCATTGCGGTGCTCACCCGGCTGGTGGAGGGCAGCTCCAGGCTCCTCTCTCAGTAAGCGCTGGGCTGCTCTTCAGTCGGAGCTCCTCTTGTTCCCCCACCCCACCCCTGTCTTTGCAAACGCTCCTGGCACCTTTGCCCAGGGCAGCCCAGCAGAGGAATGAGCCTCCGGTTGCTCCAAGACCTCCTGGCTCTCAAGGAGTGGCTCTCCAGGGGAGGCGAGGAGGGCCTCTCCTAAGGATGGGGAAAGGATGGCAACAGGTCATAAGGCTTGTCCTATTCCTAGAAAGCCCAGGAAAAGGAAAGGGAAGAAGGGGGCCACCTAAGGGCCACGTCCTGTGTCCCCCCCCATTGGGTATAGACTGCTTTTAGCCGGTGGAGGGGCAGGGCCTTGTCTCCTGAAGCCCCCAGGCAGCAAGGGTGACCTCCTCCATGGCCGTCGCCCGCTTTGGCTGGAGGGAGCATCACCAGTGGGGCCCTGTCAGAGAAGAGCCGAAGGGGTTGTCCGAGGTTTGACAGCCAGGTGAGAGAGCCGAGCAGCGGCCTGCAGACCTGGAAGCGTGGGCGGTTTGTGTCTTCCCCTGCAGCTACGGCGAGACGCTGGCCTTCACCCTGACGGCCTTCTTGGAGCTCATGGACCACGGCCTCATCTCCTGGGACACCATCTCCGTCGGCTTCATCAAGCAGGTGCCGTCCCCTGGGAGGAGAACGGGCACGTCCTGGTGAACCGGGCTGGTGCTGACTGGGGGTTCCCTCTGCCGGCAGATCGCAGAGTACGTGAGCCAGCCGACGGTGGACGTCTCCATCCTGCAGCGCTCCCTGGCCATCCTGGAGAGCGTGGTGCTGAACAGCCAGGCTCTCTATCAGAAGATTGCGGAGGAGATCACGGTCGGGCAGCTGCTCTCCCACCTCCAAGTGTGAGTGTCCCAGGGCTTGGGGCTTCCCCTTGCCCGCCCCCTGGCAGAGCTGGACAGGTTCTCTCTCTGGATCTCCCACAGCTCCAACCAGGAGATCCAGACGTACGCAATAGCGTTGATCAACGCCCTCTTCCTGAAGGCTCCCGAGGACAAGAGGCAGGTAGGTGGCAGGAATTGGGGGTGGGGTGGGGTGGAAGGGATGCCCTGTCCACTGGGGAGAGGGCCAGCGGAGGCAGGCCTTGCTCTTTTCCTGGAGGGGAGAACCGTCTCGGGTGGGGGCTGGCTTGGGCATTGCGTGTGCACCCCCTCCATCTGTATCCTGTGAAAGGCTGTGTTCCCTCCCCCCCCCCCGCTTCTCTCTCCCCCCCCCCCCGGTCTGCTGATTCTGTCATCTGCTCCTTTTGTGTCTGTTTCTGCTTTCCACCCCAGGACCAGCTTGTTAGTCCGCTAGACCTGCCCTGCACTGTAAGTCGATCCCTGTGTCAGAGAATGGAGGCCCGGCGGGCTCCGAATCTTGTCTTTCAGGGTGCTGGGGTGCACGGAAAGCCTTGGAGGAGCAGGGGGCTACAGGGGCAGGAGGCTACTCCTGCTGTGGGGTCTGAGAAAAGCCTGGGGTTTTGCAGATGGCTTCCCTGGTGGGCTGGGGAGCAGCACAGGCGGGCGGGGGGAGGTCCAGAAGGCAGCTCCTCTGTCTCCCTTCCTTCCACCACCCGCCATTTCCTTTGTACCTTCCTGGCAGGAGATGACCGAGGCCTCCGCCCAGAAGCAGCTGCGTTCGGCCGTTCTGACGGTAAGGCTTGGGGCCAGAGATGCCCTCCCTATTTAGTGCTGCTGTCCATCGGCCTTCCCTTCAGCTGGGCCTTACAAGGCCTCGCCCTGCAAGGCAGCTCGCCCTTGCCAGTTAGCAGGCAGCGTGTCGGCCGCAGCAGTCTGGGCCAGTTGACAGTTGTGAGGCGGTGGGGGCTGCTCCTGCTGACTGTTTTCACGCTCCTCCCCAGCACGTCATCCGAGGGAACCGCCCGATCAAAACCGAGATGGCCCACCAGCTGTACGTGCTGCAGGTCTTGACTCTCAACCTCCGGGAGGAGCGGATGATGACCAAAATGGACCCCAGTGACCAGGTGGTGGGCAGGGTAGCCCCCTGCGGCCTTCAGGGCGGGTGTCCGGCTGCCGCCCCCACCCAGACTCACCGTCCCCCTTGTCCCAAGCAGACCCAGCGGGACGTCCTCTCAGAGCTGCGCAGGATTGCATTCGAGGCCGAGGCCGAGAGCAGCGGCGTCCCTGGCGGCGGGGCAGAGAAGCGCAAGGCCATCTGCACCAAGGACTACAGGATGCTGGGCTTCACGGTTGGTTGGCGGTGTGCAGGGAGGGGAGCCCGGCCGGTTGGGCTGCCAGGCCAGGGCCCGAGAGAGAGACCCTTTTGTTTCCTCAGAACCCCCTCAATCCGGCCCTGGACTTCCTTCAGAGCCCGCCAGGCATGCTGGCCTTGGACAACATGCTCTACCTGGCCAAACATCATCGGGATGCCTACATCCGAGTAAGGGGCCCGGCTGTTCCCCACAGGGGACCTGCGCAGGCGGCCACCCGCCTCCCCCTCACCCTGGACCTCTCCTCCTGCCGCACAGATTGTCCTGGAGAACAGCAGCCCGGAGGACAAGCACGCCTGCCCCTTTGGGCGCAGCGCCATCGAGCTCACCAGGATGCTTTGTGAGGTCCTGCAGATTGGAGAACTTCGTAAGTGGGGTCTGGTGGGGAACCCTGGGAAGCCCCCCCCCCGAGGAGCCATTCAGGGCTGGAACAGGAGGAGCTGCTCCCCTTCTCCTCGGAGCCTCGGAGGATCTACCGGCTAAGGCCTCTCCCTGAGCACCACTTGGCCCAATCGGATGTGACCCAACGGGGATGTTGCAGACTCAGAGGGCTGCTTCACGTGGCAGCCGTGGAGTGGCGCATGGTTGGGGCAAGGAGGGTTGTTAAGATGCCACTGACTGCCGCGGGGGGGGGCGTTCACTTCCCAAAGGTTGGTCGGAAGGGTAAAAGCTCTGCCTTGCCATTTGGCGCCTCAGCGGCTATGAGTATCCCTGTGTGTTCAGCTGGGATGTTGTGACATTTTTGTGCAGTTTCTCACGTACACACGGTGCACTTCCTAGTGCTTTTCTGCTGATGCAGTCTGGGAATATTTGCCCTAGATCTCCCTCCCTCCCTCCCTCCCTCCCTCCCTCCTTCCCAAAGCTCAGCCTGGGGGAAAGTGGGCCTGCCCTGACGGCCCGCTTCCTCCCTGTCTCTGCCAAGCCAACGAGGGCCGGGACGACTACCACCCCATGTTCTTCACGCACGACCAGGCCCTGGAGGAGCTCTTCGTCATCTGCATGCAGCTGCTGAACAGGACCTGGAAGGAGATGCGGGCGACAGCCGAGGATTTCCACAAGGTGGGTGTGGCCTCCCCCTCCCTCCACAGCCCTGCAGTGCCACTGCCCTCCTCCTCTTCTCCTCCTCCTCCTCCTCCTCCTCCAGGTGATGCAGGTGGTGAGGGAGCAGATCACCCGGGCCCTGCCCGCCAGGCCCCCCTCCCTGGACCAGTTCCAGAGCAAGCTCCGTAGCCTGGGCTACGCGGAGGTGCTGCGCTTGCGCCAGTCGGAGCGGATGAGCCAGGACGACTTCCAGTCCCCGCCCATCGTGTGAGTGCCTCCGGGGGGCCCTGGGGGGCGCTGGGGGGGACACGCCCCCCCCTCTGATGGACCTGCTGGCCGGCCTTCCCCAGGGAGCTGCGGGAGAAGATCCAGCCGGAGATCCTGGCGCTCATCAAGCAGCAGCGCCTGAACCGCCTCTGCGAGGGAAGCAGCTTCCGCAAAGTGGGCAACCGGAGGAGGCAAGGTGAGCCGGGAACCCTGTGGCAGTGGGGGGGGGCTCTCATGGGGGGGGCCTTTGCCGAGACCGTTTCCCTGCCTTGCAGAGCGCTTCTGGTACTGCCGCCTGGCCCTGAACCACAAGACGCTCCACTACGGGGACCTGGAGGAGAACGCCCGGGGGGGGGCAACCCTGGAGTCGCTGCAGGAAAAGAGTAGGCCAGGGGTGGGGCTGGGCGGGGGTGCAGCAGCTCTCCGGCCCGGGGGCGAGGGGGGGTCTGTCCAGTTGGGCCTTTGGAGGGCCGGGCATGATGGCCGCCCCTCTTCCCTTAGTCCCCGTGGCAGACATCAAGGCTGTTCTCACTGGGAAAGAGTGTCCTCACATGAAGGAAAAGGGGGCGCTGAAGCAGAACAAGGTACGGGCGTCCCAGGGAGCCCCCTCACCCCAAAGGCCTCTGCCCAGGGACGGTGGGGGGAGGGGGGAGAGGCCTGCCTCCCGGTCCCTGACTTCTCTCCCCATCCCCAAGGAGGCCCTGGAACTGGCTTTCTCCATCCTTTACGACCCGGACGAGGCCCTGAACTTTATCGCACCCAATAAATACGAGGTGAGCAGCAGATACGGGTGGGGGAGCCCAGGGCTGCTTTTATCCTGCTGGGCTGGCCCTCGGGTTGCCTCCCCTCCGAGGGGCTCTGGGGGCCATCTAGTCTGCCTCTGTTGAGGAAAGGAATTAAGTAGGTGCCTGTCTGGCCTTGGCCCGAACACATCCCCTGAATGGGGGAGACACCCCAGCCCCGCACCATTGGCCCCTCTGCTGAACGGCTCCTCTTTCCTCTTGGCTGCCGAGGTCCTTTCCTGAGAACTCTTCAAACTGTGGGCTTGGAAAGCCTCCCCTCTTCACTGGGGTTTCTTGTGAGGCCAGCGAAGGAGCCCCGTTGCTTCCTCCTCCTTTTAGATCGGTCAGAGTAGAAGTTTCTGAAGGCGTGTCAGAAATCCCTGCCCCATGCATTCGCACCACCACCTTCGTGGCCCTCTTCCGCAGACCTCGTCCCTCAGACTGGACGCCTGGCCGTCGCCGTCTCTGCGCTCCCAGCAGAAGCAGCGCCTTAAGTTCACCACCACTCGGGCCCTCCTCACTCAGCGGTTCCAGGGGGGGGCCTGGGCTACCGGCGGTTATGGAGAACTTTTCCGTCTCTGCGAACCGGCGGCAGTGCTGGCTGCAGGGCAGAGGGAGGATGTTTTTCCCGCCGCTTTTGAGCAAATGGAGCTTTCTGTGCTCAGGCGCTCGCCCGCTGCTTGCGCGGCCCAGTTCCCAATGAGTCGCATCCCGGTACCAAGCTGTATCTCTCTCGGGTTGGGGACCCCTGATGTGGAAGATGGCTGCATCGCCCCTCTTGCACCCCTCAGAAGAGGCAGCTCCTCCCCTGCTCCCACTGAACTCTCCTGGGTCATTTCCTGTGGCCTGGGCCTCCTGGCCGTGAGTGCCCTGTTTTGGACACCCCAGGGGAGGGTCAGGGGCCCCGGTGTGGGTCACGCTGCTCTTACCTCCCCTGTGGCAGCTGCCTGGAGGGTCCTGGGGGCAGTTCTGGGTCCCAGGAGGACGGGCAGGAGCTGCAAGCAGGCTGCGCTTCTTGCAGGTTTCCAGATTGCGGGGGAAGGGTGGAGACAAGGGGAGGCCCGCTTTCTCCTCGTGTCTCCCAGTTTCTTCGGGGCTGACAAGCAGGAGATGGAACTGCAGCCTTTCCTGCTGCACTGAACTAATCTGAAATCTCCAGGCATTAATAGCTCCCCCCCCCCCCGTGGATGCAGGGCCTCCTCTTTAAATGTGCAGGCTGGTGACCATCATCAACCTGGCCGTAACGAAGACTGCAGGTGACCGGTGTGCTGGGTGAATAAAGTGCCCCTGTCGCCCGGCCTGGGCTGAGCAGGACCGTGAGGGTCTCTGCTCAGGAGCCGCCACAGCGCCTCCCTCTCGCCCTCCGGCCAGGAGATCCCATCTCTTTTGGGGCAGCCTCTTCCTCGGCTGAGGGGCTGAGGGCCTGCGTGGCGTAGGGAGGAGGGCTCCTTCCCTCTGGCTCTGGTGCCCTGGGGCAAGAGAGCACCAGCCGCCCCTCCCTCCAGGACGGCCCTTCAGAAAGGCCAGGGCCGAAGAGGGCAGCTCTGTCAACCGTCCCTCGCGGGGAGTCAGGATGGTGGTGGCTGGAATGGAACACGGGCTCCCCATGGGATCTGACCGGGCTAAAGTGGGGGTGGGGTGGGGGGAACCACTAATGGAGCGAAAGCTCCCTGGCCTTTATAACACCAGCTCTGCCTCGTTGCTGGTTGAGCTGTGAGAAGATGCAGACCACTCGGGGGGGGGGAGGCCAGCTCTGCCCCATCCTGCGCTCCAGCGTGTTCCCAACGCGGGGGCACTTTTCTCCCGTCTTTGGTTTCAGAAGGGAAGAAACTTCCTGGGCTGTGATATAGAGAATAGAGTTGGACGGGACCTTGGAGGTCTTCCAGTCCAGCCCCCGGCTCAGGCAGGAGACTATACCGTTTCAGACAAAAGGCTGTCCAGTCTCTCTGTGAACACCTCCAGTGACGGAGCACCCACAACCTCTGCAGGCAACTTCTGTTCCGCTGGTTAATTGTCCTCCCTGTCAGGAAGTTTCTCCTTAATTCCGGGTTGCTTCCCTCCTTGGTCAGTTTCCATTCATCGCTTCTTGACGTGCCTTCATGTGTTTTGGAGAATAGCTTGACCCCCCCCTTCTTTGTGGCAGCCCCTCAAATGCTGAAATACTGCTATCATGTCCCTGGTCCTTCTTTTCCCTAGACTGGCCATTCCCAATTACTGCCACCGTTCTTCATGTGTTTTAGTCTCCAGGCCTTTAATCGTCTTAGTTGTTCTCCTTTGCACTTTTCCCAAAGTCTCAGCATCTCTTTTGTACTCTCCTCACCAAGGCTGTCTAAAGCGGTGCGGAGACTTTGCGTGATTTTGGTTCTGGCAGCGCTTGGAGGAGTGGGCCGAGGTGCGGCAGAGGCTGCCAGGAGGGTCTTCGCGGGGGGGGGAGGGGCTTGCTCTCGCTCTCTCTTTCCTCTCCCCCCCCCAGCCTGAGACGCTCTTTTGCTGCCCCCAGTTCTGCATCTGGGTCGACGGGCTCCACGCCCTGCTGGGCAAGGACATGGCGAGCGAGCTGACCAAGAGCGACCTGGAGACGCTGCTCGGCATGGAGATGAAGCTGCGCCTGCTGGACCTGGAGAACGTCCAGATCCCCGAGGAGCCCCCGCCCGTCCCCCGCGAGCCCAGCAGCTACGACTTCGTCTACCACTACGGCTGAGCCGCCTGGCGGGGCTCCCCGGACAGGGCCCGGGGGCGGTCGCGGGGCGGCGGCTGGGCCTGGATCGCCCCCCGCCTGCCTCCCTCCCTCCCTCCCTCCCCCATTAAAGCTGGTTTACCCCCCCTCCAGCCCGGCTCCGGCCTCTTCTTCTTCGCTCCGCGGGCGGCAGGGGGCGCTGGACGGCCGGGGCGCTCTGGCCGCACGGTCTCTATAGGCGCGGGGGGGGCGTGGCCGGGGCGCTTCCGCCCTGCGCGATGGCGGGGTCGCGGGCGCTGGCGCGGGCGGCGGGGCTGGTGCTGCTCTACTACGGCTTCTCCATCGGCATCACCTTCTACAACAAGTGGCTCATGCAGGTGGGCGGGGCTCCGGGACGGGCGCGGGGCGGTTCGGCCGGCCGCCGGCTCACCGCGTGGCCTCCCTTCCGCGCAGAGCTTCGCCTTCCCGCTGTTCATGACGCTGCTGCACCTGCTGGTCATCTTCGCGCTCTCGGGGCTGGCCAGGCGCTGCTCCCGCCGCTGCAGCGCCGCCGCCGCCGGGCGCGCCCTCCTGCCCTGGCCCGCCTACCTGAGCCAGGTGGCCCCGACAGGTGAGGGCGAGGCCGGGCAGGGGCGACCGCGGGCGGGCGGGCTGGGGCGGGCGGAGGCTCCCGGGACCGAGCGGGGCGCAGCGTCCGCCGCCGGTCGGGGGTCCGCCTGAAGCCCCGCCGGAGGTGCCGCGGGGGCTCCTCTCACGGCGCCGCCTTTCCCGTCCGCAGCGCTGTCCACCGCCCTGGACGTGGGGCTGAGCAACTGGAGCTTCCTCTACATCACCGTCTCCCTGTGAGTGCCGGGCGGCTGGGGCGCTGGGGGACGGGGCTGGCGCAGCCTTCAGCGGCGGCTGGGCGGGGGATGCTGCCTGGCGCTGCACCCCTCACGCCTCCCTCCCTCCTCCCGTCTGGCAGCTACACCATGACCAAGTCCTCCGCTGTCCTCTTCATCCTCCTCTTCTCGCTGATCTTCAAGCTGGAGGAGCCGGTGAGACATCCCCCTCATCCCCCTCCCGCCCCCCCGTCTCGGCGTTCGGGCAGGCAGCTGGCGGGCACTGAGCTGGGGTGCCAGCAGCCCTGCCCGGCCTCTGCCCGGCCCAGCTCTCCGCTCACCAGCTGGTGACGCTGCTCCATCTCCTGACAGAGAGCCGCCCTGGTGCTGGTGGTGCTGCTCATCTCCGGCGGACTCTTCTTGTTCACCTACAAGTCCACCCAGTTCGACGCCGACGGCTTCGCCATGGTGCTGGGGGCTTCCTTCCTGGGGGGCGTCCGTTGGACACGGACACAGATCCTCCTCCAAAAGGACGAGCTGGGTGAGTGCGTGGCTGGGGGCTGAGGGAAGGCAAGTCCTCCTCCCTCCCTCCCCCTGACTGGCTGCTGCCCTTCCCGTCCCTCACAGGACTCCAGAACCCCATTGACACCATGTTCCACCTGCAGCCGGCCATGTTCCTGAGCCTCTTTCCCCTCTTTGCCGTGTTTGAAGGTCAGCCGCCTGGGGGGCGGGGAGGCGATGGCTTCTGGCCACCCCAAGTTTCTCGGGGAAGGGGCACAAAGGGTGTGCTGGGACGATCCCGCCAGCGGCTCAGGTCGCAGAAGGGAGAAGTCCCATCTTGTGGCCCGAGGTCCTGCGCAGCTCAGGAGGGCCCTTTATCCAAAGAGGCCCATCGAGCGGAGGAGTCTCCGTGCAAGACTCTTGGGCTTCGGCTTTCCAGACCGGCGGTTCCACCTCCCCCATGGCTCTTCCCGCTTTTGAGGGCTGCTTTCCAGGAGTCCCGCCCAAGATCTCGTGCTTTGGTCCCTTGTGATCCACTGAGATCACAGATCCTTTCTGCAGGCCCTGCCAAGTCTAAACTTTTGGTTGCCTTCCTCCGGACTGACTGCTGGGCGGGAGACCTGGCCTCCCCCGCCCCCCCCATCTGTCTCTGGGACTTTCTTCCGGACAGGCCGGTGGTGGGGCTGGGTCTGCAAGCGAGCCCCCTTCCTGTCCTCTCCCTGTTTCCCCAGGCCTGCCCTTGTCTGCGTCGGAGAAGCTCTTCCGTTTCCAGGAGGTGCACCTGCTGGTGGATCTGCTGGGGAAGCTGGTCCTGGGGGGGCTGCTGGCCTTCGGGCTGGGCTTCTCCGAGTTCCTCTTGGTCTCCAGGACCTCCAGCCTCACCTTCTCCATATCGGGGATCTTCAAGGTATTTGAGGGGGGCGCTTCTCTGGCCTGTCCTCAGTGCATCTCTGGGCCTTTTCCTTCTTCCAAGGCAGCAGTCAAAATGTTGCTCCCCCTGGGCCCTGGGAAGGCCTGCCTTACTCCGGCAACTGCATAGAATTCACCGTGGTATAAAGTCAGAAAGAACAGAAGCTGAGTCGGGCCAAGCCAGCTGCCTCTGGCTGTTAAGGGGGGCTGTTTAAGGCTGTGAGGGGGACCCCAAGCAGTGGGACTGAGCCTGTCGGATCAGCCCCCACCGCCTCTGGCAAGGGGGGTAGCTTAGGCCGGCCTGCTCTTCTGTGAGCTGAGAGTGCACTGCCTCGTCCCCCAGGAGGTCTGCACCCTGTTCCTGGCCGCTCACCTGATGGGAGACCAGCTGACTCCGCTGAACTGGTTGGGCTTTGCCGTCTGCTTGCTGGGCATCTCTCTGCACGTGGCCCTGAAGGCCCTCAGGGGTAAGGAGGGGGGGCAGGGGAGGGGCAGAGAGAGCCTCTTTCTGTGGGCCCTCGAAGGGCATCTCACCCCTCCCTTCCCACGCAGGGCCAAAGGTCACAAAGCACCCCGAGGCGCCTGGCTCCCCTGCAGACCTGGAGCTCTTGCTGCTGCCGAACTCCCCGGAGGAGGAGGCCCCCCTGCGCTGAGCTCCCCCCTTGGCAAGACGGAGGGCGCCTGCTTTGTGGTGTGTGTGGATTGCCGGCTTCCTAGGGTGGAGCAGAGATGCTCAGCTTGGGGAAGGGGGAGGGCAGGTAGCAGGGCTGCTTCTGCCCCCCCCCCCGGGCTGAGAGGGTGCCTTCTTTGGGCTTGCCAGGGTCTCGTGCCCCAGACTGGCTGGGCCAGAAGCTGAGAGTCAGGGCCTGCGGATGGCCAGGGCAGCTGCTCAGGAGAAGGTTTGGGCCCTGCGGTGGAGAGGCTCTGGCGGGTCAGAAGAGGGCGGCCTCCCTTTTCCACCGATGCCCCCCGAGGGGCAGGAGCTGCTCTGCCTCAGTCCAGGAGGGCACCTGCAGCAAGATGCTCCAGAGCGTTCAGGAGGAGGAGGGCTCTGGGAATGCCCGCCGGCCTGGAAAGGGGAGCCAGGTGGCCGAGCCTGGGTGCAGGGCCCCTGGAGCCTCAGCCGGACGCTCACCTCAGGGCAGGTGGGCTAGCTGAAAGCACCCCCCTGAGTAAGGAACCAAGGCAGGTGGAGGTGCGTGAAAGGCAGGGCCCCGATGGGCACGCCCACTGCAGCGATCACTGGGGCTAAGAGAATGCAAGAGCCCCTGAGCAGAGCAGGGGGCCGGCTTGTGAAGAACAAAGGTGCCTTTTCAGGAGATGACTGGACTTCCCTTCTGTTTCTTTGAAGTTTCGCTTCCCATCCAAGAAGCTTCTTCAGGTTCTGACCGGGTGGGGGGGAAGGGAAGGATTTATACTCCTTGCAAACAGCCGGTCCTTTGCCTCCTTTTGGATAAAAGTCGTTGAGGCCACTTGGAGGTTTGCCTGTGTCTCCAGAGTCACCTGAGTGGTGCAGGTGGGAGCGGATCCTTCTTGGAACCGCTGACAGGACTCTTTCCTGGACCATTTGCCCTACAAGGAGGGAGAGGAACGGCTGGAAATAGTTAAACGGCAACTATCGGTTCCAGTGCCCACCAAAATGGGAACTGGGTTTCCCCTCCTCCCCAAATAGACCACGTTTGCTCTACTGGGGCACCCTTGGGGTACCCAAATGGCTGAGGGGCAAGTGAGGACTGGAAAGCAGAGGGTGGGAAACCAGGGTGCTCTTTTGGGCGCTTCCGGGGGGCTGCCAGGAAGTCGGGGCATTGTCACTTCAGGTGTCCAGTTTGCTCCAGTAAAAGCCCACCAGTGTCACCATCTCCTGCTGTGGGGCGAGACTGGTCCAAGTGCCCTGCCTGGGCCCGGGCAGCCAGGATCGGGCCCAGTGGCAGAACTGCCGGACGCGAGCCGCAGCCTCCAGTAGCTCCATTTCTCGGGGGGGGGGGATGAAAGTTTTTTAAATTCCTTCCTACCGATCTCAATTCATCCACAGCAGTTCTGCTCAGGACCGCCGGCAAAGTGCCATCGATATTTGATAAATATCAAATTGATATTTAAATTAAATATTTAAACTGATCAATGTTATTTGAGGAATATTTCATAAAACTATGCACCGAGGGTGCTCATCACTTCTGTGACGCCAAGCAGCTGCGGCTATTCTGCAGCCGTCCGGGTTTAGCGGCTATAGTGACACTTTGCAAAGTAGCCGTAGCTGCCATTGTAGGAATCCGGAGCGGCCAGGCTGCCCCTCCTGGCCTGCTTCACCACCTAGCACCTGATTCAGTTCTGCTCAAGTGGGAGGTTGAGCTTGGAAGGCCGAGTCCTGCCTGTGTCGGAGCTTCCCAGGACGAGCGTTCGGAAGGGGGGGGATGCCCATTGTGCCCCATCTCTTGCCCAACTGAGCCCCCCCTTCACGGTTGTGGGCAGCTGCTGGCGTTTCCTGTTGTGGTCCACCCTGCTGGAGGGGAGGGTGGAAAGGAGGCCGAGGCACAGAGGTCCAGCCCATCAGCTTCTCCTGGGACACACGGTCTGGGGTGCTCCTCGCAGCAGTCCTGGGGCTGTCAGGATGGCTCCTGCAGGGCTCCAGCCCTCCCTCCCTCCCTCTTTCCGGAGAGGCGCCCCTTATGCACGCCTGCACAGTGCAAGGGGGGGGGGTTATATGAGCACAAAGACAGGCATGGAAGACAGAAACTAACAAGCACCCGCTTGGCCACCACAGCCGCTTAGGGAGCCAGGAATCGGCTCTCCTCCCCCTTGCTTTGCCCAGAGATTGCAGGGCATCGCGAAAGATGGAGAGGAGCAAATGCAGGAATGTCTTCAGGGTGGCCACAGGTTCTTTACTCCCAAAACTGGTGGGCTCCCAATTTCTCTCTCGACGTTATTGACTGGACCCGTTTTGCTCTTCGCTTTGTAGGGAGCCTGCCACTGGGCCTGTGTCTGCACTCTTGGTGGGAGGACTTGGTCTCCTACTTCAAGTCGCTTGGCCTTCATCCCTTGATCACAAGGGGGCTTCTGGCCTTCTCGGGTATGGCTAAGTGCTTCTGGGCGATGTTTAACTAACTCCTTGGTGTCAGCATATACGCAGTCAGATTGTTGGGGCCTTTTAGGTTTCCACACCAACCTCCTCTAATGATGGTTAAAACACCACGAGGTCATCTTCCGTATAATCTTTCAAATGGGCCAGATCCTTGGATGCTGGGGAACCTCCCCATACAGAAACAGTAGGACAGGCAGCCATTTATCCCAGTGCTTTGGGTCCTGGCCAGCATATTTCCTGAGCATATTCTTTAGGGTTCTTTTTGTAAGACCTTTGTATGCTATTGTGCATTGTAAGGACTGTCCCACCAGTGTTTCTTTCCCAATGGCAACTGGACTTTGTTTTTCCTTGAAGATGTTTCATTTCTCATCCAAGAAGCTTCTTCAGTTCTGACTGAATGGTGGAGAATGGAAGGATTTACATTCCTTGCAGTCATCTGGTCATTAGTGCTCTTTCTGAGAGTTGTTGAGGCCACTGGGAGGTTTATCTGCGCCCCCGGAGTATCCTGAATAGCGCAAATGGCTGCGGAACTTTCTTACGACCGCTGAAAGGAGGGTGGTGTAAACAGGAGATGGGGGTGTCCTATCCCTCCCCCTCTGCTGAGAGGGCTGTTCAGGGTTAAGGTATACGGCCTCTTGGACCCCTCTTTCAAACCAGTGGTCCTCTGTCCAGAATGTGGACTTTGCCGTCTTCTGTCTTTCAAATGCAGATGGACTGCTGAACCTGGTCCTGATGGGTTGGTTCTCCTACGTTGTGCCAGGCGTTTGTGAAGCGGTTGCTTTGTTTCTCCAATGTACAGACCTGCGCATCTCTCGCTGTGTGGTACTGCATATATTGTAAGAACTGGTATGCACCCATTTTATTCCCAAGTTTGCATATAGATATTTCAGCAGCGCCGATTGGAAAATGGTTTCTTAATCCATCAGGATCTTGTGTGAAAATCTTTAGCAGCTCCTCTGCAACACATTTAGTGGTCACAGTTCTCTAATGGAACTGCTTCTGGGTACTGAGCGGCACGGCCACCAAGTTATACCTGCTGCCAGGGCTTTTTTTGGCATAGAACGCCCAGAACGGAGTTCCGGCACCTTTTTTGGATGGAACCTTGTAGGGTAGGCAAGGCGGGTTGTATGACGTGTGTGAGTTACGGCACTTTTTTTTTTTACAAAAAAAGCACTGCTTGTTGCCTTTACTAGATTGGGCCTACAGTATCCATGGCGACTTTAGAAAAGGGGATGGGGGCTGAAGGACCCCTTTCCATGGGGATTTTGTCTTCTTCCCCTTGTGGCGCACAGGGTGGGTTTTATACCTCTCTGCCAATCCCTGGCTAATAATAATAATAACAAAACAACAATAAAATAATAACAAAACAATATGATGATGATGATGATGATGATGGAAGGGACCTTGGAGGTCATCTAGTCCAACACCCTGCTCAGGCAGGAAACCCTATACCATTTCAGGCAAATGGCTGTCCAGTCTCTTCTTTAAAACTTCCAGTGTTGGAGCATCCACAGCTTCTGGAGGCAAGGAGTTCCACTGGTTAATTGTTCTAACTGTCAGGAAATTTCTCCTTAGTTCCAGGTTGCTTCTCTGCTAGTTTCCATCCGTTGCTTCTTCTCCTGCCTTTCAGGGGCTTTGGAGAATAGCTTGGCTCCCTCTTCTCTGGGGCAGCCCCTGAGATACTGGAAGACGGCTATCATGTCACTCTCAGTCCTTTTCTTTGTTAAACTAGATCTACCCAATTCCAGCAACTGTTCCTTTCGTTTTAGTCTCCATTCCCTTCATTATCTTGGTGGAGCCTATCCTGAGTTCTGCAAGTGGTTCTCTCCCTCAAATCTCAGCTGCGTGGCACGTGGACTTTCTTGGGTCAACTCCAAATATGGTTTTGCGATATCCCTGAGGAAGCACAATTTCTTCAGTCAGTCCCTTTGTGTAGGGATGAAGCCTTATGTGTGCAGCCGGCCTTCCCGGCTGTGTCCTTGTTCCCCACTTTTCCGTGGCTAACCAACCATGTTTTGATGTGGGCTGTTTCTTTTGCAAGGGCCCCAAGCTGCACCGCCCATCCCGGCCTCTCTGGAGGCCCCCCCCCGCTTTGTCAGTCAAGCTTTCACCTTCCTGAGACCCTTCGCTTCTCCTGTTGAATCAGGATGGCTGGGAAGAACCTCAGGCTCTCTGCTTTGCCCGTGTAGCTACTCCCCCTCTTTCTCTACTCCTTTTCTCTTGAGCCCAACATCTGCACCCATTAGTAGGTTATCTCTCCCACCACCGGTGCCTGGTTGGCTTTCAGCAGGGTGACAGTCTGCCCAGAAGCATCTGTCAGGGGCTCTTTTTTTTTTTAATCCCATTTATATCCCCCGCCCTTCTCCGAAGACTCAGGGCGGCTTACAATCTAAGAAGCACAAATCAATGTGCTTAGCAGTAGCCTTCATTCTATGTATATGCCTGCTTTATTAGGGCTTTCAGGCCCCCCCCAGCGGCATTATTACAAAGTCGGCTTATTGCCCCCAACAATCTGGGTCCTCATTTTACCTATCTCGGAAGGAAGGAAGGCTGAGTCAACCTTGAGCCTGGTGGGACTCGAACCTGCACTAATGGCAGGCAGCTGGTGTTACTTAAGGAGGCATTAGCCCACTGCTCCACCAAGGCTTCTTTCCCCACCCATCTGAGCCTTTTTTTTAACTAAATGAGGGATGCACCATTGTTTGTCTACTCCCAGCGCCTATTAAGTCTCTCACGGGGACCCCATTAGCTTCTGCTGGGATCCTAATTCTTTTTCCCAGAGACACTTGCCTGACCCCAGTGACAGCCGTCCTCTTTTTCCTCTGGCCTTTACAGTGCTTGGACAAGTGGCCACTTTTGTCTCCCGTGAAATTCTGAGCTAGTTCAGCTGCCCTCTGACCCAACTCTGGGTTGTGTTCCTTCATCCAAATCCTCAATTTTGTAAGGAGTCCTTGCAGAATCTGCTCTAGAATTACCACCCCTTTCCCTGTTTTTTCCTCTGGCCTCAACCATCTTCCAACCTGGCCCAAATCCCCGCCCCCATGTTTGTTAAAGGTATAACTTCTAAACCTCCGCCTGCAGGTGTCAGGTGTGGCATCGTATCTGTGCAGGATTGCGAGCGTAATTCACTGCTTCTCTTGCAGAAAGAGTGCTTATAGGCCCTTAAAGCCTCCCCTGTTGAATATGGGGCTAGTCTGGCTACTTGTGAGAGGCCTGGGCTGCCTCCGGGGACTTTATTTCCACAGAGACCACCTCCCCACTCCTTCCCTTCCAGGACAACTCCCACACACCCACTGTTCGGCTTCTCTGGCTGGGGGGAGGTCTTAAAGGGGCAGGGCACCCACAGCCCAGGGTTCAGGCAGCCTCCCCTCTCACAGGGACACACCACTACCAACAAGGGGCAGGTTAAAGCAGACAACAAACACCCAGAATCTTTTTCCTTGGTGCCTTGACCCTCACCGGCACCAAACTCTTCCACTGCTCTTTATTGTTATTTTCAATGGATTTCTATAGTTGTCCATCTGGACAAATGAGTCTTGAGTGATTCCTGTCTCTTGTGGAGTCTGTTGGCAGAATCAGCACCTCGGAGGCCTCTCGGTGCAGCAGGTCTCCCGGCTTGCTTTTGCAGAGTCTCTGAGAACAGAATTTGGTCCCCACAATCCTTGCTAAGTATCCCCAAGTGGCTCGTGGATCGGAGAGGGAGGGACTGGGAGCCGAACACAACAGACTGCCCCTGCTCTTGACTGCTACTCCAGCCGGGTGGGGGTGGGCAAATGCCCACCTAAAGAAGGAGTCAGGGCAGGTGGCAATGGATGGAGGGAAGGGGCCTCCATCGGCATGCGGGGCTACAGCGATCACGAGCTTCCGATGGGGTCACCTTAAGGTGGTGACTACATTCTTCTGAGGAGGCCCTACTCCCTTCCTGAGGTCGGATCCTGGAGCCGTGGACCGTAAACCGCGTCTTTCATGACCGTTGCTCCTTCTGGCGGCCGCGTCCTTCAAAGAGAAACTTCCTCTGTGACTTCTCGGCTGCCTCCAGGTGTCCACTTGCTTTTGTTTTCAGGGCTCAATTCATTACACAAACTAACATAGCCACCCAACTCGTGCACAGGTGACTCCTGGCGGCTTACAATTTTTTTAAAAAAAATCCATCACGTACTAAAAACCCATTAAAAATGCAGGAGGCGGCAACGAGCAGGGCGAGCACCGTTAGAGCTGCTTGAGCGGTCCCGGCCCGTGAGCGCCCCTCAGTGGCTCCCCCTGGAGTTGAGTGGGGCGAGTAAAACCCCCCCCCGGCCTCTGCTCCAGGCCCGGCGCCGCTTCCGCAAGAGCGGGCAGCAACCCAGGTTACCCCATCTGCAGGTGATCCACCGAGAGGGGATGCGGCAGGGCCAAGTTCAGGTCATCCTTGAGGAAATCCATCCGTGTCGTCGATCAGCAAGAATCGACACGATCCTGGCAGGCATAATTAAGGTTCCCGGGGAATTGGGATGAGCTGGAACGAGGGGAATTTCAAGGGTGAGGAAGGCAAACTCTTCCGGGGGGGGGGAGAGGGGACGGAGAAAAGCTTGAAACGCTGCAGCCTGCGAGGCCGAGTCAGCCAGCGGGCCCGGAGGCCGCTGGCGGAGAAGCCGGAGCCATCCCGGAGCGCTTCGGAGCCGCCCTGGGGCATCCCCAGCCTCGGGCGGTGAGCGGAGGGCCGCGGCTGCCCTGGCCTCCTGAACCGGGGGCCGGCGGACTCTGCCCAGAGCGGCTCCCCGGGGACGGATGGGCGCCTGGACCGTCCCCCGGCGGCCCTCCGGCTTCCTCGTTCGGACGACGGGAGCCTTGCCGGGCAGCGCCGCTCCAGGCGCTCGGTCGCTTGGTGGTTCCGGGCGTGCCCCGCACAGCCGCCCCGCCTGCCGTTGCTGGCGACCTGAAGGGCAGCCTGAAGGGCAGCCGCTGTAGCCGACGCCCGCGGCCTCCCGTCTTGCTTGTCTCGGGACAAGCATTATTGGGGGTGGGGTGGGGGGGTGACGCCTCTTTCCAGGTGCAGGATCTTGTTCTGTGTGTGTTTTTCAGAATCTGGGCAAGCAAAAAGGTTTTGTGTGTTCCAAAAGTGTTTGTGGTGCAAGAAACAAACAGTAGCTGCATGAAGCCTGGTGATTGTGTGTTTGTACACGTGAGCACATGCACACCTTCCTGTCAGTCCTGGCTCCTAGCAACTACCTGGATGAGTCCCTGCAGTTTTCTTGGCAAGGTTGTTTGAAAGCAGTTTGCCATTGCCTCCTTCCTGGGGCTGAGAGAGAAGGACTGGCTGAAGGTCACCCTTTGTGCCCAAGGCAGGACTAGAACTCAGGGCCTGCTAGTTTCCAGGCCAGCACCTTAACCACAACACCACGCTGGCTCTTTCCCTGAGAGTTCCCTAGAATCCAGTTGGGGCATTGGCTGCCCCCCCCCCATCTGGCCCAAGGGCCGTGGAGTCAGCCGAGAGGGACCCACGTGGGAGGTCCAGAAGGCCCAAAGCCCAGTGAGTGGGGCTTGTTCTGGGGCACGAGGGGCTGTTCCTGCTTGGGAGGGGGTGAAGAGCCCGAGGGGGGCATGCAAAAGAAGTCCCTGGCAAAGTCTGCTAGGACCTCCCTGGGTCCCCCCCAAAACTGCTGCATGGAAATTGCACCCCTTGGCCCAGTGGGCAGACGGTGGCCGACAGGAGGGGCTGCAGCCCCCAACCTGGGTTGCCTCCTTTGTGGTTCAGGGCAGCTGTGTGAACCAGCCATGAGGCGCAGAGGGACCAGGGTGGGGGAGGGGGTTGGTGTGATTCCAGCTGCGAGTGGGGCTGCTGCCTTGGGTGCTGCGCTGTGGGGCCGGGGGCTCAGCTTGGCTCCTGGTCATCTGCCTTGGCCCAGGGGCTTTGCTTGGAGGCCAGCTGGGGGCCCAGGCAGAGAGTGGGGCCAGGTCCTTCTAACGCCGCACCCCTGGCCCCTCCCTGACCTTCAGCCAGTCTGGGGGGGGGGGAGGCAGCCTTCATCTGTCCAGGAGCCTTCCTGAGAGCAGCCGCCGAGGGGTTGCAAGGGATGGGGGGAGGGGCAACGGGGCAGCCGCCTCCTGTTCCTCCATGCTCCAACCAGGGGGCTTCATTGGGGAGGGGGTCTCCATCTTCAGAGGCAGCTGCTAGGAGAGCTCCTTCGCTTCTGAATGGTAATTTTCCGATGACCTTTACATAAATCTGGCCGCTGTCCGCAGGCTACACGGGTTTCCTCCGGTGGAGAGCTGACACTGCCAGCCTTTGGCGCCCAGCGGTCAGTTCGTACCCAGAGTGCCCAGATCAACTCTCAATTACTCGGCTGCTCAGGGCACGAACCCCAGCTGGGAAGCACCGAGGAAGGGTCACCGCTGCAGCTGCACGATCCCTTTCTGGGCGGGGTGGCAACCACACCGTGGCCGTGGCCTCTTTTCTGGGGAGGAGGGGGGCAGCCCAGGCCGCCTCTCGCCAAGAGACGATGTGCTCCGGCTGCCAGCAAGGTGACTCCCATGGGGTCAGCAAGTAGAGGCACATTTGTGATGTTGCTCTGGGGCATCTATGCCGCCTGGCAGTGCCGGCAACGGGCAAATGGAGCTACTGGTGCCAGCTGCGGAAGGGAGGCTGCCCTGCCTGGGTGCCCCCTCCACAGCCTGCCAGCCCCCCCCCCCGTTCGGCACCCCATAGCCTGGGACGGAGAAGGGCCCGGTCCCCAAGGGAGAAACAGCACACCTTTGCCAAGTGTGAACCACGAGTCCTTCAGACAAAGCAAAACGAGTTTAAGGGTGTCTGTGCGTATTTGTCTCTGTGTGAGGCCTTTAGATAGAATTACACCAGATACGGTATTTGTTTTGGAAGCGTCACGAAGCAGCAAACCAAACTACAGAAGTGGCAAATTGGTGGGTTACGTCCCTCCCCTTTGCAAGGCTTGCAAGCACAGTTCAGGGGCTCAGGATGGGCTCCCCATTGCTTAGCTGCTCCGTGCTGGACTTCAAAGGAAATGGCCTTGGCTGAAAAACTGGAGAGTTACTCCAGGCTAAAATGCTAATATCACCTTTTAAAAATGCTAATAAGGAAGCCTAGAATTCCCAGGGAAGCAGAAGGGTGGCAGGAGGCAGCAAGGGGATCCCCCCAGCCCTCCCCTTCATTGGAGGGGGGTTTTTTGGTTCGTTTTTTAAACATTCTGCTTAGGAGGACTTTGAGGCTGGAAAGATTTAGCATCTTCTCTCAGCCTGGGGTTTAAGCTGGAAAGTGGAAGAAGCATGAGTTTCCTGGGAATAAAATTTAGCCCAGTAGTAACATCTGTTCTCTGTATTCTCTACGGAAAATCAGCTTAAAAATGGGCTGTTTAATTTCTTTTTTGCATTTGCTTGTTGATGTTTAATATCAGGAATCGTATTTACAGTTTGTGCTCTGTACATCTCAGCAAACTCTGCCTTACACATATTGGCATCTCCTTCCATCAGAGTTAATTCTGCGCTAATAGTGGATCCGTCACCTTGAGCCCGTCGGGAGCCTTCGCTTCGCCTTCGTGCTTTTTCAGGCGCTCCCTCTGTTTTCAGCGGATTTGTATTCTTATCTGCTTTGCCACAATGTTTTATGTAGGATTACTTAAAGAAACAAAAGGAATATTTTCACTCTTTTCCCCCCGTTTTAAAAAAGACTCTCTTAATTTTATCGCTTTGGAGGTGGGTCTCCTTCCAAAGAACGGGAGATTTCGCCCGGAGCCCCTTGGTTTACTTTGTGCTCCTCGGGCCCTTGCCAGCCGGGGCCCAGGAGGTGGGGCCCTCCCCGTCTCTCAGACACAGGGGGCATCCAAAAGACCGGCTGGGGTGGCAGAAACCGCCCCCAGCTACCCAAGGCGGGAAGAGCGGGGGGGGCAGATGGGGGGGCTCCAGGGGAGGCAGCCACAACCTGCTCTGACGGGGCCCTCCGCCCCACCGGTCCTTCCAGCAGCCAGGGTGGGTGGGGGGTGGTGGAGAGCAGGAACCCCCAATCTCTGGGCAGCCTGGCCATGGGCGAGAGGGCCGAGGCCGGTAGGGGCTCAGGGGCTGCCCCCACCTGCCGCTGGCCTCTGCCCGGAAGGAGAACTGCCCCAAACCCGAAGATGTTCCTGCCGTTGGCAGAGTCGGTGCTTTTCCTCCGGAGGGCCTGGCTGTCAGCGGCCAGCGTAGACCCCCCCCCCCCGGGAGGAGAGGAGGAAACGCTCTAGAATCCCTTGCAAAGTGGCAGGTAAGGAAAGAGAAGGAAAGAAAGAAAGAAAGAAAGAAAGAAAGAAAGAAAGAAAGAAAGAAAGAAAGAAAGAAAGAAAGAAAGAAAGAAAGAAAGAAAGAAAGAAAGAAAGAAAGGGAAAGGAGAAAGGAGGAAGGGAAGGGAAGGGAAGGGAAGGGAGGAAGGTAAAAGGAGAAAGGCCTGGGGAGGTTTTCTTCTGGGTTTGGCAGGAGATGCTGCTGGGGAGGGAGGTGATCAGGTGGGCAGAGGGGCCGCAGTGGGGAGCCAGACCCGGAGGGTCCATGGCCGGGGAAGAGAAGGAAGGGCGAGGGCTCCGCAAGGGCAGCCGAGAGAGAGGAAAAGGCGAGCCCCAGGTGGCCGGGCCGGAGGGTGCCGGAGGGTGCCCAGCAGGGGGGCTGCTCAGGGTCCTCAGCGGTGCTGAAGACAACCCAGCGTGGGAGCAGACAGGCGTTTCGCTGCCTGAAGTAAAATCTAAGCCTTTGGAGTTAAATTCTCTTACTATACAGAGTAGTTATGCTTAGTCACACACAAACCCTCATTTGGCAGCATTCCTGAAAAGACTTTGCACCATCCCATTAGGGAGCACTGCCCCCCCCCTTGAGAGCCCTGGAATCCATGGTCAGTGAATGAACCTTTATTATCAAAGTACAGCATGTATACAATGAGACTGGCTGAGCCTCCCTTCGTGCCCCCCCCCCACAACTCACAGTGACAACAAACCCACCATCTTGTTACACCATGTGAGCTAAGTGCACAACGCACTGGCCCCACAAGTCTATCATGCATAAAGTTATTTCCCGTTCAGGAACCCGACAGCCCGTGTTGAGAAGTTGTTCTTCAGCCTGTTGGTGCGGCTGGCCATACATACATACATAGAGATATAGATATAGATATATAGATATATAAATATATAGATATATATAGATATTGCACTCCCCACGGACCCCATCTGCTTCTCCTCACCTCCGGGGCTCTGTCCCACTCAGCTAGTCTCTAGGGAAGGAGCCACCTTTGGGGCTGAGGGTCTGCAGGGGGGGTGCCTCTGGGGCAGCTGCTGGGGCCGGGGAGGCTCCTGTGCTCGGTGCTCCCGCTCAGCCATCAGGGAAGACGTGGGGGGGTCTGCCCCATCTGAACCAGCTTTGGGGCTGCTCTCTCCAGATCCTGCTGTGCCCCAGAGGGTGACATGGCCAAAAGGGAGAGTGATGGGGCGGATGTCTTCCCAAGCCAAGAGGGGACCAGGCCCCACAGCAGCCGGGCAGCTGCTCTGCTCCTATTGCGGGTGTGGGGGGGGGGGAGGAAGGGCTTCTCCCTCTCTCCCCAGCCAGCCATCCTTCTGTCTTGCCTTCTCCCAAGGACCCCCCCCTGCCTCAACACCACTCCGGGATCCAGCCTTCCAAAGGGCCACCAAAGCATACACCATCCCAACAAAATCCTGCCTTCATGGTCTGCCATGCAAAACGCTTCTGTTGAATGGCAGCTGGGCATCCCTCAGTGCTGGGGGTGGGGGTGGGCGCGCAGGGGGGGGATTTCCCTTGAATTGGCTTCTGCATTAGGCTGCCTTCCCCCTGACTTTGTCCCTCTCCCATTGGGGGCTGCTCAGGGAGGAGGCGAGCACAAACCTCCTTGGGGTGGAACAGGAGTCTTGAAATTGGGGGCAGAGCAGGGGCTGGGGAGCTGGGGATTGGGCCCCAGGACCTCATAGGCTGCTCCCAGCCTTCCTCCTGAGCAGAGACTGGAAGAAGGTCTCTTGCCTCACCCCACCCCCCTCCTGTCACTTAACATACTCAATTCCTTCACAACATTTGCACAAGCTGCCAAGGCCACACCTGGACTATGATGGCCATCTCTGGGCATCACATTTTAGGCAGGACCTTCCTTAGCCCACTGGGACTGGTCCATAAGACCCCCGCCTGGGTGGGTTGAGCTCAGGGAAGAGACAAGCCCCCCCTTTCCCTCCCCCCCATGTACGTGTCAGGCAGGCGGCAGAGTTTAGATGGCAAGGGAGTGGATTTTTGTTCCACATCAGAAAAATCTGGCCGATGAAATCAAATGGATCCCATCTCTGGTGGCATGTAACAAGGATGGGAAGTTTGGGCTCTAGTACAGATTTTGATGCAGATTTTAAAAGTGATTCTACCCACAAAACAAGAGGCCTTTTTGGACCTTAATGGCAAACAAGTGGAGACATTTTATGGATTTTTGTTTTTCTATATGATAACGGCACAAGACTTTTATACATTCAAAGACTACAAATACCTAGAACAAGAGAATGGCAGACGGGGAAGATCGTTGCATCTGGGCAGCCCTGATGAATGGAAAGGCTTCGACAAATTTCATTTTCACTTGGAAACCACTTATTTTTTCTTTGCAAGAAACTGAAAGAAATGAAAAATTGATTCTGGGATTTGAGGATTAGAATTATGTGGGATTATGGAAATAATGTAGACAAATGGTAATCTTAGGAGTTTGCTATATTTTTTACTCATATCTGTACCAAAGAAATTCAGAAAAAAACATTTTTTCCATTCTTTTTTCTTTCCTTCTTCATTTTCACTTTTTTCCCTGAGCTTTCTTCTTGTTTTTATCTTTTAACATTAATATTTAGAATTTTTGTAAAAAATCAATAAATGTATTTTAAATATACAAATATAAGATCTCTCTATAAATATATAAAAAACCCTCTCTCTATATAATATATAGATTTTAAAAAAGAAAAACCTGGCCAATGGTAAGAAGAGACTGCGGGGTGGGGGGAGCGGCATTGGAGGAGCAGCTTGCCTCTGGAAATGAGACACTGTCTGGGTCTGTCCAGGATTGGGCCCACTCCTCCTGGCAGTCCATGTGAGACGGATCCAGGTGCCAATCCAGGGGTGCGAAAGGACCACCAGCCAAGCCCGAGCCAACCAGGAGATGCTGCAGCTCAAAAGGCCAATGCAATCTCGGGCCGCACAGGAGATCGTGCGTCTATTGTGCCGGTGGGGCTGGAGGTGAGCCCCGAGTCCAGTTCTGGGCACCCCACTTTCAGAGGGACACGGAGAAGCTGGAGCGGGTTCCCAGAAGAGTTGCCAGCAGGGGGAGGGAAAGCCGGACCTGGGGAAGGGCTGAAGGAGCCGGGCAGGGTCAGCTTGCAAAGGGGAAGAGTCCAGGGAGGCCTTGCAACTTACTCAGCCGCCATGAGGAAGAGAAGGTGGGCCTCTCCTCTGCTGAAACTGGGCTGAAACTAAAGTAACGGAGGAGGAGGAGGAGGAGGAGGAGGAGGAGGAGGAGGAGGAGGAGGAGGAGGAGGAGGAGGTTCGTGTTGAACCTTAGGAGGAAGTGAAGTGGAACAGGTCAGGGCTGAGGCAGATTCCTGCTCAAGGAGTCCTGCCAAACCCAACTCTATTTCTGCTCCCTGAAGACGCTGCTGGTGTCTGTTTCAAGAACCCAGAAGGTCACAGCTGGCCCAGAGCTCTGGCAAGGCCTGGCAAGCAGGGCTGGCTGCCACAGCCAGCTGCTGGGGGGGGGGGGAGTTCTGCCCCTTGGAGACTCTGCCCTTGGCACCCGGTTCAAGCCTGCTTTGCAGCACTTCCCCCCTCGAGGGGTCTCCAGAGGCCCTGGGAGCCTCTCCTAGGTCCCCAAGGGTGACTGAGACCCCGGGGGGGGGATATCCAGAGACCCTCCATGCTTCGGACGGGACAGCTGCTGCTGTTCCAGAGACCTCCGGGGTGTATTCCGGCCAGGTGCCCCTCCTTCCACCACTTCGTTTCTTCCGCCTAAAGTCGCTCCTGGAAGGCGGGCCGGGAGGAAACGGGGCCGCGGCGAGTCCCTTCCCATCCCGCCTGTCGGGGCCATCTTCGCGCCGGCTCCGGAATCAGCGGGAAGAGGCGAGCCGCGCCCCCTCCAGCCGCGCGGGGCGACGGGCCGGGCGTGAGCCGCCGGCCTTCGGAAGACGCGGGCCGGAGCCGAGCAGGGCCGGAAAGGCGGCTACGCGCCGGGCGCCGCCTGCCCTGCCGCCGCTTCGGGGCCTCCCGGCCGGCTGAAAGCCCTGCGGCAGAAGGAGCGCTGCTGCCTCGGCCCCTTCGCCGCCCCCCGCCCGCCCTCCCTCTCGAAGCCGCGGCAGAGGCAGAGCGGGCGGCGGGCGGCCCCAGCTTGGGCTTCACGAGGGCTCCGGTCGCCTGGCCGCGGCTGCCCCAGGTGCCCTTCCCCGTCGCCCCGCCAGAGGCACCGCCTGACTGGCAACGGCACCGCAAGGCATCCTGCTCTCGATGGGCTGCAGAAGCGGGGTGCCCCTATAATAAATACACCAAAAGAATGTGAAACCATATTCCATAAAACTAAAACAAAAGGATGTGGAGGGCATTATCCTACATTCATATCTGCGGCCCCCAGAAGTCTCCAAAGCGTCCCCCCCAATTGCCAATTCTGAGATTGCAAGAAATTCAAAAGTGTAGTCTTAAAATCGGCTTCATGTATTTTATTTTATGCCACTCTTGCTGTATCCTTAGAGCTGGTAGAGATTCAAAAAATGCCCCCCCCAAGCCTCTCCCTCCCCCCTTGCAGAATCGAATGGGCTTGAGGAAGCTAAAGGCCCAGCAGGGGAGGGAGGGAGGGAAGGGGAGGAATTTCCTGCAGGTCCACAAAGGCAGCGAGCTTATTGGGGGATGGATGACCTCTCCCATCCCGTTTAGATGAAACCTGGGACCCCAGACGGACGGCTCAGACGGCCCCACCAGCACACAGAGCCGCCTCTCTGGCTTCCGAACTGGCCAGGTGCGTTCAAAGCTGTGAGCAAAGGCCCAGGAGGGGCCCCCTGCCAGGTGCTGAGAGCCACTGGAGGATCACTAATTCTTCCGATGTAAGCAGAGGCCTTAGATCAAGAGATGACAGCATTACAGGCTCGGAGAGGAAAAGCTGCTGGGGGGGGGGGTTTGCCTCTGGCAGAGGGGGCCACTGCACAGACCAGCTCAGGAGGGTGGCAGGTGGAGATGCAGGAAACCCTCTGGGCTGTGTGGGAGCCCTGCAGCAGGCCAGGACGTCCTACATGGGGGGGGGCATGTAGACGGCCCAGCACCCCACTTTTGGCTGGGTGACCCTTCCAGGAAGGAAGAAGCTGAAGAAAGGGTGCCTTGCTGCAGCCTCTGCATCGCTCCTGGAGCAAATCCTTGGAACGAGACATGTCTGGGTGATCTCATGGGTACCCTCCACGAAACCTCCCTCCAGCCGCCTTTCAGGCCATTGGAACACCCCTCCCCCCGCCCAACTCCCAGGAGCAGAAGCAGGTAGGGGTGCTGGCAGGTGCCTGGCACGTCTCCCTTTCTGAAGCTGCAGGACTGCAGCAGTGGCAGCACATTTTGCATAAAGTTCAATTAAATATTTGCTTTATAACTGCGCAACAAATTATTCATAAAGGCAGCAGAATCTAAGCACACATCTGCTACACGGAGGCAGGAAATGGCTCGGGGCCCCCAGGGAATCGAGGGGCGCAGTGTCTCTGGGGATCTCCTGTGGCCGGGCATGGCCAGTGCGCACCAGGAATACGACAACTCTGGCTGCTGCAACTGCTGTGGGCAACACTAGTCCTGGTTTGGGATTGTTGAGGATTACACACTTCTGCTGGGCCGCCCCCTGCCCATGTGCAGAGTACTTTGTGGCATAAGACAAGCTACCCTAGGGACCATCCAACCAAATCGCAGAGCAAGCCTCCCTCAAAACACATTCTGGACCTGCAGCTGTAACTGCCCCCACTGCCCCCCCCATCCCTGCAAGCTGGTCAGATTCTGCTCTGCGAGGGGGTTAGGGGGGGATCTGCCTCTCCTCTGCCCTCCATCCAGGAGCCCTGGGCCTCCCCAGCAGGAAGCCAGAGAGGGGTTGAGGAGAGGTGAGCAATAGTGTGTGTGTGTGTGGGTGGGTGGGTGGGGGACCCTCGAAGCCTGAAGGATCTTCTCCAGATTCTGGGGCCACCTCAGAGCCTCCCCTCCCCATGAGGGGTGGGGGTTCATGTCAGGCCAGGCAGGCAAGAGGAAAGCAGCCGGAGCAAAGTTGGGGGAGAGGGAGGGCAAAGGAAAGGGGGAGGGGCAGGAAGAGCACAGCAACCTCCCAAGGGTCCCCCCCAAGGGGGGCTGTTGTCAGGCAGTGGCCTGTGGTGCGGCGGGCGGGGGGGGGGGGTAGAAGAGGTGGTCAAGAGCAAAGGGAACCCTCAGCGGAGGAAGAAAGGCAGGAGGAGACCCCCCCCCGGGGAAGGAGGCAGCCTCAGGCGTCAGAGGGCACAGCATGGGGGTCACCCAAGGGAGAGACCCCTCCTCAGCTCCCCTGCCTCCCCCAGCAGCCTCCCCCGGGTGCTTCCCGTCGGCCTTTCGCAGAAGCCGGCCGGGCCCGGCCCGACCCGAGAGCCGAGCAGCCCCGCCTGGAAGCTCCGGGCAGCGACCGGACCCAACACGCGCGTCCTCGCGAGGCCCGCAGGGGGCGCTGCGACACTGGAAGTGAGTTGACCTCGCGCCCATTTCCGACATCGCGCTACCCCTGCCGGGAGTGGAGCGAGCCGGGCCGCTCACACGTTACGCAGATTAACTCCGCCGCCCGAGCCTGCCAAGCGTGGCTCGCCCGCCCGGCGCCGCCCGCCCCTCCCGGCGCGCTCTCCCGACGCGTGCCCCGCCCGAGACCCGGCTCCGGCGGCTCGCCCCGTCCTTGCCGAGAGCCTCCGAGCGCGAGGGGCGGCGGGAGGGGGGCGGCCCTCCGGCGAAGCAGCCCCGCTGCCCGACATCTTCCGGGAAGCCCCGGCGGGCCGGCGCCGGCCGCCCCGCTCAGCCTCGGACGGGCGGACGCGAAGGGAGCTCCGCGGACTCCGCCGGCGCCGGCCGCCGCCCGAGGGAGGCGAAGCGCCGCGGCTGGAAGGGAGCCGCGGCCGCCAGAGGGGGGTAGCGAGCGCCGGGAGCCCTCCGGGCGGGGGTCCTTCGGCGGCGGCGGGGAAAGCCCGGCCTGGGCTCGCGCACGTGAGCAGGCGAGGAGGACCCTGGCCGCGCCGGCCCGTCCCCGCGGCTGTCGGCAGGGGTTGCCGAGCGCGGACGCCGCCCGTCAGACGTCCCTCGCCGCCGGGGCCGCGGGAGGGGCTGGGCTCTGCCGGCGCGCTCACCGCCTCGGCCCGGTGCCCGGCGCGCCGCAACCACGGTTCTCCGGGAGCCGCCTGGGGACTGCGCGCCTGCCCTCCGTCCCGCCCGCCCAGGCGTGGCCGCTGCTTTGCCGCCGGGGCTCGGTGGGAAGCTCTGCGCCGCCGGGAGATGCGCCGCCGCCTCCGATCCAGGTAAGAGGCTCTGCGTCGGGAGAGGCGCGCCCGCCTTGTCGGACCGCCCAGGAGCGGATCAACTTCGCAAACTTTGTCGCCGCCTTCCTCGCCGGGGCCGCCGCGGGCCGGTGGCTGCCCCGGGAGGGTCGGCTCGCCCGCTGCGCTGCGCTGCGCTGGGAAGGGGCGTCTCCCCCACCCGGGCGGAGCTCCTGCTGGCCCCGCCGGCGCGGCCGTGCACCCGAGGGGCCGGAGCCCCGAGTTCTCGTTTCGCCGGGCTCCGCTGGGTCCGCCTTCGGCCTCGGGCGCTGGGAATTCGGCGCCGAGTCTCGCCGGGCTGCTCGGCTCCGGCCGGTCCCCGCGCTGAGCACCGGGTTCAGAAGCGCTTGGCGTGGCCTCCCGGGGCTGCGGAGCCGGGAGCCTCTGCCGGGCTGCGAACCTGGTGTAGAGGGAGTTTCTCTCTGGATCTTGGGTCGAGGGGCGTCTCTTCTCATCCTCCTCGCGAGAAGGCGAGCCCGCCCCCTGCCCACGGCCAGTCCCCGGGGGAAGCGGGTCCTAATTCAACTGGGTGCCCAAGGGGCATCTCTGCCAAGGTCCAAGAGGGCAGCGGGTGGCACCTCCATTCTTGTCCCCTCCACTGCCCTTCCAGCAGTGGGACCCCCTCCCCTCCTCAGGGCATTCTTTACAGCTTTGGGTCCTGAGCCCCCTCCAAGCGCCATTCTGGGGTGCCGAAGCTTCACCTCTTTTGCCCTTGGCTGATGATTCCACCACTCAGGAAAGGGGCTTGGGGGGGTGCCCTCCATGCACGCAGCTATGCAGTGCCCGCCCAGGGGCTGCCTGGGGTGGGCCTGCGTGGCTCAAGGGAAAAGGCGCCAGAGTGGGGCAGGCCTCCTGGCTGAGTCTGGCGCCCCGGGTGGAAAATGTTTCGTGCTCCTTCTGTTCCTTCTGCTGGCCTGAAGAGACCCTGGGTCACCAAAGCCACCGTGGCACCTTCTTTCTTAGCTGGCAGCACTGGTGGGGCAGATTCAGAGGCCTCCCAAGGTGGAAAGAGGCTAACCAAGGCTGCCCCAGAGAGGTTCCCTGTGGGCAAGTCTCCTGGCCCGCACGGCAGGGTTGGCATTGGCCCTAGGACTTCAGTCTCTGTCCTCTGTGCGATGGGGTTCCCTTTTACACGCCCCCTTTCAGCCTGAGGATTTGCAGGCCTTGGGGTGGGGTGGGGGTCCCTGAGCTGCATAAGGACCTCTGAGCAACGGGAGGCCTGTGAGCCGGGGGGGGGGGGGCGGGGCGGATGGCCGTATGGACCAGGTTGCTTCTCCAGAAACGTCTCCTGGCCATTGGGAAGGCCAGGCCAGGGTCCCCCAGGAACCAGAAGCTCCCCAGAGTGTTGGTGCCTCTGGGTGGCAACTCCCTGTGCTCGGGCTCCCCCACCGCACCCAGAGGGGTTTGTGCTGCAGCCCTGGCAGCTGTGCAGCTCATCTGCTTGGAAGCAGCAATGGCCCTTGGCTCATCTGTCCCTCCCAGTGACCCCCTCCTTTGGGGTGAGGAGAGGGCCAGGAAAGGGGTGGCAGCTCTCTGTGGGTGGCTTCTGCTTTGGTGGTAGGAACCTTGATCGCAGGTTGGGTGTGTGTGGGGGGGCGTCTCTTGGTTTGGGTTCTTCCCTTTCTCGCTTTGGGTGTCTGGACAAAGCCCCTGGCTGCCTGGGATTAATTTTGGGGGAGCTGAGCTCTTGCCCATTTGAGACAGCTGCTGGTGTCCTGCTGGTGCCCCCCCACACCTGGAGAGCTGCTGCAGAGAATCTGTTTGGGACTCTGTGCATCCGTGTGCAGGCGGGTAAGGTGATCCTGTTTGCCAGTGAGGTTTGCTGGGATGAAGCAGTGGTGTGTGTGTGTGTGTGTGTGTGTCTGTGTATCTGCAGCAGCCAACCTCTTGGGGGGTGGAAGAAGTAGGATGCCAGGCCTGTCCAGCTTGCCTCTTGCTCCTTTGACCTTTCCTGCAGGCGTTTTGGCCCACTGTGGCAGAGCGCTTCATTTCCCCCCTCCCAGCAAACCACCTGACGCCTTGAGGGCCAAGGCCCGGACCCTGCAGGTGCAGCAGCCATGGTGCTGGACACTGGCACCTTCTTGGGCCTGTCACTTCTACCTGGGGCAACCCAGTGGCACCGTTCCTAGGCCTGGCACGAGTCTGGGCTGCCTGCTGGCTGCAGGGTTGGCTCTGCCTTCCTTGCAAGGAGGGCGTAACTGTCTCCCCAGGTGTTGGCACTGCAGAGGCTCTTGGGAGCAGACCAAGTGGGGGCCCAGGGTGGGTAGGGGGCCCTGGGAAAATCTCAGGGGCTTCCCTAAAGCGACCAGACACGGGACTGGATTTCTATTTCTGGGTGGCCAGATGGAAGCAGGGGTGCCTATGTCAGGAATTGAGGAGGGGGCCTCTCCTTATTCTCCTTCGAGACATGCGTCTCCCCTCTGGGCCTTTGGTCACTGGTCTTCTGTCTTGCTGAGACTGGGTGCTGCTCGGCTCCAATGTTGTCTGCTGGGGTGTGTGTCTCTTGACCTCTCTTATGCAACCACGGAGCTGCTGGCCTCTGAATGAACTTTTGAGGAAAAGGCAGCTGAGGCATAGACCCCCCCAGGCCTCCATGTCACCAGCTTCCCTCTTCCCCCCCACCCAAAAAAGCAGCCACCTGGGAGCCTTGGGTGCCCAAGACCTGCTGCAAGAGACACACCGACCGGTGTGGCTTTTCCGCATTGGTGAAGACGTGTCGTGATTTTTGTTGGGTATCATTGGAGGCTTGGTGGGGGGCTCTTCTGGTGCCCCTTCCTCAGTTCAGACTTCTTTTTGGAGTCCTTCTGCCACTTTCACTTTTTTAAAAAAACACACACTGAACAATTGTGTTGTTGTTAGCAAACCTGGCTGTGGCTTCTTGCAAGTTCATCGATGAAGTTGATAACTTATTTATTTATTTATTTAATTTAATTTGTATACCGCCCTTCTCCCGAAGGACTCAGGGCGGTGAACAGCGATTTCAGTTCTAATTGTAGGTGGGAGATTTATACATTCCTCAGGGGGATTTTTTTTAAATCTAATTTGACCTTTACTTAATAACTGAACTTAGATGGCAAAGTTTGCTAGAAGTTTGAGCGAGGCATTTTCAAAAGTCTTTGGAAACAATTCTGTTCCAGTAGCTGTTAACAATCTCAGAAGCTCTAAAAAAAGGAGGGGCAAGGATGATGGTTTCTCTCTTGGAAGCCCCTCTGATTATCCTTCCACGCAGCTGGGCAAAGTCCACCTTAGCCTCTCGCTGGCCGGGGCGAATGACCTGCGGAGGCTCGAGCGCCGGTTCTGAAGCCTGCGCCCTTGGGCTGCTTTCCACTAGTCAGTAGGAACTGCCTGGCCTGCCGGTTAGGGAACTGACCCTAACAATGCGTCTGGCTAGAACCAAGAGGCGGTGAGTTCTAGTCCCACCTAGGCTAGAAAGTCAGCTGGATGACCTGGGGCCAGTCCCTCTCCCTCAGCCCTAGGAAGGAAGCAATGGCAAACCACTCTGGAAATCTTGCCAAGATAACAGCAGGGGCCGAGAAGTGCACACGACTGAACGGAACTTTAAAAAGCTGTGGGGCCTTCCTAAAAGTCGGCATTTTATTGTCTAATTTCCATTATTCCAGAAGGGAAGCTGACTTTGGGGGCACAGCAACCTCTGAGTTCTTTCTGAACACCTGGATGTGCCCTGATCGGATTTTGGATTAGCTGGGCTCTTCTGTCTGAAGCGCTGGATTGGGCGGTGGGGGCGGGGTATGAAATGAAACCCTAGCCTTTCAAGCAGGCTGGGTCGTCCACACAAGCATTTCCCAGTGCTGGCTGGCGTTGGAGCCTTCCTGGAGGGGTGGGGGAGCAGCAGGTGGGAGGGGGCTGGCCAGGGAAGCAGCTCTGCAGGTCTTTGCAGCCCCAGCTCTGCTGAAGAGCCTCCAGCCCTGCGGCTCTTTCTATCCTGCTGTGTTATGGTCCCAGGGACTCTATAGAAAGTTTTGTTGCATGCAGTAATTAGGTCATCTGAGCTTTTTCTGTGGGCACCGATCCCGGGCCTCTGTGCCCACGGCTTTTGCTTCTGTGGGCCCCACCGGCCCCTCTTCTTTCGGGTCAGAGCAGCACCGCTGACTCCAGCCCAGATTCCAGGAGACCCTGTGGGACTTTTAGGCCACATCTGTCTGTGCAGATGTGCCCACCACCTGTGCAGAGCACCTGGGCTGCAGCCTCCCTGCCTCCTTCCATGGAGAAGTCAGCAATTAGAGGGGTCCAAAATGTCATTTCCGGAGACACTCGGCTGGGAGGCTCCCAGGGGCCACGGAACCCAATGCCTGCTCTGCGTGGGCATCCAGACTGAACTTTCTTTGGGGATGGACAACCACCCAGACAGGGGGTTGTCCCCCCCCCGCTAACTGGCCCCTAGTCCCCCAAAGAGCTGCCTTAGCCAGAACCGGACTTAGCAGAACAAGTTTCCTGAAATTTGGGAACTGAACAACTAGGGAATCACCGGTTTGCCCCGTGGTGGAAGCCCCCCCCCCATAACAGAGGCCTGCAGAAGGAGCATGGCTTTACACTCTCTCTCTCTCTCTCTCACCAGCTATTAGGACCCCCCCTGTTCTCCGCGGAGCTGTGTCCGGGTTGGCTCCGGGGCCTCCCAGCTGCCGCCGTCTGCTAGGCTGCGGGAGCCCCGCCGGGGACGGGCGTGGCCAGGGCGGATGCCCACGCCGGGGCAGCCGAGAACAGCAGCAGCGCCGGGAGCCGCCCTCGGGGTCGGCTCTGGAGGGAGCGGGAAGGGCGAGGCGACGAGGCGGCCGGCAAAGGAAAGGCGAGCGGCGCTGATCCGACGCCCGAGCCGAAGGGGAGGGGCTGATGCCAGCTGCGCCGGGCGGCTCTTCCGGGGAGGGCGGCGTCTTCCCCCCCCCCGCTGCGACCCCAACGGCCCCCTCCCGCCGGTGGAAGCCCCCCTCCCCGAGCTCCGGCCGCCCCGCTCGCTGGCTGACTGCGGCCGCCTGGGCGCCGCTTCGAAGCCGTTCCGGAGCTTCTCCCAGCCTCACCCCAGGACTCCGCCGTAGGGCCTCCTTCAGGCTGCCCGCAGCCATTGAGGGGTCCCCGTTTGAGGCGGCTATCTGCTGCTGCCAGGCCCCGGTCCTCGCCCCTTCCTCTCTTTCCCCCTGCAGCCCCTCACCTCGGTCGCCTGGCCCCTGGGGAGCCTGCTCCTGACTGAGCGGGGCTGGGGGAGCCCCTTTGTCTTGGCCTTGGGGGGGGGGCTGGAGAGATACCGACCGCCCAATCCTAGGGCTGGAATCCTTCTTTTGTCCAATAGCAATAACTAAATAAATTGGATCTGGTCAGGGAAATCCTCCCCTGCCTCCCCCACAGCCAGAGGGCCCCCCTCCAGGGATGGGCTGCTCCAGCATGCGCCCCACCCTTGGGGGATCGGTCCTGCTTTGAGACTGGGCAGGTGAGGGAGGGGCCAGCCCTTTCCAGCAGTGCCCAGCTGCTGCTGCGCAGGCCTTTCTCCTCCGGCTGGCTGATGTTTGGCTTCAGTCTGTGGAACAGGCTGTACAATTAATGGGAGGCGAGCGTCATTCATTCCGACTGCAGCACTGGGGGATCCGCCATTCCAGGAGGGGAAGCGGGGGCTCTCTGCTGGGAACGAGTGTCACAGCACAGCGGACACAGAAATGAAAAGCTATTAATAATGATCCTGGAACTTCACTTCCATCAGCTGTTTATTTAAAGGTGCCCGTATTCAAAGCCACCTGATTTATGTGGGCAATAACAGGCGTGGGCCCAGGATCACTTTTTTAAGCAAGGCTAATGGGGTGAAACCATCACACTGCGACAGCAGAGATCAAGCTGGGAAAATGATACGGGGGAGAGGAATAAGCGATTGCTCGCATTATCCGGGATCTGTGCTGGGGAAGGAGCTGCGCTGCGCGCGGGCAGGCGAGTGTGCGGGCACCTCCACTTGGCTGCTGGCAGCATTTACGAGGGCTTTTATGCCCCTTCTGCCTCTCCTCTCCCAGCTGGATTTATTGGCTGTGAAAGGATATAAAGATTTGATTCTACTAGACAGCACGCTAAAAGCCTGTTCCTCGCATCACGCGTGAGCAGGACTTTCCTATGAGTGTGAGGGGGGGAGGCCGGGGGGGGGGAATGCTGTGGCTGCTCTGCGCCAGAGGAAGGGGAGAGCCTGGCTCGCTTGCCCGGTTGGTCGGATCATCAGCAAGCGGAGTCTATAAATGAGGTTGACGCCCAGCCAGGGACTTACCTGTTCAGCTCCAGTTCTCTGCTCTGATTGAGCTGCTCCATAGAGCACCTCAGGCACAGATTCTTCTCCTCGGCTGCTGCTGCTGCCGCCGCGATCTCTCTGGAGGGGCCACGGAGCCAGCCCTGCCTCCCACTTACGAGCACCTGGCTGGCTTTTCCAGCATCTCCTCTAGGGGGGTTCACAGTCCCCCTTCCAGGAACCTTGGAGCAATGCCCAGAATCCCAAAGAGCAATCCTAAACAGCAAGGGCTGGATCCAGCTTGCCATGGCTTCAGTGCTCTTACTGTACACCGTGTCACGCTGCCCTGGTATCGGTGAGGACAAGACGTGGTTAACCGTGAGGAGGGGGAGACTTTGGCTTTCCAGAGCCCCTCTCTCTCCCCTCCCGGAAAGTCCGGAGGTCAGCGTGCAGTTCTGGGCGGGGCGTTTCAGGAGCTGCCACAGGGCGCCCGTGCATGAAGAGCAACCACAGAAGGTGCCTCGTGGGAAGGATGAAAAGGCAGCGGGCACTTTGCCCGCAGAGGAAGTGGCCAGGGGGGTCCTTTGGCCGGCTTCTCTGCTGCGGGAGTAGGATTGGAGCCCTCCCCCAGGCCGACACTGCAGCGGAGTTGATGCCAGCAGGTCCTGGGGAAGGGGCCTGAGGCCAAGAGCCGCCTGCCAGAGGACTGCCCTGCCCCAGGGAGGGCCCCTCTGGCCAGAGGGCCTTGCAGAGGCCGAAGCCTCATCCTGCCTGCCTTCCTGTTGAGCAGGGAGAGTCAAAGAGGCTTATAGAATTGCTCTAAGCCACTTGGAAGCCTTGGAAGTGGGTGGCATGCAAACTCTTCCATAAGACAGTGTGTATAAATAAGAAAACGGCTCATAATGCAGGAAAAATGGACTCCCTCCCCCTCCTGCTTGTCTTGGAAGAAGGGAGAAGGGCCAGAGGGAAGCTCCGGAGGTGCCACGATGGCGCACAATCCGTAAGAGAGTCAACGGTGTGGGCGCCCCTTTGAATTCTGCAAACGCTGAAAAGCAGGCAGACGCAGCAGTTGGGCTCCTTCTGTTGCTACAGAAGGCAGCCTGGCTTAATTGCACCACGGACTGAAGCCTGGGGGGGGGGTTCCTCCTCTTGAGGACAGAATTGGGGGGTGGGGGGGCGGGCTCTGGCCACAAGGGCAGAGTTCTGAAAGTGAGGGCAGCTGAGTGAGCAGCAGGCGGGCTCCAGGGCATCCCAGTGGGGCCGAAGCGGTCCCTCAGTGGGGACTGAGCCCCCTCCTAGCCGGCCAGGAAGACAGATGTGGGAAGGCCACCAGACTGTCCTGGACTGACCAGGCTGACCCGCGTCTGGCAGGCACTGCAGGGTGGTAGCTAAGGAGGCCGCAGGGGCTTTGGGTCCCACAGTCTAATGGAGATCTCTCTCCTGAAGTGTAGGCAGAGGACAAGGGGGGGGGGGGACCTGAGGAATGGGGACGGGGCAGAGGCTGTGTTTAAAGGCCCTGCCCTCGGGAGGCCTGTGGACAAGGGCTGAGGAGGCCTGTGCAAGAGCACCCTGGGCACGCTCAGAGACAGCGTGCTTTGGAGGGCCTGCCCACAGCTCCCTCTTCCCTTCGCTGTCTGCCAGCTTCCCAGCATTGGCCAGTACCCGCCCTTACTGGGATTCTAGAGGAAAGAGCGGGACTTGCTCAGCTGCCAAACTGGGTGGGTGGGAAGGGCCTGGTGGCTGAACCCGTCCCCTCATCTCCTATTCTATCTGGTTTCTAATTCTTATGTAATGAGTTCCCCTGAAAATAAGAAAATCATTGGAACAATTTTCTTAAGTGTGAAAGATTAGTCTGCAATTGGCAGGAAAGGGGCTAATTGCCTCCAGCCTTCCAGAACCCCGTTGGGCAGGCGGAGGGGATCCTGGGTTACTCCATCGGCTGCCTGGGCAGGCAGGAGGGCGGTGGGCCGAGCGCCGGACTTTCCTCTCTGGGAGACGGGGCTGCCCAGCCCACCCAGAGGGGTCAAAGCTGAGGAGGGCCGGCCCCTGAGGAGCCCGAGAGAGGAGCAGGGAGGCGGGGTCAGCAATGGGGAAGAATCAGGTGTCCCCCCAGGGACCCACCCTTGCCTCACATGGGCCAGGCCTGGTCTCCTCAGAGTTCTGCCCTGCTGGGGAAGGGTGAAGGAGCTCTGCAGCTCCTGGGAGGTGAAATCCTGCAGGAGACCCTCCCCAGGAGACCAGCCTCACCCCTCCCTCTGTCAGGGTAGAGGGGCTGGGTCCCTGCTGCAGGGCTGCCTTTGTGGGGAGGGTGACACATCATGAGGCAGTGGGGGGAGGGTTGTTCTCAGGAGGGCGGTGGAGGAAGGCAGAGGCCTGTCCAGATGGCCATCCTTCAAAGCTATAATGCTAATGGCGGATTTCAAGGGCCGGGACTTCAGCTGGGCTTGTGCCTGCCAAGAACTGGAGGACCGGCCAATTCTGGGCTTCCTTCACTGACAACCTCATTTCTGAGCATGTGGAGAAGGCGCCGGGTGGGGAGGGAATCGGCTGCCCTGGACCTCATCCTATGGGGCAAAAACGAGCCAGTTAAAGAGGCGAGGAGAGTTGCCACCACGGGGGAATGTGATTGGGTCAGATCGGGACTGAAATGGCAGAGCAATTTCGGGGGGGGGGAGGAGGCCTGGTGTGCCCGGGGTGCCCCTGAATGCCTAGACCAGCCCCTGTCAAACCTTGTGAGCCAGCCGGGAGAGGCGGTTCCCAAAGCGGACAAAGGCTATCCGGAGTCCACTGCGCCCAGTTGCCCTTGTCCCCCTTGGCTCCACTCTGGCCATGCCCCATTGGGAGTCCTGCGCCCAGTTGTGGCCACCACAGTCCAAAGAGGACAGTGGGGGAAGGTCAAGGAGGGCTGCCAGGACGACCAAGAATCCGGAAACCAGACCCTGGGAGGACCTGGGCGCTTTTGTCCTGCCAGGTGGCGAGGGCCGACTTCAAAGAGCTCTGCAGAAGAGGAGTGGGCCCGTTCTCCCTGGCCCCAGAGGCCTGGGACCAGAGCCAGGAAGGAGGCTCAGGCAGAGGCCAGGAGGACCTTCCTGCACGCTTGAACCCTCAGCCGATGAATGAGGCTGCCGGTCATCTGGATGGAGACAGGTGTCCCGAGGCACCCCTCCACAGCACTGTCCGCTCTTCCTCCTTTTTGTCAAAAGGTCTGGATGCACCTGGGTTGCTTTTGCCCCAAACAGCTAATATCGTTTCCTCACGCTGGGGAGAACCGGCCTGCCTCTCCTGTCCTGACGGGAGCGGAGACCCCGACCACAGCTGCACCCAGCCCACCGCTCACAACGGCAGGACGTGGATCGAAAGGGCCCAATGCAGAACCGTCTTTCTGGGCCTCCCTGTGATGGGCACTGTCCTGGGGCGGCCTAAATGACCCCGGCCCCTTTGGCACCCACACCCGGCTGCCGGCTCAGTTGGGACTCCAGCTCCTGTTTTGGGGCGCTCATCCTGGATTGCTGTGTTTGATTTGTTTTCCTACATGAAGAACTTTGCCTCCCTTAATTTTATGATTCACGTTTTCCAAAATCAATACTGAAAATGCCCTTTGTGCCGAGAGGCTCGGGGTCTCCCTTCTTCCTTGGCCCAGGGGTCAGATCAAAGCCGGGCTCGGAGGCTGGCCCTTCTTGCCATGGTGGCTTTTCTTGTGGTGCAGTGGACTGTGGATTGTTTGGCCTTGGGGGCTGCTTGTGTCGGAGCAAGGCTGGGAGATTATGGTGGCTTCTTCCCCCGTGGCCAGGCGTGGCCCGGAGCTGTGGTTCCTCTGGCTTCTGGGCCTTGCTTGCTCCTGGTTGCAATCTGGAGGGGGCTGTGGGAAAGGGAGTGTGCAGGTGGGGGGAGGGAACTGTGCTTGCAGTCCATCTTCCATTTAACCAGCCATATTGAGTGATAAATAATTCATATTTCTGCCAAACATTTGATTAAAAGAAGCCAATTCCTTCTATGTTTGTCAGGGGGCAGAAAATCCATTTAATGTTTTCATTTTAATCGGTACTTTCCCCTCTGAATGCTTAGCATCCGCATGGTCAGCGCGCTCTCCCGGCCCCCCTGCAGCAGGTGCTCCAGCGGCCGCTCCCTCCAGAGCTGCGCTGGGCTGCAGAGGCCGGCCTGGCCTTTTCAGAAGGGGATGGAGCGGAGCCTGGGACTGAGGGCCACAACCTTGCCCTTGCCCTGGGGTGTGTGTGTGTGGCGGGGGGGGGCATGTGGGCAGTGACAACCCTTTTCTGAAGGGAGTCTGGCCTCTGCCTGGGGCAGGCTACAACGGGTGGGCGGGCAGCCCCCCCCTTCAGCTTTGGGACCAGGAGGACTGGGAAGATCAGGCTGTTTGAGCAGGGCCCACCAGCTTCTCCCAGCTGACTCTCCCCACATTTGGGGGTAGGGGGGGTCAATGTGTGCGTGCGGATGGCTGTCTGTGTGTGTGTGTGTGTGCCCCTGGGCTGAACTGCCTGCCCTGGAGATGAACTTTCCTCCACCCAGACTTGGCGGTCTTGGGGCTTCCCAGCCCAAGGGCTGGCTCCCACCCCTCCCCCAGGAACGTGGGGTCCTCACCCCTCCCTTGGAGGCTCTGGGTTGCGGCCATCTCTGCTCCTGTCCATCTTGAAAGGCCAATTAATGCACTGCATCCGTGGAGCTGAAGCATGAAACTTCCCTGTTTGGCGAAGAATTATTGCGGAGCGAGACGGTTCTGGCTGTAAAAGCCCTCTTCCCCGAGGGAGACGCTGAGATGTTCTTTGCAATTAAAATTTCTTTCAAACTCGGACCAAAGAAGATTGGAAAAAGAAATATTTTCAGTTGCAAAGACCTTTCCCAAACAGGGATGGTGTGAGAGTTTTAACGAACACCTTTCCTGGCTCCAAAGAATCGGCCAAAGTTTGGTGGAAAACATCCACCGGCTGGGCATTAAAATTTTGGGGTGGGGGTGAGGGAAGCCCCGCCCCTTGCAGGCTGTGGCAGCGAGTACGGGGTGGGGGGTAGGAGGTGTGCATCCCCCCCCTCCATTTGGGTGTCTTCCAGCCCAATGAGAAGAAAAGCTATGAAGAAGCCCCCCCACCGGGAAAGTAATTCTGGGGAGCCAGGAAAAGGAAGCTGCCGATTTACTTCAAGGGCAGAAAAGATTACACTTTTAATAAGTATAATGGCTTTCTGGTCCCTTTCTTATTAAAGCTGGAGTGTGGCTGGGATTATGCCAGGGCTCTTTTGCTTCTGGTGTTGCCTGTGAATCTGGGCTGGGGGGGGGGGTTTGGCAGGGCAGGAGGGCAGAGCTGAGCCCTGGACAGGGCTGACCCTCCCTTTGCCTCCTGCCCTTCTGGGCCACAGGCGGAAGGGGGCGGCCTGGCCGGGGAGGGGTGCATCCTGAAGGGGTGTGGATGGCCACCCTGGAGAGGAGTGGGCTGGGTTTACCTTCGGGGGGGGGGCTGCACCCATCTTCTCCTGGTGAGTCATCTGGAGGGAGTAGGTGGGCGACAGCCGCTTTAGCAAGGAGCTGGCAATGATCAGACGGCTGAAGCCTCTTGTGGCAGCAGGAGCCCCCCCCCCGGCCCACGAGGAACCGGTTGGGATGGAGGGGCAACTCTTAGGCGCGGGGGGGGTCTGCCCTTCTTCCTGAGAGAGAGAGGGAGGGAGGAGGGGAACTGAGTGGTCAGATGACGCCCAGCTGGCCAGGGGCTGGGAGGGCCAATGGGTCCCCCATTCCTCCAGGGTCTGCTCTGCTCGCAAATGGAAGCTGTACAGACTCTCTCTCTGCCCCCCCCCCGGAAAGGAGAGTTAAGTGGAATTGGATCTGATTTAAAAGTAGAAAAGAGCCATTCCTGGGCTATTTTTCTGCACTGGCAGAACCCGGAAAAGCAGTTTGTTGGGGAATCTTGTCTTTCTCAGGCAGGGATGGCCCCTGTGCTGCTCCGGGGGGGGGGGGCTGTGCCCTGCTAGTTGTGGCTCCTGTGGGAGGGGGAGTCTGCTTTCGTTTCTGGCCTCCCTCCCCCCTCCTCCACGGCCTCCCCCAGAAAGAGCCCCCACATGGCTGGGCAGGCATGTGCTGTGCTGTGAGGGCTGCCGGTAGTCCCCCCCCACCGCTGCATCAGTAAAATGAAATAAATATCGACACGGACGGGGTGCCATTCAATTTGTCCTGATCACTGGGCTGCGGTGAGTTCTGACAGGGCAGAATGTAAAACATAAGCTCAGGATGTAATTTCTACTGTCAACATGATGTACAGTACAGTTCTGCCAAACACACACCGAGGAAGCGGGGAGGGTGGGCGGGCGGGGAGGGAGGGAGGCAGGCACGTGCGGTTGCCACCAAGCCCGGGGGAAAAAAGTGGGGGCGGGAGCGGGTGGGCGTTGGGTCCAGCCCTCCCAGAGACCAAAGGAGGTGTGTGAGGGTGGGGGCCTTCTTGAGGGAGGGATGCAGCAGCAGCGCAAGCAAAAGGCCACGGTGGGGGGGGGGGGAGAGATTCTCCAGGCAAGTTCTGGTTCCCACAGCAACCGTTGCCCAGGCCTGGCACGTGTAGGTGGGACACGTTTGCTGGTGCGGTCTGTGGATGTGTGGCACGAGTGCATTGGTTGTATCCAGATGGGTTTGCCTAGACCCCCCTCCCGAGAAACCACTGGCCTGACGACTTCTCAGAGACCCCCCCCCCAACCTTCAGGCAGGGCCCTGGCTGTGGCTTTGTCCCTAAGGAGCCGCCTGCAAGCCTTAGCCCCCGGCTCCCTCCTTTCTGCCCCCTCAGCTGAATTAGGGTGAAATGCCACTGCTGTCCACTTGAGCTGCCCCCCAACCCAGCAACCCCCCCTCTGCAAGCTCTGGCCCCAAAGAGACAGAAGGGCAGGCGGGCACCTTCTGCCCCCCCCCAGAGATTCTACCTGCTAGAAAAGCCGCCTCCCCTCGCCCTGGTGGCGCAGGGTGTGCTCCCTCCACTGCCAGGTAGCAGTCTGGGCAGCTGGAGAGCTGGCCAGGCACTCGCCCTCCTTCTCCCGCCTGATGGGGTGCCACTTCCGCAGCCTCAAGTGGACCCCCCCCGCCCCATAACTGAGACCCCACCTGGAGGCTTACAGATGCCGCTTTCTGGGCGGTTTCTGTCTTGGAAGATGGCACCAGGACCACTCTTGAAGCAGGGGGCAGTGGCCCTCCAGGTTGCCTCTGGAGGGGGGGGCACCGTCCGGACTTCCATCCTGCTGCTGAGTTCACATTTGGTTCCACGTGACTGGCCTAAAACGGGACGGGGGGGGGGCATTGCCATTATGTTTCCCAGCGAGACCGGCCTATCAGGGCGTCCTGGTCTACCCCAAATAGGGGACGGAGCTTATACTGCTCCCACTTTCGCCTTTCAGCCCCAATTCTCTCTTTAATCCTTTGCCGATAAATTCAACATTGCCATCATCTTCGAGTGTGGCCTTTGCTAAGCAGGGGTCAGGCTGCCGGCGCAGCGCTCTTGTTCTCCGAGCCCCGGTGGAGGGTTTGGCACGTCGTCTGAGCGAGCCTCTTTCCCGCAGGCGGAGAGCGGAGCGCAGGGCGGGGGTCGCTGCTGGTTGGTTCTGGACCATCAACTGACCGGCTCAGACCGACCACCGCGTGTCTGAACCTGGGGGTCCCTGCTACGCGTCTTCTTTCCGTGCTCCTCGAGAGGGAGGTCTCTTCTGCGGGGTCTCGACGGAGAGGGTGGGCGGGGGAAGCAGCCCGGTGGTGCGGGGCTCGGGGTGCGAAATCAGCGCGGACCTTGGGCTCAGCGGCGTAGAGGGAGGGAGAGTTTTAACCTCCCTCCCAAAGAGCGAACCGGCTCTCGGAAGCTGCTGGCGCTGCCGGGTCGGCGAGGGAAGAAGCCTTCCAGCCCGGGCTGGGATCGGCCGTCTTGCCGCCTTGAAGGAGCAGCGGCGCCCAGCACGGCCTCCCATGCGGGGAAGCGCCGATGGCTCCTCCTGCTCCGAGCCGCTCGGCTCCCCTTTCCTTGCCCGCCCTGGTCCTCCGTAGCAAGGCTCGCCCGACGGACCGGCCCTCTCCGGCGCTCCCGCCCCGCCCGCGGCCTCTGGGCTGCGCTTCAGCCGGGGCTGAGTCTGGGCTGCCGTTAGCCGGCCACGAATTCCCTGGAAAAGTGGGCCAAAATCGGCTGGAACCGAGAGGAAGCGATCCGTAACTCCCGGCCTTGCGAGGCGACGCCCGAGGCGCGAGAGGCCCGGGGGTCCCGGCGGCTCCGCGGAGGAACGGCGGGCTGGTGGTTCCGTTTGCCGGGTGGGCTCGCGGGAGAGAAGGCTGAAGACAGCGGAGGGTCCCAGGCGGCTGCCCCGGTTGTGCCTGGACCGTGAGTGGGAAGCCGCAGCCGGGAGAGGCCCCCAACCTGCCCTCCTTCCCCAGAAAAGGGGCGGAGAGGCGGGGCCCAGAGAAGGACTCTGGGGCGGAGGAACGCAAGTGCACAGGTTGCAGGAGAGCGGGGTGGGAGGTGGGGGAAGTGAGCCCCGGCTATCCTCCCCAGACAAAAGGGGGGGGGGCAAGGGCAGCCTCGTGGGCGCTGCCCTCTTCTGGGTATGTCGGTGGTTCCCAGGGGGCTGAAATTCCCAGGCTGGCTTTCCAGGGGCGGGGGAACTTTTTTTTCTTCCTTGGGTTGCATTTGTAAATCTTCCACAGTTCTCACAAAGCTAAGAAATTATCTTTAAGTGTATACCAGGAAATGAAAGAAATTTGTTTTATTGTGTTTTTGTTTTAAGAGGGATTATTTTAAACTGCACAGAAACCTCCCCTTGCATCCCTGGGCAACAGAGGAGGGAGGGGGCTTCGCTCTCTCTGGCACATGTGGAGAGGAAGCATTTCTCCTGGGCAAGGGCAGGGCAGGCCCCTCCCTTCTGGGGGCGGGTGTGTGTGTGTGTGTGTGTGTGTGTGTGTCTCCCAGCCCTCCCCTGGTCAGGAACAGGGCAGGCTGCTGCTGCTGCTGCTGCTGAGGAACTCTGGCCACTTTCACAGCCTGACCACTTTGCTGGGCACAGAAGCCGAGCTGGTCAGCTTCTGCCTTCCTTCCCCCCCCCACACCCTCCATCTTTAGGAGAACTCATGTAATTGCTGGCCCATAAAAGTGCCACCTCCCTCTCCACCAGTCTCGCCCAGCCCTGACCAGTGACAAAAGTTTATGGGCTGAACACTTTATCCTATGGGTGGAGGAGGAGGAGGGAGGGAGGGAGGGAGGGAGTGAGTCCGGGATGGTCCTGGGGAGGATTATTCCAACTTTCTGCCTATGTTAGAAATCAGCAGCATCTCCGCAGACCCCCCCCCCCGGCCTGGGCAAGGGGGCTCTGGCTGGGCGTTTGGTGGGCAGCCAGCCAGAGCAGCTCCCAGCTGAGGAAATGGCAGGGAAACAGGGCATCTCTCTCGGGCTCTCGGCTTGCCTTGCCCCCAGCGAAGGTGCTGTATCTCTTCCAGGTGCCAGGAGGATGCCTTTGCCCGCTGCCCCCTTGACCCGAGGAGGATGGTGGCCGCCGCTGCTGGCTGCGTAGGAGCCGCCTGGCCAGTGGACGTCATGGAGCCTCAGTGCCACCCCAGCCAGGAGCAGCTGTAGCTGGGCAAAGTCTACTGGGTGTGCCAGGCCGTTGCTCTGATGGGGCTTTGTGCCCACCAGCTGCCCGCAAGGAGCCAGCCGTGGCCGGAACCAAGAGACCGGTGTGCACCTCCACACCCCCTCCGAGGCCACGCTGGGCTGGTTTGGGAGTAGCTGCCTGGGGGTCAGTTCCAGGGATCTCCTGACCCAGAGAAAGAAGGGGGTCTACTCTGCATCGGTCTGACCCAGTCGATGCCCACCCACCTGCGCAGAAGGACGTGGACTGCTGGGCGGTGGGCATCAGTGTGACCCTCAAGCTCATCGGCCTGGGAAGTGGAGTTGCTCCGGATAGTCACCAGCCCTGCTTCCCATGGATGACTGACCCACAGCCCTGGCCGGTTGCTGCCCTTTCCCCCCCAAGGATGCCTGTGGGCCCCCTCCCTGCTCCTGGGACTCTGCAGTGATGGTGGCCCATCGCCCCCCTGGAAGTGGGCCCCTGCTGCTGCTGCTGCTGCTGTGCCTTCTGGGGGGCCCGGACCGTCTGCCAACAGCCCAGTCTTTGCCGGGGGCACCCGGGGATGGCGGTCTGCCCGGCGCTGGGCGGGTGAAGCGTGGCTGGGTCTGGAACCAGTTCTTCGTGGTGGAGGAGTACACGGGCACAGAACCACTGTACGTGGGGAAGGTAAAGGCCGTGGGGGAGAGGGAGACTCGGAACTTCTGCAGGGGGTGGGAGTGGGGGTGGGTGGGGGGAAGAGGGCCTGGCAGCCGGGCAAGGCAGTTCTGCTCAGGGCGAGCTCCCCTGGGGGAGGACCTGGCCTTGGCAGCTTCCAGAGGTAGCTCAGTAACCACCTCCAAAGTCCCCCCCCTTGTCGGCAGCCCTTCCCGCCATGGCAGCTGCAGCCCCCGGAAACCACCCAGCCCTGCAGAAGATGGGGGTGCAGGCAGCAGAGCACAGGAAGGTCCCCCCCACGCCACTTCTGCCAGCTGGACAGGAGTAGCCTTCCCCCCCCCCCCGATGAGCATGCCCCTGCTGGAGCGGGTCTCCTCCGCCCCCTCCCACAAAGCGGGCTCACCAAAGACGCCCAATAACATTTTCATAAAATCTGGATATTCGCTCTAATCCTTTTTCTGAGACGGAATTTCCCTGGAGGGCCCTGTCGGGTGGATGTGGATTTTTGTGTTTTTAAAATAGAATTATGGGGTCAGCATGAGTTACAAAGTTGTGCTGGTTGGACAGATCTATTTTAGATAGAGGAGGGGATTAAAGGGGAAAAAACAGATTTAATTAAGTTGCTACCATTTAAAAGGAATTGATGAACTCCGGCTTTATGAGTTGGAGCAAACACCGAAGAGCCTTTCATTAAGGGCAGCTTTTATGCCCTGTCTGTTCTCTCTCCATCCCCGGGCCGTCCTGTGTTTGGGAATCTCTTTAATCATCTCTCTGAAAGCGCTGCTCTGCTCAAATTTAATTTTGATTTAATTAGCAAGAGGTAATGGATGGCCTCGCAGAATCCCAGGCAGCTGCCCTTCAGGGGAGCCGCACTTTGGCTTGGCCGGAGGGATTGGGGCCCGGAGGGCAGCCCAGGGCAGAGGCGGGCTCTCTTTTCCAGCAGCCGCTGCGCTAGGCTTTCCAAATTGGGGAGGGGGCCAGGGGGGTTGCTGGCCCGTCAGAGCTGGCACGAAGAGGGCCAGACCAGTTGGCCAAGGGTGGGTGAGCAGGGCCCTCCTTGGGGGGGGGGAGCTGGTTGCAATGCCAAACTCGCTGTCCAGTGAGGCCAGAATGAGGAGGGGGAGGATGCCCTCCCCCATTTGCACGGGGAAGGAAGGCTGGGTGGGTGAAGGGGTGAAGTTGAGCAGTCCTCATGAACACAGGCCGGCATTTTGGTCGCTAAGCTACGTGGTTGTTAAGCAAGACTTCACCTAAATGCCTCGCTTGGCGGTTGCCATCCCAGCACTTCCCATCGAGGTCATTCACAGAAACTTGCAGGCTAAGTGCGGATACCCCGCCCCAAAACCCCAAGTCATTCCGGGCTTGGTCACCCTGAACCCAGGGCCTCGGGGAGGTAGGGGGCTGCCTCCCCCCACTTCTGCCCTTGCAGGACAGCCAGCAGCCCCGGAACTGTAAAGGGCGGCCAGAAGGGCACATATGGGGATGGGGGGGATGGGCAGGTGGGGAATCGAAAACCACGGGTGGGTTGCCAAGAACCCAAATTTTAATCCCTTGAACATGGTGGTGGTGGTGCTGTAGCAGCCATAACTTTGGGCACCCATTATGTCCATTTTTTAAAGCACCGTTAAGTAAGAGCCTTGGTGGAGCAGTGGGCTAATGCCTCCTTAAGTAACACCAGCTGCCTGCAATTAGTGCAGGTTCGCATCCCACCAGGCTCAAGGTTGACTCAGCCTTCCATCCTTCCCAGGTAGGTCAAATGAGGACCCAGATTGTTGGGGGCAATAAGCTGACTTTGTAATAATGCCGCTTGGTGTGTGTGTGTGAAAGCCCTAATAAGCAGGCATATACATAGAATGAAGGCTACTGCTAAGCTTGTAAGCCGCCCTGAGTCTTCGGAGAAGGGCGGGATATAAATGGAATTAAAATAAAATAAAAAAAATAAAACTTCAAGCTGTCGTTGCAAAAGCGGTCATAAGTCAGGGAGCCCCTGTAGTGGGGAAGGCGGGGGGGGGGGCAGGACCTTGGTTTGGTTCTCCAGGGCTTTGTGTGCCGTGAAGAGCACGTGCCAGGTGGGGACAGGGCCCAGAGAGGAGGGGGCACGTCAGGGCTCTGAGGAACACCCGCCAGGTCTTCCTCCCCTTGTCTTGGCCCTTTTCCAACCCATCGCTGCCTTGGGGCTCCGGCGTAGGACATGCCTGGCCCTTTCCTGGCTGAGACCCTCTGGAGAAGCTGTGGCTCCTCTGCGTATTGACGGGGCTTTGCTGCCCTTCTCCTGAGGCAAAATTTCCAGTGGATTCGTGCAGCGTATGGGGGGGGGAGGGAAGGAAGCGTGCAGGTCTTCAGGGAGGCGTTTTGTGCTTCCTGAAACGGTTTTGCCAAGCAGCCCAGCCCCGTCTCCTGCGAGGTCAAATGCTTGCCTTGGCCTGCTCTGCAGGGCTGCCAGGGGTCTCTTGCACCAGCAGGCCTGGGGGGGGGGGGTGAGGTGGTCTGTGCTGCCCAGCAGTCGCACCGAGGTCTCCTCCAGCTTCTGCGTGTGGAAGCAGCTGAGAGGGAGGGGAGGGAATGGCGACTGGCCTTCCCCTTTCCTTCCATGAAGAGATTCCTGCCGTGTCTGCCGTGCAAAGTCTTTCCATTAGGGCAGCTCTACATTTCTTTGCAGACGGCTACAGTCATTCCTTATTGCATCCCATAATAGCACCTACAGGGTGTAGAGGTTCAGCTGTCCCCTGCTTCTCTCTGACCTTGACCTGAGAGTGGCAGGTGCCGAACGCCCCTCCCCCAAGGCATCTCCGAAGGCACCTCCTCCAGTAGCCCTAAGGAGGCCGGGAGGGGCCTCGGAGGCCCCGGGGCTCTGCTCCACCGCCTCTTCTCTGCGGGGGGGGGGTGTCCATCCGCATCCCCAGGGAGGATCAGCTCCGTAAACTGGCTCTCAGCTTTGATGAAAATCAGTTCCTCCAAAGACTCCTGCAGCTGTGCCCGAACATCTGGCTCCCAGAGGGCCACTGTGACGGGAAGGCACTTGCCACGGGGCCCTGCATCAGGCCTTATTAGGACTGAACAGGCCATTGCCGAGAGGGCTGTCCTCGCTCCTGTGTCCATCGTCCCCTGAATAGGGACAGAAATCCACCTGGTGTTCTGGACAAACTGTTCTTGAGAGCCTCCAGGGTGGAAGGCCTTCAGTGGACACTTGTCCGGATTTGGAGTTTGGCTCTCCCTCTTGTCAGCATCCGCCCTTGCTTCTCCTGCCTTTGGACATCACGGAGAATAAATCCACCCCCTCTTCACCTGTTGGAAGGCTGCCGTATCTTCCCTCAACTTCCTCTTCTTTAGACGAAGCCCCAAATTGTCTTCCTGGGACTTAAACCCCAAGCCCCTCACCATCCTGCACTCTTGCCGGGACCTCAGCATCCTTTCTGGTATTGCGGTGAAGGTAACTGGCCACGATATTCCACACGTGGGCCCGTCAGTGCTGTCACTTTGGGTATTGCGTGCTGCTGTTGGCCCAGCCCAGGAGTGCCTTGGCTCTCTGGCTCACATTTAATCTGCATCGCCCAGATTCTTCTCACGAGGACCGTCGCTGGGCCGAGTCCCCTGTCCTCTGTCTCTTGCACCCATTTTTTTTCCTGTCTAAGTGCAGAATCTATGTATATTTCTCACCGATGAACATGGAGCTGCCTCAGGGCCAGAGTTAAAAGTCTGTCGGGATCTTTTTGAGCCTCGAGCATGTCTTCTGGAGTTAGCAACCCCTCCCCCCCATGAACGTCTCTTCAGTTCCCTCATCTAAGTCTTTCGTGAAGGTCCAAGACAGAACCCTGGGGTGCCCTGCTGCACATCCCTCCTTCCACGTGGACCCTTCAGGGCCACATGCTGTCCACAGTCATTCAGTCAACTGCAAATCCGTCTGGGAATGAGGCTATCCCATCTCTCGCTGTTCCGGTTTATCAACGAGACTGTTGTCTATCAGATGTCTTACTGAAGTCTAAGCACGGGGCTCCTTCGTTCCCTTGGTCCACCGATCAATATCAAATTAATTTAAAATTTTATTTTATTTTAAATTAATTTAATTTTATTTAAATTAATTCAAAGAAAGCAGTATACTTTGTCGGCATGACCCATGCTGAAGGATCTGGGCAACCAGTTTGCCCCTTTCCAAAGGCCTACCAACCCACGGCTTCGTTTTCCTAGGTACTGATGTCAGGGTGATTGGTCTTCCTTTCCCGAGTCTGCTTCCCCCTTTTCTGACATATTGCAACGAGACTGGTGGCTCCTCCTCTCCCGTCTTCTGCGCTTCTCTAGGCAGAGTCCAGCCAGGTGCTCTGAGACGATGCCCACCGGTTCCCAGGCGACACTCTGGGACGGGCCGTCCGTCTGGGCCAGGAGAAGGGAATCCATTCAGAGCCTGGATGGCCTTCATTCCTCATTGTTCTGCAGCAAGAAGCTGCCGCACGTGTCGCTGGGAGGCCGGGGGGGCCTGCTTGGTGCGGGGGTCCCCAGGGAATCCCACCTTGGGGACAAGGCAGTGGCCAAAAAATCCCTGCAGTGGGTTGAATGGGAACAGGGGAACGGCTGTTCAAAGTGGGTCCCTGGTTGAAAGTCAACCATACAATGGGCATTGTATGCCTTCTGAGGGTGCTGGGTGTGTGTGTATGTGTGTTGGGCTGAGCTTCCTCTTTAGATCCTAGCAGCGTGAGTCCCTTTTTGACTGGCTGGGCAGCAGCTGCCTTGAAGTTTGGCTTTTTGGGCGACTGGTGGGTGGGCATTTGGGCTAAGGCAGCCCTCACCCTGCTTCGGGGTCTTCATCCCCCCCACACCAGGGTAGATAGAGGCATCAATGGTCCCTAACAAGACAGATAGAGTGGGGGGCTGGTGAAAGTGGCCACTGGGCATAAATTCTGGCTGCTGCAGCCGCTTCAGACTCTGGAAGAAGACAGAGCGGCCCATAAACATCCTCATATTTCATTAGCCAATTAATGGGAGACTCGCAGTTTTGGCAACTTTGCTGATTCTCAGCAAAAATGGTGGGCAGGAAATGAGGGTGAGGCTTCTACAGAAGCGGGTCCCCTTAGGCACCCTCCCATTAAGGCCTGGCGCAAGGTATCGCTCCCCTCCCAATTGATTTCTGGCAAGTGGCTGGATTCTAAAAACCTCGTAACTCAGTTTAATGCCGCCTGTAAGACTTTATCAGGAAATTTGGCCCCACGTCTGGGCACTCAGGAGGTCAAAGGGAGTTAACCTCTGCCTTTCCTTTCTTTCTGGCACACATACACGCGCAGTGTGTGTGTGTGTTTGTGAGACAGAGAGAGAGAGAGACCAGAGGAGCTGCAGTCTGGGCCAGGAGGAGGGTTGGGGCAGGCAGCCCTTGGGCAAATGTCCCTGGTGCTGGGTGCCAACTGCAGCTGCCCTCCGGCCCTCCCCTCCTTGCCCCCCAGGCCTGGAGAAAGTCCAGTGTTCAGGGTCTGGCTCCTGGGCCCTCTGCCCGGCCTGAGGGGCACAGCCTGGGGGAAGTTATCTGGCCCCGAGGAAGGAGAAGCACCCAGCCAACCCTGACTGGGTTGCACTGGGAAGGAGAGTCTGGGAAGCTTGGGACCCCACACACCCCAAGGATGGGCCTGGATTAGGGTTAGGAGAGGATCCCACCTCCCGAAGGATCGTGGTGGGTTAGACACCATTTGGAAGAGGATAACAGAGCAACCAGGGTCTTGAGGACATGGCCAGTAGCCGTGTTCAGGTCCACAAAGGGAATGTGGCCAGGGAATCATGGAGACAAGTTGCAGAGGCCGCTTGGAGTCAGCCTAACTGTCCTGATGGTGAGGTGCAAAAGAGTCCCCCTGGGAGGCTGTGGGCTCTGCAGCCTTGAAAGACGAGGCTGGCAGCCACCCATCCTGCACGGGCGTGGCTGAGTTGCATCTGACCCTTAGACTTACGCTGCATACCGCTGCAGAGGGCCCTCTCTAAGCGGTTATTTGGCGATGCTTGCGGTCTTCTCCAGCTCCGCCTTCCATGATTCCCGGTGAAGAAGGCTTGAGGAGGGACCCCCCCCCTTGGACAGGTTTTCCCCTTCTCAATTTCTTGGCTGCCCTGGGAGGAACGGGGGTGGGGGTGGGGAGAGCTTTTCGGGAGCTGATGCCTGTACTAGTGGGCCCTGGGCAGAGACAGAATGCTACCAAGCAGGATGTTCCCCCTCCTCACATGTCCCTTCCAAGGAGGGGGCAGCACTGAGCCGGCAGTGAATAAACGTGAGCAGCAGCTGCAGCCCCCTGGGGTGGGCCTTGGGTTCTGCCAGGCTCCCCCGGGAATAAGAAAGAGGACAGCCGAAACGCTCGTCTGGCTGGAGGAGAAGCTGGGGGAGGCTCTGCGGGCAGAAGGACGGGGGTGGGTGGGTGGGCAGCCGCCTGGAACGCGGGAGGGAAGGTGGCCACAGCAGCCCAAAGCCAGCCGAGAGACGGTCAGAGGAGAAAAGAAACCAGGGGGGGGGAGCAGCCGGGCAGAGAGAACCAGAGGAGAGGCTGTTGCATCGGGGCCGGTGAAGGGCAGGAGCCGAGCCCCAGATCGACGGAAACAGGATCAGGGAATCTGCTTTACTCCGGCCTACGTGTCCAGGGCCAGAGGGGAGGCCTCCTGTGGCCCCGAAGGAACAAGCTGCTGTTCTTTTGCTGGCCGTTCTTCACTGTGATCGCTGACCAGCAGGACATCAGCTTCAGGGCCATCGGAGGCCCCTGAAGTGATAAAATGGCAGGACTGCCGGGGGGGGGATCAATCCAGGATGCTCCGGTCTGGAATGGAGGTAGGGGAAGGAGAGGGAGAGGCCAGTCAGTGCCTTGAAAGCCACGAGGTCATCACCAGCATCTGAAGGCAGCAGCAGGATAACTCTTGGCAGGTTAAGCTTTCATTGTTCTTTTAGGCAAACATCCTCCTTAGGAGATGCGAATGCAGAATGTCTTGATTCCTGCAGCTTCAATCAGAAAAGAGCCAGAAGGGACCTTGGAGGTCTTCTAGCCCAACCCCCTGCTCAGGCAGGAGACCCTAGACCATTTCAGAGAAATGGCTGTCCACTCTCTTCTTAAAAACCTCCAGTGATGGAGCACCCCCAACTTCTGGTGGCAAGCTGTTCCACTGGTTAGTTGTCCTCACTGTTAGGAAGTTTCTCCTTAACTCCAGGTTGCTTGTTGCTTCTTGTCCTGCCCTCTGGCGCTTCGGAAAATCATCTGATCCCCTCCTCTTCTTTGTGGCAGCCTCTCAAATACTGGAATACTGCTATCGTGTCACCCCTGTTTCTTCTTTTCTCTAGACTGGCCATTCCCAAATCCTGCAACCGTTCTTTATATGTTTTAGTCTCCAGGCCTTTGCTCTTCTTTGTACTTTTTCCAAAGTCTCAACATCTTTTTTGTAATGTAGTGACCAGAACTGGGTGCAATATTGCTGGTGTGGTCTTAGTAAATCTTTATAAAGCGGTACTAAGACTTTGCATGATCTTGATTCTACGCCTCTGTTTATACAACCAAGGATTGTATTGGCTTTTTTGGCTGCTGCTGCACACGGCTGGCTCACGGTCAGGCCATCGTCCACTAGGACTCCGAGGTCCCTCCCACAGTGGCTGTGTTTGAGCCAGGTCTTGCCTAATCTGTACTTGTACCTTTGGTTTTTCCTGCCTAAAAGTAAAAGAACTTTACTTTTTTCACCACTGAATTTCATTTTGTTAGATAGGGCCCATTGTTCAAGTCTGTCAAGATCCTTTTGGATCTTGAGTTTGTCTTCTGGGGTGTTGGCTACCCCTGCCAGCTTAGTGTCGTCTGCAAATTTGATGAGTTCCCCTTCATTTCCCTCATCTAAGTCATTGATGAAGACCTTGAAGAGTCCTGGGCCGAAGACGGAGCCTTGGGGTTCCCCACTGCTTGCTTCTCTCCATGTGGATGGAGGTCCATTAACATTCGTAGCCAAACTATTTCTTGGCATTTGGATTAGCAAGCTAACAGGGTGGGCTGGAGGGCTTAGGAAGTAGAAACCCGGCAGTTGGCTCAGAAACCAACTGTGTGATTTTGAGTGGGGAACGCAAGGGGGGCTCCTGGTCCCCTGTTCTTCAGCATCTCATTAAGGACTTGGGTGAAATGAAGCCAGCCCACGTACCGAATCCATGGACCTTTGGGAGAGAGAACAGCAGTAAGATTCAAGCCTTTCCAGGGTTTCCCCCCCGTAAAGTGAGGTTTTGGTTTAGGTAAAGAAATAGGTATAGATTAGATGCAGATGTAGCTCTTGAATAGAGAAATGGACTGAACATCAGAAGAGGAAATTTAGCAGAGACAAGGGCAATGTTCTTCCTCCTTCAGGAATCAAATGTAGGTGTAGCTGAAGGCTGAAACAGTCATTGATCCTCTACTGTAGGGGTCTCCAAACGTGGCCGCTTTAAGACTTGTGGACTTCAATTCCCAGAATTCCACAGCCAGCCATGTTGAAGTCCACAAGTCTTAAAGCGGCCAAGTTTGGAGACCTCTGCTCTACTGAATGTGAGGGAGAAGTGCCGTGTGGGGCAAAAAGATCAGTGCCATTTCAGGCTGAAGTTGAGTGGCCCAGGACATGATCTGCTCTGTGCTGGCTGGAACATGCCTCAAGTGCCGGGTCCTCTTCTGGATGCCATGAAATTGGAGCCGGATCAGAGACGGGCAGGCGGGGTGATCAGGGAGCAGAAACTGCATCTTAACAAGCTCCAGAGTGCAAAACCCCAATCATGGGGCTCAGCTGCAAAGGCTGGAGGGGAGGCTGGGCAGCCCTCTGGCCTCTAGGACCCCTTCCAGCTCTGGGGCCTTAGGAACTTCCCACCACTCTTGGGTTGTCTCATAACGTTCTTGCCAGTTTGGCCACCTGGCTGACCCATGACCTGGTTAGGGCTTCCTCAGAGGACGCCCAGGGGCCTGGGACCAGCGTCTGGTGCCTGGAGATTGCTCTGAGGGTTAAGGGGAGCTGAGGGTCCCCCTTGTCTGAAGGGAAAAAAATCCCGTTTCTGCAAAGGGGTGACCTGGAGTGACTCCCCAGAGGGAGCCATCTGGGTGGCTTTGCCTCTGGGCCACGGGGACGGCCACCTGCTGCACACTTCTGAGACTGCTTAGATCAGGGGTGTCAAACTCAATTTAATTGAGGGCCGCACCAGCATTGCGGTTGCCCTCAAGGGGCCGGGTGGGTATGGCCTGGGTGGGCGTGGCCTACTGGGTGGGCGTGGCTAGAGTGCATATGGCCTACTGGGTGGGCGTGGCCAGCTCTACATCGTTCGCATCAAGGGTGCCTCTGGGGGCCTGGGCAGGAGTGGGACAGATCTGGGGGTCTCTGGCAGAAGGAGGGTCTCGGCCAGGGCCAAGACAGTGGGGGCCGTTCCCTCACTGTTTCCAGGATGGCTTCGCGGGCCGCATGAAACCACTTCGCGGGCCAGATCCGGCCCCCGGGCCTTGTGTTTGACATGTCTGGCTTAGATGTTGCCCAGGAGCCTCTGGCCTCAGCCCCCCCTTTTTGATGAAGAGGGATAGCAGCCTTCGGCCCTTCGTCCAGAGTGTCTCTTGCAGAGGCCTCCACGTGGCCACTCGGGGACCTTGGGCAGGAGGCCGGGTGGTGACCCCCGAAGTTTCTCAGGAGAGGCGGGTTTCCCCTCAGAGGGGACCCCCAGGCAGGCCCTCCCCCCACTGAATTAATGAACAGCAGCCCCCAGCAAGAGAGGGCTGGAGGGGCCAGTGTGAAGCCTCCCGAGTGGCTTGTTTCTGCAGCATCGATGCAGGCCCTGGGAAGCGTAGACTTGCCTCTGGAGGCCAGTGAAGGAGGAGGCCTCTCGGGTGCCCGGCAGGGCGAGGGGCGAGACCCCTGCCTTCAAGGGAAGGGAGGCCCCGAGAGGGAGGCCAGTCCTGCCTGACCAAGGAGACCGGAAGAGGAGGGTCTGCAGGGTCCTCAAGGTTTCTGCTTCCTGGGACGCAGCCCCCTGCCCGCCCACCCGGCTCCTCTTTTAAGCACTAGGCGAAGCCCTGATGGCCAGGCCAAGGTCAAGGATGAGGGCTGAGATGCGGATGTGCGCCCCATCTTCTCTGAGGCCTCCCTGCTGTGAAGGGGGCAGGCGTTGTGGTCAGTAGCCCCCTCCGGCCGGGCCCCAATCCTAGATGCCCGCCCTGCGCCTGACCTGCGCCTGTCTCCCCTAGATTCACTCGGACTCCGACGAGGGGGACGGCTCCATCAAGTACACCATCTCCGGGGAGGGGGCCGGCACCATCTTCCTGATCGATGAGCTGACGGGGGACATTCACGCCACGGAGCGCCTCGACCGTGAGCGGAAAACCTTCTACACGCTGCGGGCTCAGGCGCGGGACCGCCAGACCAACCGGCTGCTGGAGCCCGAGTCAGAATTTGTCATCAAGGTGCAGGACATCAATGACAGCGAACCCCGGTTCCTGGGGGGGCCCTACATCGGGAGTGTGGCCGAGCTCTCCCCCATTGGTGAGTCCCGGCGGTGCCTGGTCAGCTCTGCACCCTCCACCCGAGCAGCCAGGGCCACCAGGGAGGGGTAGCGCCTGCCCAGCTCTGGAATGTCCAGTGGGCACCGGGCTCTCTCCGGCCCCTTTGCCCCCAGCACAGCTGGCAAAGGTTCCGCAGGCCTCGTGCCTGGCCCAGGTGGCTGCAGCTTGAGGAGGATGCGTTTCTTTACAGCCAGAAGCGCAAATGAGGGTTTAAGCCTGAACGCCCAAATGAATGAGGCGGTGTTCCAGGAAATGGCACAATGGGGCAGTTTTAGTCTTTTCTCCAGCCCCACAGCCCCCACCTAGAGTTGTGTCTGTCTTGGGGGGGGTGTCAGTCCTTTGCCAGGAGCAGCATCTGGGTGCAAAGGAGGGGGCCCTGGTCCTGCTCCCTCTCCCCCCAAATAATCCCTCTGGGTCTCTTCAAAAGCACCCACCCAGTGCCCCCTTACTTGCAAGTTAGGGGTGGATATATTTATTGTGCAGCCCTGGAAAATGAGCCCCATGCTCTGCCAGGACCGGGGCGAGCCGGTTTCAGGGCTTCTCTTGCACAGCAGTGAAGCTACAGCCAGAACCCGCACAGGGAGCCCGGCTAAGCCCTAGCCCGACCCTGAAGACGCCAGGCGCCAGGAAGGGCAGCGGTGGAGAAGCAGCCGAGGCGTTTTTCAGGCGGGCCCCAAGTCTGAGAGTCCGTAAGTGCTGACAGTCCGTCGATCCACCTTACACGCCTGGACCGCACTGGGTTGACGGTTTTGATCTGCTGGGTGTCTTTCTAGGACTATTTATCAATGGGCTGGTATGGTTTTGACTATAAGGAAACACTCTGTTGTGCTGCTGCTGTTGTTGTTCTGCTTCCCCCTTGAGAAGGAGCCGCTGGGCATCATTGGGGCTGGAGCTCCTGCCCCAGGTGCGAATTCTTTCAGCACAGGTCCTGAGCCCCAGACCTTCCCTGCCCCCTTCTGGGGGGGCACGCAGGCAGCGAAAGGCAGCCGTGGGCCCCTCTGGGGCTCTGAGGGGTGGGGGCTTCAGGTGGTCTCGGGAGACTTTGAAAACGGCCCGGGGTCTTCAGGCGTTCCAGGAAGCAGCGGCTGTGCCAGACGGGGGAGGGCGGGCAGGGCAGAGCGAACGTGCTTTGCCAAGGCGAAACAAAGGGGCTCCTGCCAAGGGAGGGGCTGTTGTGCCCTGCGGCCTCCGAGGGACTCGGGAAGCGTCAAGCTGAGCTGGCAGGACTGGAGTGCGTGGGTGGGCAGCTCTGATCTGCCTGCCGGTTCCTTGCCTTCCTTTGTCTCGCTGACTGCAGCAGCAAACATGAGTCCGGCCTCCTGTCCTTGCGGAGGCACTGGCAACCTGTCTTAAGCAAGATGCAGCCACGCTTGTGGGCGAGGGGGGTTAGCAGCAGCGCCCCCCCACCCACTGGGCACTGCACCCACCAGGAGCCTCTTCCTGGGCTTCCCAGGGGGGCATCAGGGTGGGGAGGGGGCTGCCGCTGCCCTTGGCAAAGCATCGCCCGGGTTTGCCAGGAGCAGAATCCGTGGTGCACAGAAGAAGCCCCGAATGGGGCAGGCGGAGGGGGGCCATTATGCCTCATGCAATTGAACCCCCACCTCCCCGGACAGGAATTCACTGCACTGGCCCACCACATTTTGAATAACAGTTCTTGCCAGCAGCTTCTCGGGTGGGGGTGGGGGTGTGTGCAAGGGGGCGACTAACAGAGCAGTCTGACGAGGATGGGACACACATTTGAGCCCTGTTGCAGGTGTGCCTCATGTTGCACACAGGTTTGACAGGTGCAAGAGTTGTCTCTCTCCGGACTCTTCCTCTTTGCAAGCTGACCCTGCCCGGCTCCTTCAGCCCTTCCCCAGGTCCGGCTTTCCCTCCCCCTGCTGGCAACTCTTCTGGGAACCCGCTCCAGCTTCTCCGTGTCCCTCTGAAAGCGGGGTGCCCAGAACTGGACTCGGGGCTCACCTCCAGCCCCACCGGCACAATAGACGCACGATCTCCTGTGCGGCCCGAGATTGCATTGGCCTTTTGAGCTGCAGCACCTCCTGGTTGGCTCGGGCTTGGCTGGTGGTCCTTTCGCACCCCTGGATTGGCACCTGGATCCGTCTCACATGGACTGCCAGGAGGAGTGGGCCCAATACTGGACAGACCCGCTGGTTCCTCGTATCCAGAGGCCAGACCTTCCAAGGGGATCCTGGCCACATTTAAGAGTGTCTGAAGTTTCTGCTCTTCGTGGGCAGTTTGTCGTGTTGTTTTTATCCTGGCCTGCTTTCCTACTTTCTTTTCTTCCTGGGCAAATGCTTTGCTGGGGGCCAGTCAGCCTCCTCTGCGGCCCCTCCTCTTGTTCAGACCCCTCCCCACTCCCCCACATCCGTGCTGCCTGTTTGTCAGAAGGGGAAGGGGGTCAGATCTCAGGGGCAGCCAGGCCCGAGAGCTGCCTTAAGGAGCCGGGGCTTGACCCATGGTTTAACAGGGCCGTCTGACCGGCCTTGGTCCCCTCTCAAGGGGAGCCTCCACCGGAGGAGGCAGTGGGCTGGCAGATGGGGTGGGGGCTGCAGCCAGGCCCTTCCTGCTGCTCACCTGCCGCCCCTCCCTTCCCGCAGGGACCTCGGTGATGCAGCTCCTGGCCTCCGATGCGGACGACCCCAGCTACGGGAGCAGCGCCCGGGTGGTCTACAGCGTCCTGGAGGGGGAGCGCCACTTCACCGTGGACAGCAGGACCGGTAAGGGCCAGTGGGTCCCCTGGGCCCCCAAGAGGAAAGGCAGGCGGCAGGAAGGGCTTCGGGTGCCCTGGCCGGAGCGGTCAGGATCCAGGCTGGCCTCGGGGGTCTGCTTGTGCGTGTGTGCGTGGTTCAGATCCCTGGCCTGTCCCCCCCCCCACCCCTTAGTAGCAGACAGGCCACTTCCGGTTCTCAGAATCCTCCAGAGCAGCTCCCTGCCCCCCCCGGACTCTTTGGGGGGGTGCTACATGTGGGAGGAAGCAGGGCAGCCCCCCTCCTCAGTTTTCCAGAGTTGGCTGGTTAGCATCAGGCCTTTGATTAAAGGTAACACTTTAAATTAAGGATTGCTTTATAAATGCTCTATTAATATTTAATGAATGAACAGTGGAAGCCGCTCCATCCTTTAATAACTCCTAATAAAGCTGCTGTAAAAATCTGTCCGTGATGAATCCAAGCAGATGATGTCACCGCGAGGGGCCGGGAGCCGAGGCGAGAGGGCTTCCCAGGCAGAGGGGAGGGGGGAAGGTGAGGGGGCAGTTTCCTCCCTCGGTCCCAGCTCCCCCAGACCTCGGGAGAGCAGCAGGCCCCACCTCAAACAGACCCCACCACCACGACGCCCCCCCCAGTTGTGAAGGTTGGGGGAGGTGCCCCAGGCCAGAGAGGGTCCAACAGAGGGAGGGGCCACCTGCCAAGCAGGGGACAGCAACACGGGTCAGGTGAGGCGTGGGGTGGGGCAGTGGGGGAACTGGGGGGGGTTTCTCTTTCTCCAGATGGAGACCCAGAAGGACCACAGTCCTCCTTCGGGTCCCGCGGTGCAGCCGTGACCAGCAGGCCTCTGTGAGGGGCAGTGGGGCAGGCGGTGGGGCTGTGGCCTTTGCCCTGCCCCAAAGGGCTGCGAAGGAGGCGGTGGGGCTGCGGGAGAAGCACATCTGCCACCCACTGCCCCCAATGCACCCGTCCTGGGCTCAGGGCTTTCCATCGGAGGCAAAGACCGCGTGCAGCCTGGGGGCTCTCAGCTGCCACTGCCCCACTGAAGTGGCTGGAGGTGAAGGTGCTCTTAGGAGGGACCCACTGGGTTTCCGCCGGTCTTCGGCAGGCCAAAGGTTCTGCCTTAACAGCCCGTGGGTCTCTTTTGGGGGAGGGTCTTTGCTTTCCTTTGGGAAACATTTGTCGGGAGCGGCCCTAGGGGGACCCCAACCAGCAGGCCCACCAGGCAGCCCCCTCCAGCCAGGCTCAGGTGGGAAACGCTGCTTTGGACGCAGAGCCAGAAAGGAGGGGGGGCTGCCTTCCCAGTGGGGCAGGGGCAGCTGGGAGAGGGGGTGGGGGTTCTTCTCCAACAGGAAAGGCCAGAGGTCAGTAGGCAGGTGAATGTGGAAGCTCGCCCAGCTTCCTCCCGACCTGTCCAAGCCAGTCCTGAGAAACAGGATGCCGTCAGCCACCCCCCGGACGGGCCGAGGCTCTGGGCAGGCACTGGTCCTTCCCCTCCCGAGGCCCTCCCAGACCTTCACGCCTGGGCAGCAGGAGGCCTCTGGGTGCAGCTGGAGAGCAGCAGATACTGGGAAAGGTGCCCGGGCACCAGGCAATGCCAGGCTGGGACTTCCTGCTGACTGCTCCACTGATGGGAGGCCAAGGGGAGGGTGCAGGGGCCACGGGGGGGGGGGTTGGAGACCCCTCTCTTCCCCCCCTCAAGGCGAGGAGGGAGGGCTGCTTCTCCTGGCTGGGTCCCCCTACCTGCAGGCTCCCCCTCTGTGTTTGGGGGGGGAGAGCCCCTCCTTTCCTGGCCCAGCAGCCAAGCCGTGCCCTGGGGCCCCCCTGCCGTTCAGGGGCTGAGAGCATCTCCCGCCATGCACCGGGCAGAGCCTTCCTGGGCCTGGAGCTCACGGTTTAATTGCCCGGATCGGCAGCTTAACTGGCAGAGCCATCGTGATCATTAATGCTGTAAAAGGAGCCATAAAACCTGGCACATTCATTTTTTGTAATGTATGATAATGAGAGCTGTTTGCGTTTCCTTTTTGACTTTGACCTGATTTCTCCTGTACATCCAGGGGGGCCCAGGAGGAGCACCTCAGCTGCCACCTTGGCTGCACGGGGCGCCCAGGGCCAACACAGGGGCAGCGACACCCTCACACAAATGCGCTTGGGAGGTGCCCGTGCGCGGAGGCGATAGTCTGGGCAGTGCGCCTCCATCGCCCGCCCTGCTTCCAGAGAGCTCCCCGTGACGGCCTGCGGGAGCCATCTGGGAAACTGGGAAAAGGGAATTGGCCAAGGGTCGAGGGTCGGTCAGAGAAGAGGTGTAGCTGCCCCCGGCTGCATAGTGGGTGGGGGCACCGGCTCAGACAAGACCCTCCCTGGATTCTTGGGCTGTAAAGGAGATAGGAGGATAATTATTCCGTTAACGTAAAATAAGGTAGAATTCCCACGTCTGACAGCAGTCTTGCAAGTCTGAAAGCCCCCTCCCAGCCTTATTCACCACTCAAGAACTCAGGGAGGGGTCCTTCCGGAGCCTCCGACACCCCCCCCCCCCATCCAGCTGCAGGCCATGCCGTCTCTGCCTTGGCCGTCCCCTCAGCTGCCTTTCTTGGCCCAGGCTCCCCGTTCTCCCCACATCACCAAATCCCTCCTGACCAGGCTGAGTGGGGTGACGTGGTGGGAAGCTCCACACCGCACCCACCAGGGCAGGGGAGGAGGGCCAGCCAAGCATGAACACCCAGGGTGGGTCGGCTGCGGCTGGGGGGCCTGGGTGAAGCGGCCGTGGCCAGGCAGCCACGGCCAATTGTCCTAGGCACTTTCTGAAGGGTCCCTGGAGGGGAGCCAGGAAGGCCCCGGGCGGTGGGAGGCATTAGGGGCTAGTCTTGTCTTGAACGGGGGGGGGGGGAGGGAGGGAAGAGGCCGCCTGCACAGCCTCCCAGCCCCCCCCCCCCTGCGAGTTCCCAATTCACCAACCTAAATTGGAGGCAACTATCTAACGATGAGACCACTTTGGCTTCAGTACCAGGCCCGATGCAAGGGGGGGTTGCCCCCACACCTGCCTGGCCCTGGAACCCCCACGGAGCAGGTTGCCTCTGCTAGAGGCGTCTCTGGAGGAGGGGACACACCGGCCGCTCCAGGCCGCTCGGCTCAGGCAGTCTCTGCGTGGGTCACGTGGCCAGCTACCCGGACGTGGCGGTGGGGAAGCGGCTGCCTCCGCCCCATCGGTCCCTGGCTCACACAGCCCAGGCAAAGCTCTGGCTGCAGGTGAAGGAGGCCCCACAGCTGCCCCTGGGCCTTCCTCAGCCCAGGGACGCTGCTGGGAAGCGGTAGTGGTCTCCGCTTGGGGCCTCCCTCCCTCCCTCCCTCCCTCTTGCAAGACTTCAAAGAGCACCAGTTCTACCAGAGGCTGCCCCCCCTTTTCCTCCTCCACATCTTGCTTAATTTAAACTCTTCCACCCACTGCCCACCCAGAAAGCTTTCAGCTGGTTGAGATTCTGGTTGGCGGTGGCTGCTGGGAGGGCGATCTGGCCAGGCCAGGGCCTTGCAGGAAGTGCCTCCTGCCCCCCTTCCGATGGCTGGGGGTCCCCTCTTGCGTTTCCTCCCCCCCTTCAGGACTCCAGACCTTCTTTCGAGGGAGCAGCTAGGACTGCCTGGCTGAGCGGCTGCAGAAGATCGGGGGAGTGTCAAATGTGGCCATCTTCGCTTCTGTGTATTTTATTTGTGCCTTATGTTGTGTATTGTACATTTTTTTACTTTTATTGTATGGGTGATTTAGCCCATATCCGTTCTCTGCAAGCTGCCAGGAGTACTCTTGGATTGCAGTGAGGTGGAAATAGGTTTCATGAAGGAAGGCAGCCCGGGGTGCAGGCCTGCCCGTCCGTCGGTGCTCCGTGCCCAGGACCAGGAGGAAATGCCAGCTGGGAACGGGAGGCAGCGGAGCGTCCTCAGCTGCAGGCCCTGCTGGGCTCCGCGCTGGGGGGCTTCCTGCACCCTGGAGGCCACCCCACCCGCCCAGCCTCTCCCTCTCCTGGGTCTGGGCTCCGTGGTCTCCTGGCCAGGCTCAGACAGGGGAGGTAAGGGGGCCCTTCGGCCCTCTTGGGCAGAGCCTGTAAGCCCCGCTGGGCCCCTCTGCCCATGGCATCCCTGCTGATACCCTTTCCTCTGGCCAGCCGCCCCCCGTCCCCCGTCTTTGGGAGGGAGGGGCTGCAGCAAGGGAGGTGCTCTGCCCCTCGGGGCCTGTGGACCCCCGGTGGCTAGGTGGCCTGGCTGGCTGGCCAGTTGTGACCGTCTTCCTCCACTTAGCAAAGTGACCCCAAAGCGCTCCCCTTTCAGAGGGGCTCAGAGTATCTGGAGGAGCCGGCTCCCCCCAATTAGACCCCACCGGGGTCTTTTGGGCCGCGCATGTCGCAGGAACATCGTGATTCTGTCTCGACTTCAGGGCGGCGGCTCAGGGAAACTCCTGCCCGGTATCTACGAGAAAGTCTGAGATTATTCTTAACAAATCGCAAAGTCTTTGCAAAACGTAAAGTACCAAACCACAAAAGTCGGGAGACCTCCAGGGGACACGTCAGAGGGTGCCGGGAGCTTGGAGAACCGCGACAGGCGCGCTTCAGCCCCCGGCCCAACCGAAGGGCTGCAGAGGGAGGAGGGTGGTCTGGGGACCCCCCAGTTCTCCCTGTCTGATCTTCACCGGACAGCCTCCTTTTGCCTTCTGCGTGATGCCTTCCTGCCAGCGCCGTGGCCCACCGTTCTTAAGCACAGTAATGTGGAGGATCTGGAAAATGTTCCCTGTTTGTTGTGACCAGCAATCCTATTTCTCTGGTCTGCGTGGGAGTTGCCTACGAGGGCAGCATTTTCACGCCTTGATTTGGTTGCTGTTGCCAAGATTAAGGCAAACGTTTTGCTGCAGCCGGTGAGAGCCTTCCTCGTGGACAGACAGACGTGGCAATGTCCCCCTCTGGGCTCCGTTAAAGGGGTCCCACAGGTGGGCGGGCTTGCCTCTTCGAGACCCCACACTCAACAGCCCCTCCCCTTTTTCTCATCCAGTTTGCGCAGGGCAGCAGCCCAGGGCTGGCCCCCACAGGCCACGCAAGGATTCACAGGGATCCGCAGCTGCCACGCCTTCCGTGGCTCAGCCCAGGTGGGGGGGCAGGGGCTGCCGCTGGTGAAGCCCCAGCAGGACTCCCAGTTGCCTCCACCCCACCCCCCCTTTTCCTGCTTTTTCTTTCCTAATTCCGGCTGTGGGCATTCAGAAGAGAGGGGTGGGGGTGGGGCTCCCCTTGCCCCCCCCATCTTGCTCTGGGCTTCATCCAAAGGATCCAGAAAGATTCTTTGCTCCCAAGCTGGGCACTCCCCAGGGGCAGAGCGCTGGGCAGCTGAGGAGCCCCCGCTGGGACCTCGAGCAGAAGATGTCCAGGAAAGTGGCCTCTAGCAAGCCTGCCCCCTCGGCCACATGCCCTGCCCTCCCCCTCCCCATCTTCCTTCTAAGGGACACCCCCCCCCCGCGGCTCTATGGAGCTCTGTGGACAGGATGGGATTGCTTGGAACGGAGGGTGTAGCAGTTGGGGGACTCCCTCACCTCACAGACCCCTGGGCCTCTTGCAGGTGTGGTTCGGACGGCCGTGGCCAACCTGGACCGGGAGACCCAGGACCACTATGAGGTGGTGGTCCGTGCCACGGATATGGCGGGGCAGCTGGGGGGCCTCTCGGGCTCCACGACCGTCACCATCGTCATCACTGACGTCAATGACAACCCTCCTCGCTTCCCCCAGAGTAAGGCTTCCGCCTGGGGCTTTGGGGGGCGGGGGAGCTGCCATGGAGGGAGGATGGGCTCCAGGTGTAGGGGCGTGGGCTGCTGCTGCTGACTAGGACCCCCACTGCCACAGCGCCTGGCTGCTCTCACCCATGTGCAGCTCGAGGGAGGGGGTGCAGAGCCTTGAATGGTGGTGGGGGGGCACGCCTGGCGTCTCATGCCCTGTTCTCCTCCTGGCAGCCCCCCCCCACTCCATCAGAATTCAACTCTTCTGTCCTCTTGCCTCCCCCCCAGAGATGTACCAGTTCAGCATGGTGGAAACGGCCCCGGTGGGCACCCTGGTCGGGCGAGTGAGGGCAGAGGACGCCGACGTTGGGGAGAACACAGACATGGCCTACCAGATCAAGGAGGAGGAGGAGGGGGCCCCGGGACCCTTCCGGGTGGCCACAGACAGCAGCACGCAGGAAGCCCTGGTCTCCTTGCAGCAGGTGAGCCCCGAGCCCAGGACCGGAGGTCTTCCCTGCCCAGGAGGCAGAAGCTTGTGCCCGACCCACAGCCGTGGTGGATGCATCCTCTGGGGAGGGGTCTACGAGAAAGAGCCCCTGCCCTGCATGGGCCCCAATGTAAGGGGTCGGTCACGGGAGGGGGGCTGGGGGGATAAGAAGACAGTGACCCCCCCGCCTCCTTCTTTCAGCCGCTGAACTTCGAGGCCCAGGCCGTGCACACCGTGGTCCTGGAGGCGCTGAATAAGTTTGCGGACCCCCGCTTTATGGACCTGGACACCTTCCGGGACCAGACCATCGTGCTGGTCTCTGTGCTGGATGCGGACGAGCCCCCTGAGTTCCGGCCTCCCAGCGGCCTGTTGGAGGTGCAGGAAGATGCGCTGGTGGGCTCCCTGGTCGGGGTGGTCACTGCAGTGGACCCTGATGCGGCCAGCAGGCCCATTCGGTCAGTGAGGTCATTTCCTCCCTCTGGGAGAAGGGCTGGTGGCGCGAGGAGGGAGGGGGATGTGGATTTGGTGAAGGGAGAGTGGCCAGCTGGCTTGGACAGCCCGAGCAACGCTGGCCAAATGGCTGGACCTTGCCCACTCCAGAGAACTCGGTGGTCTGTGGTTCCTGGGCTGACCTGGCTCTTTTGCGTGGTTTGGGGACTGGACGCACCAATCCAGTCACCAGGCCTCCAAGGGCCAAAGAGGGGAGTGGGGTAGCTGGCCACAGTCCATGATGGACGCCGGGGGTGGGATTCAGGCTCCTTGCGAAGGGTGTGACCTTGTGGGTGTGACCCTGTGTGTCAAGGAGGATGTGAGGCCGGACAACAGGGGAAGCTGCCTGGAGCCTTCCGATGGGCTCAGCCCACAGCCCCCCCTCGGACACTTGGCCCCAAACCCCAGGAAGCCCCACGCCAGAGAGGCCTCCCGGAGGGTGGTCTTGAGGGGGGAGATCAGAACCAGGAAGCCCCCTCCCCTTTTGAAAAGGCAGGAAGCGTAGAAGGGAGGGAGGAAACTCTCCACGGTTGTGCAGCGGCCGCAAGAGACCACGACCGGTGTGGTGTGGCACCCGTGGCCATCCAGATCCCGAGGAGTGAAAAGAGGCGTCTCCTGGCATCAGCCTTGCGAGGCAGACCAGACGGGGACCCTGCCAGAGGACCCGCGTCTACTTTAGTGTAAGCTTCCATAAACAGAATCTATACGGTAGGAGGGTCTCTTCTGCCCCCCCTCACAGCTGGGCGGCCTCTTATCTGACTCTGCCCGCCTGCCACGGTCAGGGCTACTGACAGCCACACCTGGCCACAAAAAGAGGCCGGCCGGCATCCCCCTGTCTCCGCAGGGCTTAGCCCAGGAGCAGGGGTGGGGGGTTCTGAGCTGATTAAAATCAAGGAACACTGCCCCCCCCCACACACACACCTGGAAAGATGGTCAAGGAGTGTCACATTTTGATTGTTTGTTCCGTTCGTTCATTAGATTTATTTGCCAGCTCAGCCTGGCTTACAAACACTTCCTTTCTTGTCTGGAAATGGGTGGGGAAGGGTCTCAAAGGGCGAGGGGGGCGCAGCTCTTGGCGCTTTTTCAGGCTCCGAATGACAAAAGGGCGGCTGAAATATTTACGGCAGGTCAGGCGGGGCCTCGCGGAGTGGAAAGTCAGCAGGCTGGTTAAAAAGCCATTCCAGGAAGCGATTACCGAGACCGCCTTCGCTTGGGAGAATAAAACAGCCTGTCCAGGAAAGGAAGGCCAGCCTGCACTATCTGAGCTGGGGGGCGCAGGCGGGCTTAACGTCAGTCAAGGGGGCAGGGCTGAAATGAGTTTAGCATTTGCTTCTGGAAAGCACGGTTGGAATTAGCCAGAGTGGTGACATTTTGTATTTATTTACTCCTTCCTCTGTTTGTGCGATGGGCACATCCACCCATCTCCCAGCTGTGGCTCTGGGCAGCTCACGTAATTAGGTGACCAAGCAAATGACAAAGCTAATAAACCTGCACAAATATATAGGAAAAAAACCAACAACACCACCTTTAAAACCAGATTAAAAGCATAACGCATCATTATAAGCAGGCCAGCCTTGCATCGATCGTCCCAGCCTTCTCTAGCGTGTTCCGAACCCCGACCGGACCCCCGGGCAGGTGGGCAGAGCCGTGGCGTGGGAGCCTTTCAGAGGCAAACCGGTCCAGGCCAACCCAACCTCCGGGGCGATGATGCTCCAAGGGCGGGCAGGAAAGGCTCTCCCCCCCCCAGCTGGCAGAGGAAGCTCCGTGATAGGCAGGGCCCGTCACCCCCCTCTCCTGTCGGACCTGATGGGACAGAGAGAGGGTGGCAGGAAGTACTAACTAGGTGGAGAAGAGCTGGTGGGGCTTCTGCAGAGAGGGGAGTCTTGCTTTTCGTAACTACGGCGACAGGCAGGTGTCAGATGGTGGCTGTGTGACCAGATTTCCCCACCCCAGAAGCTCCGGCCCACGGCCGTCAGGAGCTCTGCGGCAGCCCCCTTGCCCACCTGCCCTGCAGCATCTCCATCTGCTGCCCCAGGAGGCTGGAACTTAGGCTCGGGGTGGGTGGGTGGGTGGGGGGCTTGGAAAGGCCAGAGGGGTCTGGGCGAGTGGATTTCTGCCCCAGGGATTCATGGCTTCTGCCGGTCGCAGGAGCTCTGGTGCTGCGAACACGGAGGGGCTGGAGTTCCTAGCTGGCCTGTGGTGGCTGCTCTCTGCGGGACCCGGGCTGGCAGGGTGCCCGCTTGCCAGGGCCTGGGGCTATGGGGCAGAGGGAGCCTCCCTCCGGCCTCCTTTCCTCCTGCCCCCTCTCTGGGGCCTCCTCCCGTTTGTCACGTCTGCAGATCTGATGAGCGCCTGGCCGCTCCTTCCTCTCGGCCATTAACTTTATTGCACAGGCACTTTGGCAAAGAGCTAGACAAATGCGGCCTCTCTGCCCTCTGGGTACCACCAGGCTGGGGTGGGCATCCAAAGAACCGGCAGTGCCAGCTGGAGCTCCATGGTGGGGGACACACAGCTATTCCCCCAATGCTGACCTTCATCTGATGAAGTCTTCGCAGCCCAACCCTTGGCTCGCGAAGCAGGGAAGCCAAGAAGAGACCCCAGCCCCAATTTGCAGGCTGCCTGCCTATCATGCCTGCCCTGCTCCCGCCTGGGCAGACCCTCCCCCACCTGTCCCTGGCAGCAGCTGCTGCTCTTTGGTGATGAACCCTTCTGTGCACATGCGTGGGGGGGGCAGGGGGGGAGACCTGTGGCTGGGACGGAGAGGGGAGACCAAAACGAAACGGCCTCTGCCTCTTCCCTGGCTTCGGGTGGCTGGGCTGCACAAGGGCACTGCCGGAAGGGAGAGCTTGCCGGGCCCGGCCCTGGCAGCCCTTCTTGGGCCTTCCCGAGGGGAGGAAGAGGCACGGGTACCTCCTGCACACAAGCAGGGCACGGCAGGGGCTGGGCTGACAGGCGGGGCTCGTGGAAGGACCCAGGCACGCCCGGTGCCAGACTGCTGCTGGGTCTGTGCCAGTGCCGGGTCTCCCATGCAGCCAGGCTGCCCACCTTGCGCTGCCCAACCTCCCCCCCGTCTAGTCCTGCCTAGTCTGGCCAGCTGCTCATGGCTACTCCGTCTTCTGGGGCCCCCAGGTACGCCCTTGAGCGCCCCGAGGACACAGAGCAGATTTTTGATATCGACGCCCAGACTGGAGCCATCCTGACCAGGCAGGCCTTGGACCGAGAGACGGCTGGCTGGCACAACATCACCGTCTTGGCCATGGAGGCTGGTGAGAGGGCTGGGGGGGTGGGGGGGGTTGCATGGAAGGCCTCTGCGAGTGGAGGTCTGCTGGAGCCTCACCCGCTGCCTGGCATTGCCCCCACCCCCAGAGGGGAGCCTGGCCTGGCAGAAGCGCCCCAGAGTGGTTGTATGAACCCTGGAGCAAAAAGGGGGTCCTCGGGACGAGCGGCACCATCTTGATTTGGGGGAGGGGGCAAGAAGGGGCTACCTTTGAAGGGCTGGTCCTGGGTGTGCCAATGGCCTCCAGCTTGCCCACAGCTCTGTACGCAATGTGTCTGCTTTGCCCCTGCCCCTCCGATTCTCCCCCTCCCCGTTCCTGCTTTGTTTCCCTTCTGCTTTTTTGAAAGAGGCCTCTGTGGGGAAAAGGGGCTGCGGGGGGGGGGAGCAGAGAAAGGGCCGGAGGAGGGCCGAGCCCTTGGCCGTGCCACCCGTCCCAAGGGGCTCTTTGTGTTTCCAGGGTGGGTCGGAGTGGCCTTGCGGAGGCCCAGGGGGGTCTGGGGGGGGGCAAGGCTGCGCCTGACGCCAACCGGTCCTCCTGGTCGCCCGTTTCGGGGGCTTCGGTGAGGGCTCAGTTCACGCAGCAGGTCGGCTAAAGGTGCCTTTGCAGCCGGCTTAGTGTGGTCTTAGGTAGTCTGCTGTGCAAGGCCACGATGGTTCTCCGTATTAACCGAGAAAGCCTGTTGTGTAAGTGCCGTTATCGTGGTCCACTCGAAGTCCTGTGGATCCGCACAGCTAAACCTGGACTGCAGAGACCCCAAGATCCTCTCCTCACTCTCTGGTCAGTCTTTGGTCATTGCGTGAAGACCATCCTAGTTCAACCACCCTTGTTGTGTTTGATAAGTTGGAATGGACGGCTGTCATTCTCAAGAGTTTTTCGTCTTGTTTTCATTGATAAGGAAACCCAACGGTGCTTTTTCACGAGGCAACTAACTAAATTTCATTTTTGATGTATGCCGTTGTGCCCACAGTAAAATGACAATAAAGATTCTCTTATCTTAAAGTAGACTTTCTGGTTTTTGTCTGAGGATTTGGAAGGATTTATATTCCTTGCAGACATCTGGTCATTTGCATTCTTTTAGAGAGTTGCTGAGACCACTTGGAGATTTATTTGTGTCCTCAAGGTCACCTGAGTGGTGCAAATGGGTGTGGAGCAAACACCAGCGGTCTGCAAGGAGTATAAATCCTCCCATTCCCCACCGTCCAGTCAGAGCAGAAGAAGCTTCTGGGATGAGAAGTGAAACGTCTTCAAAGGAAAACAGGAAAGTCCAGTGGCCTCTTGAAAAAGCACCTTTGGGACAACCTGGACCAGGATGACGGGGAACCTCCATAGACATCAGCAAGGAAAGGTTGAGGAGTGGCTCCTGGCTAGGATTTTTGAGCCAGATGTGCATCCACTCAGCTGCTGTGCCATCTAGCCTTCCCTCAACTGGCCGTGTCATCACGGGAGACTCTGTCAAAGGGTTGCTGTTGAAGTAAAGGTATATTAGGCCTGTCGCACGGTGTAACGTCGACAGAGAGGGCCTGACTTTGGGCAGACTCAGGGGGACAGTGGAGGGCCAGGGGGGGGGGCAGGCTGGCGTATTTGGGTCAGTGGGATTTGAAAGAGTCAGACACAGCTTAGCAACTGAACAACAACAAACGCCTGTGGCCTTCCAGCAATCTCAGTTACCCGTTAGAGAAATTAGGCACGGCTCTTTTGGTAAAGGTTGTTTCTGACTTCGTGAATTATCACATTGTTCTCGGGGTACTTACACTTATTTGTGGTTTTAAAACTTTTTATGGGGGTCTGAAGCTCCCTTGGACCTCCTTGGTCTTCTTTCAAAGCTCTCTTCCACTTTTCTACCGCTTCGCACCCCCCTCCCACCCCCGCTCCCCGAAGCCAAATCTTCACTCTCATTGGATGCTGCTTATCTGGGCCAGGAGGTTTAAACTGACTTGTAGTAAATGGTGATTTCCCAGTCCCCTTTGCTCTTTGCAATTTCTTCCTGAAAAGCTCAGCCTGGTGCCGGGAGACTCAGGCAGCTCAGCGCTTCCTTTATTACCTGTTAGCATGTTGCCACCTTTGCAAAGCAGCCGGCGAGGCACTGACTTCCTTTCTTTTTGCTTGTATTTTGAAAAGTCCTCCGCTCATTAGGAACCTTCCTTGCCTCTGCAGTTCCGGCTCCCCCCCCCACCGCTCCCCCCCCCCGCCTCTTCAGTCTGCAGATCCTCTGAGCAGACACAATGCCTTTTTCTACTCCGTTCTTTAATTTCTCATTGCAATTATTTGCTATTCTCCTTTTAGTATCTCCCACCACCAGCAATCTTGTGAGCTCTTTTCTCTTTAGTTCTCCTGCCATAGAGGTCCGTTTATTTAAAAATGGTCTTCTGAAATCTGAGACACACATTAAAATTCCCTTAAAATTAAGGACTCTGGTATTACGTCATCAGTTCCCCCCCCAGCTCCTTCCCCTTCCTTAATTAAGTCTTCCTGTGGGCTGCTGGCCTTATGGGGGCCGCCCTTTCTCCCACCTTCCTAGAGAGAATGGGGTCGGCCAGTCCTCAGGCATTCCCTGAAAGGGCTGTTTGGAAGATTGAGTCTCCCAACAGATGTCAAGAAAATTAACTAATTAAAATCAAATCATGTTTCCTTGAAAGCATCCTCCACGTCTTCTCTTTGGCAAGATGATCCATAGCACAGTAGATACTAACGATAATATCGTTTGTTGTTCCTCATTTACTAGATAACAAGGCTATGAACCCTCTGAGTCTTTTGTTAAATGAGTGGAATAGAATACAATAACGGAGTTGGAAGGGACCTTAGAGGTCATGTAGTCCAACCCCCTGCTCAGGCAGGGAACCCTATACCATTTCAGACAAATAGCTATCCAATCTCTTCTTAAAAACTTCCAGTGTTGGAGCACCCACAACCTCTGGAGCAAAGTTGTTCCACTAGTTAACTGTTCCCACTGTCAGGAAGTTTCTCCTTAGTTCCAGGTTGCTTCTCTCCTTGATTAGTTTCCATCTGTTGCTTCTTCTCCTGCCTTCAGGGGCTTTGGAGAACAGAATAGAATAACAGAGTTGGAAGGGAGCTTGGAGGTCTTCTAGTCCAACCCCTGCTCAGGCAGGAGATCCTATGCCATTTCACACAAATGGATGTCCAGTCTCTTCTTAAAAACCTCCAGTGTTGAAGCACCCACAACTTCTGTAGGCAACTTCCGTTCCACTGGTTATTTGTTCTCCCTGTCAGGAAATTCCTCCTTAGTTCCAGGCTGCTTCTCTCCTTGGTGAGTTTCCATCCATTGCTCCTTGTCCTGCCCTCCGGTGCTTTGGAGAATAAGTTGACCCCCTCCTCTTTTTTGGGGCAGCCCCTGAGATATTGGAAGACTGTCATCAGAGAGGAGGTATCCTGGTCAGGCCTGGTCGACGTCCCCCATCCTTGCTTCTGGCCACCAGCCCTCTCCACACGCCGATGGGTCCGAGGGCCAGCCGCAGGGCCTCCGTCCGTCACCTGCAGGGAGCAGGGGGATCCTTGCACCAGGAGCGGCACTGCTGCAGGCCACGGTGTGAGCCTCTCGGGGTGGTGGTGGTATTGCTGCAAGCCTGGAGGAGGCAGCGCCTCAAGCATCACACAGGTGCTGCCGTCGGAGAGCCTCACACGCATGCTCACAGTTCCATTTGTGTGGTGCACATGCTCGCAGCCTGTTTGTACGTGTGCGCACACGTGCGCACTTAAGGCTCCTGCTCCTCCCTCTGCCACTGGCCGACCCCTATTCTACTCCAACCCCCTGTTCAGGCAGGGAACCCGACATCATTTTGGATAAATGGCTGTCCAATCTCTTCTTAAAAAACCTCCAAAAATGGAGCAGGCACAACTTCTGGTGGCAAGCTGTTCCACTGGTTAATTGTTCTCACTGTCAGAAAATTTTTCCTTAGTTCCAGCTTGCTTCTCTCCTTGATGAACTTCCATCCGTTGCTTCTTGTCCTGCCTTGAGGTACTTTGGAGAATAGATTGACCCCCTCTTCTTTGGGGCAGCCCCTGAAATTCTGGAAGACTGCTATCATGTCACCCCTGCTCCTTCTCTTCGTTAAACTACACATACCCAATTCCAGCAACCGTCCCTTGTACGTTTTAGCCTCCGGTCCCCTTAATCATCTTGGTTGCTCTTCTCTGCACTCTTCCTAGAGTCTCAACATCTTTTATAGATAAGAATACCTTGGTAAGGCCACACTTACAAGAAGATAAGGTTCATTTAGAACAATTTGTTTGGGAGGAAATGAAACTCTTGGTGACTCTGGCTAATTGCTCCATTCCCACCAAGCGCTCCTAAGGATCGTTCCGTAATCTTCTCGTGGATGCCTGGGACTGATGCTCAGGCTAATTTCTTAAGATGTCGGCCACGGAAGGCATGCGCCTCTTCGCATTTCAAGCTCTCAGGTGTGCCACTTATTTGGAGGGGAAACCGATAAGGGACGCTGGGAGACCCGTTTCCTGGCTCTGGGAAGCTGCTCCCTGGAACCGAGAGGCCTGCCTGGGACTCTCCGAGCTGCTCTGCAGGCGTCTCCCTGCCCTCCATCAAGGGTGCCCCCCGTGTGGGGGTGAAACCTCTGCCAGGAAAGCACCAAGCGCAGGGAGCGTCGAGGGCGCCACCGCTCTGAACCCTGAGCTGTGGAGATCCTCTCCTGTCGGAGCCTCCCTCAGATCCCTCCTTTGCCAGCAGGAAGCACACGCGGGGTTAGGGGGGGCTTGAGCAGCTCTTGGGAAATCCGCCTGCCCCCAGTCAGCAATTACCCAGGAGGCAACCTTCTCACCCGCCTCAGCTGAGTTTGCAATTCTGGGGGGGAGGGGCTGATCTGCTTTGGGTTCAAGGTTGAGAGCAAACACATTTTCTGCAAAGCTGCGGGTACGGTTTCCGAGGGAGCTGTTAGCCAGGGGACGCAAGCCAGGACTCAGCAGCGCCTGGTCTGAACCTTACAAGCCAAACCAGGTTTAGCCAGGAAGGCTCCGGAGGGCTCAGGAAAACAGGCTTCTCCGGGCTGCACTTCAGCAGCACTGATGTCCTTCTGCTGCCAACCCACAGGCACCCCTGGGCTGTTTCAGCCGGGGCCCATGGCCTCCCCTCTGACTCCACGCCTGCCTCCTTTCGTGGAAAGCGAAAACCTGCTGCCTCTCCCCCACCCCATAGCCGATCCAGAGCTGCCCAGGAGGAATTGGCGCCAGGATGGGACGCGCAGCAGAAGTCCCAAGACCACTTTGGCTGCGGGGGGGGGGCAGGGGGAGACCCACCCATGGCCGACTAGAGATCCCCTATTCTGCCGAGCCAGAGCACCTCCTCGCAGGCCTTGGAGTGGGGGGAGGGGAACCAGGGCAGCCAGGGGTATGTTTGTGTGAGCAGCAACCCTCTCCTCCTCCCCACCTCGCAAGCAGCCACGCACACACAACACATGCCACGCTTCTGAGCTCCGGGTGAAGGCAGGCGAGGGGCCCAGCCAGGCTACCTGGGTGCTTCTGGGGCAGAGGGGGCCTCTTTCCCCTCCCCTCCTCGGCAGAGGCTGAGCTGCATCACCGGTCCCTCCCCCTCCCTCCCCCTTCCCCAGCTGCCTCCCCAAAGAGGAAGCCCCCCCCCCACGAAAGCTGCTCTTCCCCACTTCAAACAAAGGCGGAGGAAGCCAGGGCCACCGGTGGAGGCTCCCCCGCCTTGTCTTTGAAGCTGCTGCCCGGCGCTTCCCCTCCTTCGGGGCTCAGCTGTGCCGGTGGAAGAAGCCGCGCTCCCTCGCTTCGGAAGGGGCCGGTGCGGCAGCGGATGCCGGATTTCGCTGAGCGCATCATCCAAAGCCAGCGAAAGGAGGACGACGCTTGTCTGGATGGGAGGTGGGAAAAGTGGGAGGGAAGCAGGAGCCCCACACTGACGGGAGGGGAGGGGAACTCTGCCCCCTCCCCGCCTTGATCCAGCAGCCTCCGGTCTGGGCTGTGGATGAAATGCCCAGATTCCCAGGCAAAACCTCCCCCTTCTGGGCAACTCCGGGGGTGGGGGGTGGGTGGGAGAAGGTGGTCCTGTGTTGCGGAACAGCTTCTGCCTGAAGTCAGCCTTGCTGCCCTCCTCCTCCCCCCACCCCCCACGCTATGGGCCCTCCAGATGCAGTTGTGGGGAATTGGGAGCCCCTCCATAGCTGCTGCTCCTGCCCGTCGAGGTGAACCCTTTGCAGGCTGTGCGGAGTCACACCTTGTACCCTCCCCCGGCCTGCCTGCCATGGGCTCCCCTGGCCAGGTTGCCTCAGTCGCCCTCGGCGTTGCCCTCCAGCCAAAGGGCGTGCCCAGAGGCTGCCCACACAAGGGAAAAAGGCCGCCTGGGGCAGCCGCACATCCCTCCTGGCCGGCACCATACAGGATGCTCGCCTTAGTGGGTCTCCTTGAGGACATTCAGTCCATCCCTGCCCCCAAAGGCCGACCGCGGCTGCCAAGGGAGGGGAGCTCTGTTCTCAAACCGCTTCCGTTGAGATCCAGCTGTGCTCGGGAGTCACTCCTGGCCTGCTTCTTGCAAAGCTCTTTCGGCAGTCCAGGGGGGCTCTGCCCCCCCCCCTCCGTATTGGGGGGAGACCTCTTCCTCCAGGGAGGGCCCCACTGGTGCTGTCTCTGCCTTTCTCGGCCCCACTTTCTCCTCCGTCGAGTCTGGTCTGACTGGGCAGAACGGAGCGAGGCGGACGCCTGCCGCTTGGCATGAGGCTTCCGTGGGTGCCAGCTGGAACTGCGTCGGCCTTTCCTGAAGCCGCATCACGCCAGGGCCCCCGATTCCTTTCATTTCGTGCCCCCGTTTATTCCGTCGCTTTTCGTTCCCATCCCAAGCAAAGAACCCTCAGGAATAATTTCCGCTTGTTTCTGGCAGGAAGAGATGGAGGCAACCTCGGGGGACGTTGGCCCAAACACTGGCTGCTCCGCTGAAGTGCCAGCCGAAGAGGGTTCAAATTCTGCCGGAAGCATTTTTGTTCTGGCTGCTCATTAAGGAGGACAAAGGAATTGGGGGGAGGGGGGCTTTTGATCCAAGGGGGAGGAGAGGCTCCAGGTCTGCTTAGCAGAGGCAGAAAAGGTGCCCCCCCAACACCAAAACCTTTTGGGTCTTGCCCTGGTCCAAGGGCAGAATGTTCCCCTCTGCCCGAGCTCAGAAGGCGTCAAGGGTGGAAGCGGGCATTGCTCGGAGGGAGCAGCTCGGCAGGTCGGGTGCCGGGTGCCAAGGACCAAATGCAGGCGGATTCTCAGTGGCCAATGCTTGTGCAGAAAAGAAAGGGGGGTTAAAGCCGTTGGGGAGGCATCGGCAGGCATGGGGGGCACTGAGTGGCACGGTGCGTTTGGCGGGTGACGGCCTCATTCCTGGGCTCGGCTGCCGGCAGGCTCTCTGCTTCCCAGCCCAGCCGAGCCAGGTGCCGGGCCAACGGGTTGAGCAGCCGCTGGGAGGCCTGTCAGGCGGCATTAGTGCCTGGGCAGGCGGTTGGCGGCTCTCCTGTCAGGAAGATCTGACTCATCCATTTTAGCTGTCTAGGCGCTCCTGCTACTGACATTATCCTTAACGTTTTGTAATCATGAAATATTAATGGCGGATATTGAATTTAAAGTGCAATTTATGTCTGAATCCCTGGCTGGAAAGGGCAGTTGCAAAGGTAAGCCTGCAGAGTGCCTTGCAAGGCGGGGGGGGGGGGAGATTCGGCCCCCGGAGCCGGCAGGGAAGGCAGAGAGGGGCGTGCAGGGTGGGAGAGAGGCGCCCATCCCCCACCCAGGCCATGCCTCCTTTGAGGACAGGAGCAGGAGGGCCCCCCCCCAGCGCAGCCTTTGTGGGGCACAGCTGCAGGTAGGAGGGAAGCAGGAACCCCGCAACGGACGGCTGTAGGGAGCCCCAACTTCTCCATTTTCGATGGCGCAAATGCCGTGGCCTAACTTTGAGGTGGCGGCTATGTCCGGCCTTTCTCCCCTGCCCGATTTTGGAGAGGAGGGCTGAGCTTGCCCAGGGATTTGGGGCAGCAGCTGGGCTGCCGTGGGTCCTGCCCTCTCAGCTGGGCACCGAGCTGTGGTTGTGGCTGGCCGAGAGGACGGGGGCCGGCTCATCAGGTGGACCTGGGCTCCCGGCTGAGGTTTGTGCCAGGGAGCCGTTTGCCTTCCTTGGCTCTGGCAGCGGCCGGTGGGAGCGGAGGGGACGAATCCCCCGCCAGGGCCCGGCTTTAACCATAGCCACAGTTTGGGCCGCTCTCTCGTTGCCTTTGCCCCCCCCCCCGGGAAGGAAGAGGGGAGCAGAAGTGCCCATGGTGGTCCCGGACCCCGCAGAAGAGGAGTGCCAGGGAAAACCACCGGGCATCTGGGCGGGGTCTCTCTCCATGCCAGGAGCAGGCGGGGGTCTCACCCTGCTTTCCTGGCACTTGGCTGCCATCTGGGGCAGAGGCTTTCCTGCCTTGGGGCTTGGCACTGGGGTGGGGCGTTCTCCCCCCCCCCTCTGCCTTACCTGCTTGCTGCAGCCACCACCTCCCTGCTTGGGCTGGGTGTGGGGGCCCCCGTGGCTGCCCCTCAGTGGGACCTTCCCAGTTCAAATGCATCTCCCACCTTCAAATAGATTCCTCCTGCTCCCCCCCCAATTTGTATGATCAGCTCGGCTTGTGGGGGACTCTGCTCCCCTGGGTTCCAGGCCAAAGCCCTTCTCCCCTGTGGCCCTTGGGCCCCAAGCAAAGAGGGGAGCCTGAAGAGCCAAAGAGCCCTTCGTCCTTTCCTCCCCCCACATTCCCATCCATTCGTTCACACACACACACACACACACACACCAGTCCAGCCTCCCTCCCCCAGGCAGCTGGTCTCCCACCACCAGTCCGGATCTCACATTCACCCCCCAAACTAGCTGCTAAGGAGCGACACCCCAGAATTCTGGGGGTGGCTGATCAGGGCCAGGATGTGCCTGCCCTGCCAAGCATCCTTGCTTTGCACAGCCCCCAAGTGAAATGGGGCGCGTAGGCAGGGTCCCCCTGGGAACCCCTCTTTCCCGGCCCTTCATGCCCCACCCCACCCCAGGTGGATCTGCCCTCCCCCCCATGACCTCTGCAAAAGAGGCCCCACCCCTCCCACTGCTCCTGGCTCCACCTGTGGGTCTGGAAGTGTCTCCTGCCCAGGCCTCCCTCTATGGGGGGGGCTTCTGCTGGGATCAGCAGGTGCCAAGCCCCCCCCCCCAATGGTGTCCTCAGATTAATGGATTCCAACTCCAGGAGGAAATGTAGAAAAACGGCGTGTTTAATTTTAATTTAGGAAACTATTTAGGTAGCAGCCTTGTTTCCTTGCTACTGTCAATCACGTTTTCTCAAGGCTGACATCAATTAGTTTAAAAATATTGAATGTAATTTTGCCTGACACAACATATTGCAGTCTCTGCAAAATATAATTTATTTTAGAAGAAGAAATAATTAAACTAATTTGCATGTCAGTCAGCCAAGCTGGGACGCTGGGGAGGGAGCTGCTGGCGGAGGCAATGGATTCCCCCCCCCCGTGCCACTCTGGGGCACAGCCCTCCCATGGCATCACACCCCTGGGCTCCACCCGGGGGCAGCAGCAGCTTTTCCAGGGCCAGGAGCCCCACGGGACCGTGGGCGCCACTGGGGAAGCTGAAGCTGGGAAGGGGCTAGAGGGGGGCAGAGGGGGCTGAAAGTGGAGGTGCAAATCTCCACACGCCGTAGACAATACTGCATTTAAGTCAGCAATCCAAGCATTTAAAAACCGTTTTATTTCTATCATCTGTATTGATCTATCTATCAAATTCATAGGGGCCCTGCTTCACACAAAGTGACTCTGGGTGGCTTACAATAAAACCGCTGACTGGGTGACAAGGTAAATTCTGCCTCCCCCTCAACTAAGGCGGTTTTAAAATAAAAAGTGCTTAAAGTCCATTCATTGAAGGAAGCAGGGTGGGCGTCTCCCACTGCCTTGCAAAGGCCTGGCCAAGCCCCAGGTCTTGGCGGCTCTTCTAAACCACAGCTGGGGGGGGGCTCTGGATCTGGGGGACCCTCCCTCCAGAGAGCCGGCCAGGCTGCAGGGAAGGTGACTTCTGGGGTCTCAGGAGCTTGCTTAATCCAAGGAACCCCGAGGGCCCCAACCCTGCCAGGTTGAGTCAGCCGGGCAGATCCTATGGGGACGGGCTCTCCCTCAGGCACCCAAGCCCTGCGTTAGGCAGCGCTCCATGGCTGGAGACCTGCACACACACACACACACACACACACACCACACACACACACACACACACGAAGGAAACCATCAGCCGGTGCCGCTCAGGCAGCAGAGCTGCTTGGTGGGCCCGCCTTTACTGTCCGCACCTCTGCCTTCTGGAGCAGTTGAAGCTTCCAGCTGGTCTACAAGGACAGCCCCATTCAGTCAAGCTGCAGAGTGACTAGAACTCACACCATTGTCTCAAGCCCCCCCCCCCCGATCTAGGAAAGGGTGCAGCTTGCGCACCAGATGAAGTTGTGCCAAAGCCTTCTTGGCCACAGCTGACATCTGCAAGGGCCTGGAGTACAAGCAGACCCTCAGGTTGCGCATCAACCTTGAAGGGGGAGGTGCTACCTCTTCTGGGCAGCCCGAACACCCACAGACACAGATACACACAGACACAGACACACACACACACACACACACACACACACACACACACACACACAAACACAGGTCAGCCTTGCTAGAGCTGGGCCAGAGGCAGATCTTCCCCATCCAAATCCACAGCACCTCCAGGCACTGGGACTGAACCTTGACAGCCTCACCTGGCTGGCCCAGGGTTCAAAGAAGCAATTGCAGTGAGCTTAGAAGCAGATTCATGCAGGTGCTGAACAGGAGAGGAGAAAGTACCAAGGCCTGCAGCACCCCACAAAGTGGACCCCTCCCCTCCCCCCCAACACCCACTGGAACTGACCCCTGAGAAGAGAGGGGAAGAATCTGCACAACACTATTTGCCACCGTCCCCAGCGCCCAGAGAGTTGGGAGCCACCTGTGTGCTGCAGCTGCCGAAAAAGCCAGCACAGTGCTAAGTTGCATCAACAGAGGGATAGAATCAAGATCACGTGAAGTGTTGATACCACTTTACAAGGCCTTGAATAAGGCCACACTTGGAATGCTGCATCCAGTTGTGGTCACCTTGATGCAAAAAAGATGTTGAGACTCTAGAAAGAGTCCAGAGAAGAGCAACCAAGATGATCAGAGGACTGGAGGCTAAAACAAATAAGGAATGGTTGTTGGAATTGGGTATTTCTAGTTTAACAAAGAGAAGGACGAGGGGGGACATGATAGCAGTCTTCCAATATTTGAGGGGCTGCCCCAAAGAAGAGGGGGTCACGCTCCTCTCCAAAGCACCTGAAGGCAGGACAAGAAGCAACGGATGGAAACTAATCAAGGTGAGAAGCAACCTAGAACTAAGGAGAAACTTCCTGACAGTTAGAACAATTAACCAGGAACAACTTGCCTCCAGAAGTTGTGGGTACTCCAACACTGGAAGTTTTTAAGAAGAGACTGGACAACCATTTGTCTGAAATGGTATAGGGTTTCCTGCCTGAGCAGGGTGTTGGACTAGATGACCTCTAAGGTTCCTTCTGACATCATCATCAACATCGTTGTTGTTGTTGTTGTTGTTGTTGTTATTATTATTATTATTATTATTATTATTATTATTATTATTATTATTATTATTATTATTCACACAGTCAGCCAGATGTTCAGACTGGATTTGGCATCTTTGTCTGCCTATCGAGTCCTTCCGAAGGACCTGGGATAGGCAGATGTGGATGTTTGATGGTATTACAGATCTCGTCGCAGGATGGAAGCAGTTCCTAGTAAGGCTGCCTTTTGCAATTGACTGAGGGCGAATTTGTCAATGTCGATGATGGTGTTCAAGTGGTGCTCCAGTTGTTTGGGGATTGCACCCGAGGCGCCCATTACTATTGGAACTACCCTTGCTTGCCTTTGCCACAGCCGTTCTATTTCTATTTGTAGGTCTTTGTATTTTGTGATCTTCTCCAGTTCTTTCTCGTCTATTCTGCTGTCTCCAGGCACTGCCACGTCCACTATCCAGACTTTATTTGTCTTCCTTATCGACAATTGTTAAGTCCGGGGTGTTATGTTGCAGGTGCTTGTCTGTTTGAATTCTGAAGTTTAATTTTATCATTTTCTATGACTTTCTCTATTTTATGATCCCACCAGTCCTTGCTTGCAGACAAATGATATTGCTTGCAGATCTTCCAATGCACCATTGTTGCTACTTTGTCGTTCCGCTGCTTGTAGTCAGTCAGTCTGTGCGATCTTCTTGCAGCAGCTTTACCGGGTGGTCCACTGTTTCTTCAGCTTCTTTGCATAGGCGGCACTGACTGTCTGTTGCTGTCTTCTCAATTTTGACTTTGTATGCATTTGTCCTTAAGGCTTGGTCTTGTGCAGCCAGAATTAGTCCCTCGGTCTCTTTCTTCAACTTTCCTGCTCTTAGCCATTGCCAGCTCTTGTCATTATCTGCTTTCCCAGCTGTTTTTTAATGTACTGGCCGTGTAGTGCGTTGCCTTCCCATGCCTCTATTCTGTTCTTCGCTTGGTCTTTCTCGTAGGCCAGTTTGGTCTCTCCAGTAGTCAGTAAGACTTCCTGATATACTAATTTCAGTGCATCTTCATCACTGTCCTTCAGATATTCTTCCAAAGCCATTTTTTCTTCTTCAGCCATTTGATGTCCTTGCAGCATTCCACGCCCACCTATTTGCAAGAAAACCACCAGGCTCACCAGTACCAAAAGCCGCTAAGGGGTTTGGGTGGAGACCCTACCACTGTCCTGGCTTGGCCACAGGGCACCTGCACGTGTGACCCAGGCTGTCTAAATTGCTAAATCCTGGCCCGGCCGCCGACTCAAATGGGTCCAGTTCCTCTGTTTCCTCCGGGAGTCTCCCCAGGGCAGACCGACCCACCGCCTCCACAGTCTTCTCCAGAGAGGCAAGAGACTGACCGACTGAAAATCGTTGGTGTGCTGCAGCTCCACTTCCAAGGCCGGGGACCCCTCCCCGTCTTCCCGAAAGACCCGACAACACAGCCTGCACACAACTGCTGACCCCTCCCCGGCTGCTTCGGTTCTTGGCATTTTTCTTCTGAGTTCAACTTTGCTTTAAAGTTGCTTTGCTTGTGGTTTTACTTATGAACCCCCCCCCCCCCACCGGGAAGGTTGCTTTCTTTGCTAAGCGCCTCCTCTGTAGACACTGAGAAGTAGACCAGCTCAATCCCACTGTCTGGTAAGCGCTGGCCGGGACTCCTCTTTGGAGAAGGGTTGCAAAGATGGCTCAAAACGAGAGCCTCTCTGCAGCCGAGCACCCCCCAGCACGCTCCCCCCACACCTGGGACCGCCACGCTCCAGAGGGCGCCAGGGCCTCCTGAGCACCCCCTGCCTTCTGGAGATCCGCTCTGGGCCTGCGCTGGTCCCCTTCCGTTCTCCTTGCCCGTTGTGAAAAGATGAGATAAAATGGGAGGTGGGACGCCAAAGGGCCCCCCCCCCGTGCGGTTTGTTTTCTCCAGTTCTGACCTTCGGAGAGCCAAGATTGCTTAGCTAAGACCCTCCATGTTAGGTATGGTACGGGAGGATGTTTTCTGGGGGGCTGGGGGGGGGTCTGCAGCCAGTCATGGCAATCAGGAGGAAGAGGGGAGGCTTCGGTCTCTCTTGAAAGGGCCCTTGGAGTGGAGGAGGGGACGGGGATCCTCCCAGCTCCCATTATTTCTGCCCTTAAAAAGCCTTCAGATCAGATGCAGGAACTTAGCACTAAATAGTCAGATTTTGGCACCATCATTTTGGCCTATTTTAGGGAGAATGTTTAGGGTGGGGGAAGAAGCTTCCCACAGGTTTCCTTCCTTCCTTCCTTCCTTCCTTCCTTCCTTCCTTCCTCCCTCCCTCCCTCCCTCCCTTTTTCTTCCTTCCTTCCTCCTTCCTTCCTTCCTTCCTCCCTCCCTCCCTCCCTCCCTTTTCCTCCCTCCCTCCCTCCCTCCCTCCCTCCCTCCCTCCCTCCCTTTTCCTTCCTCCCTCCCTCCCTCCCTCCCTCCCTCTCAAAATTCTAAGCGTTTTGCCTGCAAAGCTGGCCCTTCCCAGTGCATTCTTGGGGGGCCAGAGGGAAGGTGTGGGCCCTGAGCCTCCTTCGCTGACCTGGGCAGGCCCGGCTGCTGCAGAGACACAGAGCTGCGATCCAGCTGCAAGCCTGGAGGAGGGGTGGGGGGGGTCCAGTTAGAAGCCACCTTTTGCTCATTAGCTCCCAAGTTGGATGACCCAGATATAAAGCCAATTAAGTGAAGATCAGCCGAAAACAGGAGGAGAGGTTAACACTGAAGGCACCTCTGGAAAGTCAACCCCTTTCCCGCTTGGGGAGTTTGTGAAATCTCAGCCATTGGCAAAAAAATCATAGTAATTGGAGGCAACAGAGAGCTTTTCCTTGGGGAGGGCTGGGGGTAAAACTGGGGAGGCCAGGCGGGGGCCAGGAAGAGCCAGTCGGAGAATGCCCCAGCTGGGGTTTCCTGAAGGTGCCCTGGTGCAGACCGGGCTGCACGGAGGGGTCCACACACCCGCCCAGACCCAGCTTAGCTTCTCTCGCTGGGCCCAAAGCCACGAAGCCTGTTTGAGCTGAAACAGGAAGGAGCGCTTGGCAGGCACCCGGGAACAGCACGGAGTTAATCTGCAGAATTCATTAGCCCAGACTTGGATGGCTCCGGAGGGGAGGGGAGATTGTCTCAGACCCCCTGGGCCCCCACCCGGCTGGGCTAAGTCTCCTTCAGGGGAGACAGGCAGCCGAAGGGCGGTGGGGTCTCCGTTCCCCTTGCCGGCCAAGGGGAGAGAAGGGAAGGGCCCCGCCTGGCCCCCGAGGGCCCCTTTCAGCCACTTAACTGATGCCTGTCTGCAAACCAAGCCTGCGCTTGAGACACAGACATTCCCCGATCCGGGGAAGATGGTCAGCTTTGACATTCAAGGAGATTTATGGCTTCCAGTAACTTTCTCCAAGCAGCCCCCCTCCTCTCCCAGCCACGCTTCTTCCTTTCTTAAGAGAGGCACTGATTTAAAGCAGTGGCCCCCAACCTTTTGGGCACCACGGACCGTTCTGTGGAGAAAGGGTTTTTCGGTGGATCCGAGGGGGGGGACTGGTTTTGTGTGCTGCCCGCATTCCACAGATGAGGTTGGTCTTTCTTGCGCTGCCCGGTTTCTGGCATGCCCTGGACCAGTGCCAGTCCAGGGACCCTGGGTTGGGGAGCCCTGATTTAATGGCCCCAGAACCTTCTGGGTGGCCCTGAGAGGCTTCCTTGGGGGGGGCAGTTGAGACCTTCCCAAGTGCATCTGGCAGCACCCTCCCCCCTTCTGGCACCAGGGTCTTTGCGCCCTTTGTGCCCACAACCTGCTCTCTGTGCACCTCACTAGCCAGCATGGTTGACTGACAGCCTGATTGACAGAGCAGGCTTTCATCCTTCTGGAACAAAGTGGAGAAAACGCTCCTTCTCTTAGCCTGTTTCCAGGTTTCCTTTAATTCTGAACCCCTTAAAAGCAGTTAAGGGCCCTGGTGGTCACAATGCAGCACTGCAGGCTAATTCTGCTGACTGCCAGCAGTTTGGCAGTTCGAGTCTCAGTGGCTCCAGGTTGACTTGTCCTTCCATCCTTTCGAGGTCGGTAAAATGAGGACCCAGATTGTTGGGGGCAAATGCTGACTCTGTAAACCACTTAGAGAGAGCTGCAAAGCACCGTGAAGCGGTATATAAGTCTAAGGGCTATTGCTATTATGAATCACAAAAAGAAATCCAACCTTGTCAGCGAGTTTCTTTTGCTCACTCTTCTATTTTCATGGGACTTTAATATTCTTAATGATTCACCTGGGGCAGGTAAGAGGTCCTGTGACCTGAAAAACAGGATGCAAATAAATTCAGGAAATCAGAATAATGGTGAATAACTGCAGCTAGACAGCAGATGAGTGTTCACCAATGGGAGGAGCCTGCAGATACCAGCCCTGGGAAGCACAGCCTGGGGGCAAGCACAGGTGCTCCCCCCACAGGCCCATAGTGCACATGGCCAGGCAGCCCCCCCCAATGCAGAGGTTGTCAGGAGGGGGCTCCAAAGGGCTCAGACCCAAGGATAACCATGGCCAGGCCAGGTGCAGGGGGAATTCCTCCCTCCCCCGTACAAAAGTGGGGAGGGGGGAGCTTTCCTCGGGAACCCATAAGAAGGGGAGCTACCCTCACCCTCAAGGGACATGGGAACCTGCCAAGTGTTCGAACCCGGGTGCCAGTTGATGCGTGGCTGTCTCCCAGGGTCTGTGGGCAGCCAAGATCTCTCTTCAGCTGCCTCACCCTGTTGGGGCAGGACTGCCAGAAGGGCAGAGCACGCACGCACACCTGCTCCGACTCACAGCCACAGGCACATCTGCTCCCAGAGCAGAGCTGTCTTTCTGTAGGGCCTCTGTTGCCTCTGTATGTGGGGGGGGGCCTTCTTGCACACCTGGCAGGCCCTGGGCCTCCCTCCCCCCTGTGCTTTGGGGGGGGGTATTCCTGCAGGCTTCTTTGTTGTAGCTGACCCATGGGAGGTGGGGGTGGGTGGGAGGAGGGGCAAATGGAGTCCTGGGGGCCATCATTCAGAGGCAGCTGCTGATGGGCCAAGAGGGGGTGGGGGGTGGCGCTCAGCTAGGGGGCTCAGGGAGGTGGGTGGCAGCTATTTATTAAATTTGTATGCCACTTGTAAGGTGACTCTGGGTGGCTTGCAGATAGGAAAATACATATATATGTCAATTGTTAAAATTAAGATGACTTAAATAAGAACTTCTTTAAATAAGTTAAAAAAGAAGAATAATCCAGGATTTACCGCTAAAATTGGCACTTTGTGTTTCGAACATTGCTGAAATGTAACAATCTTCCCTGTTTGTTGGCAATGCTGTAAAACTCAACAATTTTGGAAACAACGTATTACAGAATACTGATATTGAAGGGCCGAGCCTCGGTGGCCTGCTAAAGACCGATCTTTCCCTGCCTCTTGGGGAATTTGTGCATTTTTGTGTGCTGCTTGCATGCTAATCAGGACTTTCCTGCAGCCAGCGCCCTCCCTGGCCCTGCTGAGCTTCCGGCAGCCTCGCTCCAAGCCAGAAGCCCCACGATATTCTCTCTCTCTCTCTCCCCCCTGCGGTTGTGGTGCCAGCCTGGCATCTGGGATGGCGTGGGGGCTGCTGCTGCTGAGAGGTCCACTGCCTCAGCATGTGGCTGTGTGGGTGTGTGTTCATTCGTTCCAGACAATCCTACTCAAGTGTCCAGGACGGTGCTCAGAATTCGCATCCTGGACGTCAATGACAATCCGCCTGAACTGGCCATGCCCTACGAAGCCGCCGTCTGCGAGGATGCCAAGCCAGGAGAGGTGCAGAGGATCAGCCCCATCGAGCGGGGGGTGTTTGGTCTGGGGCAGGGGCGTGGGGGGGAAGCCCTTTTCTCCGGGCCCTTTCCTGGCACTCAGCTGCAGGCTTCCGTTCCTGGGCCTCCCGGCGCCTCTGCTTTGCCGTCTGCTGAGCTCCCCAAGCCGGCCCAGGGCCCACTCCTGGGGGGCTGCACCTGGGGCTGGCCTGGCCCTGCTTGCCCTCTTTGTGCAGGTTTGTGGGGGGGTGCAGCGCCTCCTGCTGCCTCCCCCAACGGCCCTCCACGCTTCTTCCCGCAGCTGATCCAGACCATCAGTGTGGTGGACCGGGACGAGCCCCCAAGCGGCCATCGCTTCTATTTCAGGCTGGCCCCCGAGGACCCCGGCAGCCGCCACTTCTCCTTGCTGGGCATCACAGGTACGCCTCACCTGGGGAACCGGGTGTGTGTGTGTGTCAGGCCTAGGGAGCCACTCCGCCCGCTGGCCTGCCTGCACATCTGCCATGTCTCCCTGGGTTTTGCCCACGGCCTGGTCCTCCCTGGCCCCCCTCCCACTGCCCCAGAGGGCTCCGTCCCCCACGACCCTTCGGCCCTCCCAGCTCCCCTCCCTCCCTCCCTCCCTCGCTGTCGCAGGCACCGCAAAAATACTGTGGGTGACAAACTGCCGCCAACAGCCCATCTGTTTCTTTGTACAAATTTGTAGCTAGTTTTGAGATGTGATTTATAAATATTGCTGTAGGAGCCAAGATGAGACAGTGATGGATGCCAGCCCAGATGGAGGCTCTTCCTTAAATCTCGCCCTGCACAGTGGCCGAAAGGGGCCACGGGAACGCCACCTGGCACCTGGACTTGCCCTGCCCAGTGCAGGCCTGGCACACGAGGGCCCGCTGGCCATGCCTCAAATGTGGCCCTGCCCAGCTCCCTTCCCTTACGGGGCCTGGGACCGGCAGGTGGCCGGAGGATGTCGGCTGATTGTCCCCACTTTACCTCTCGGGGGTCCTTCCCCACCTGAGCCCAGGGGGCAGGGAGGGTCTCCGGAAGTTGACTCCCAAAGGGGATGGGCAAGTTTTACTGCCCTGCACCCCCCTTTTCCCCTCCCATCCGAGAGTTGCTCAGCAAGGAAGGTTAGTGAGGATTATGTTTCTGGGCTCCCACAAAAGAGGAAAACAATTGTCTAATGGCGGTTAAAGCAAAAAGTTTTCTATCTCACAATCTGCAAGAGTAACAAGGAAGAGGTAGCAGCCCGTCTTCCAGATCTGCCCTGAGTGAAGCCAACTCCGGGGCCCCCCATCCTCCCGGCTCCCTTGCTGCTGTGGAGGTTTCTGGACCAGCCCTGGAAATCAATCAGAGCCGCTAATATACAAAATCAATTGACTGATGAGGTGCCATCTGGTTTGTGCCGACATTTAGCAGCCACATAGGTGGATCTTCTCTGGGAGGGTCTGTCCCCAGCCCAGCCCCCCAGTCTTCCCAAGGTGCCCCCCTCACTGCTGCAGCCGCGTCCACCTTATGCTGCCTTTTTCCTTCTGGGCCTGATGGGTCCAAAATATGAGCCTTTCAGCCTGGTTGTCGGTGACATGAGTGGAAACACTGTCGGGGTGGGGGGTGTTGTCCCCTCACCTGTTTATATGTTTTCATTGTGTTCTCACGAATCTTCTCCAACGCTATCATTCAAAAACGTCGATATTCTTTCTAAGCCTTCAAGATTTGCTTCCAGCGAGCGTTGCAGGGAAACTCTTCCGTGCATAGTTTTTAACATTTAGTAGAACGTTTGGTGGCACCTGGAAATTATCCAGGCCCTTCCCTGCAGGAGTCTCAGCGTATCTTTTGGTGCTGGTCCCTTTGCTGCTAAGAGGCCATTCTGAAAATCAGAAGCCCCGATTCGAGGGCTGGAGCCACGGCCTGGGCCTGGGCCTGCTCCTCTTCGCCTTCAGCCGTGGTCCTCTTTTGCACTCTGCTCCTGGACTCTTCTTGCCTGAGCCGGCAGCCCGTTTGCATTGTCGACTGCCAGGACGGTGTCCCCGGCACGGTGTGGGATATTGATGTTTCTTCCTCCCACGTTAAAGCCCCACTCATCTTTTTTCAATCTGGCCTCTCTCGGTGTAGAATGAAGTCTCTTGGTGGGATAAATAGGTGTGGGGAGATAAACAGCCTCGTGGCACCCCTTTGCCAGCCTGGAGCTGCTCTCTTCCGCCATGCTTCCTCTGGGCTGGGGTCCTGGGCATACACAAGGAGGGGTGTGTGTGGGGGGGGGTTTCCCAAGTTTGCTGAGGGCATTCCACAGCTTGACACAATCCAATCTGGCCTTTCCCTAATCAATGAAGCGGCCGCGGGCCTCTTTCCGGTCTTCCTTCCTCTTCCTCACCCAGCGGACCTCGGCTGCTCTGTCGCTTGTTCCTTGGCGTTTTCTAAAACCGGCTTCAACTCCAGGCACGTCCTGTTTCATGTAGGGCGCTAATTTGTGTAGAATGATTCTGAGAATCATTTTACTAGCATGTGAAATTATGGATAACGTAGTAGAATATATTGTGTACTCTGTAAAGTCTCCTTGGTGTCTCTGAACTTGTTTGCTTGCAGGCGTTTCATTACGCAACCAGGGAACATCGTCAGCGCAAATGAGTGCGTGTGTGTGTGTGGGGGGGAGTTGTCTACAGCCGGCCGGCCGGCCACTTTGCGTGGGGCCTCTTGCTCTGCAGTTCTTCGTTAAGCTCCTAGAGGAGACCTTTGTGTGGCCTTCTCTTCCCGGCAACATCCACCATCTCTTTCGACCGTTGCTCGTTTTTGGCCATCGCTTTTCACAGGCGTCCTTCACTGGTTTCCGCCCACGGCTCCTCTGGTCCACTAGCCGTGGGACTCGGGGCCTCGAAGCAATTCCTTGGGGATGGCGGTCCGTGCCGAGGATCCGATCGTGGGAGCCGGTCGCTGAGGCTTCTGCTGCAGCTTTCGCTCGACTTGGGAAGTTGCGGGCGAGCAGCTTGCGCCATCCCCCCACCACGTCTTTGCCATTGGAGCCGAGCCCCCTCTCCCCGGAACAGCGATCCAGTCGATTTGATTTCTGTTTGCTCCGTCTGGTGGTGCCTGTGAACGGAGAGATGGGAGACTGGATTAGCCGTGAAGAAATAATTAGATTGGCAGGAACCGAGAGCCCATCCTCCCATTTCATTTGAGTTTCCCACTTCGGCTTCCAAATCTGTTTTCCTCCCGAGCATTTCCAGCACGGGCATCCGGTTCCCAGCCAGGAGCAGCCCCTCCCCCCTTGCCTGGTCTGCCCGCTTCAGATGCAGCTTGACCATAATAGCCATCAGCTGCTTCTTCTTCTTCTTCTTTCTCCTCCTTCTCCTTCTCCTCCTCCTTCTTCTTCTTCTTCCTTCTTTCTTCTTCCTCCTCTCTCCTCCCTCCTCCCTCCTCTTCCTCCTCGGTGGTTGGAACATAAACTTGAATGGATGTCAAATTAAAGGATTGTCCACGGTCTAATAAACATTATTTGGTCCTTGATTGCATTGTGGCCAAGATCAGTTCTCGCTACGCCCTTCCTGGCGGTAAAAGCGGTGCTGGGTCTGCTTCGTTCTTTGTGTCCGGAGTCATAAGGGACGGCATTCTCTGACCCAAGGTGCCCGGTGCGAGTCCGTCTCAATTTGCTGATGCCTGAGATGTACTTTGTAGTCCTTTCATTTCATCTCTCTCTGGGGGGGGGGCTTTCCCGTCTTGGTGCTTCTTGGGTCCCAGATTTCTGCCTTCGGATTTGCTTTTCCCATCCAGCAGCATCAGCAACTAGAGGTCCCAAAGGCCTTAATGCAGCCGTCTCATTCGGACAGTCAGAGGAGCCATTCGGACTGCTCGGCTCCTCCTCGGGGCAGGTGGGACCCGGTCATCAGCCATGTTGCATTTTCCACCCACGTGTTTCTCCTGGTGAAGTCCAGGGGGGGCTTCGTCACGCCCCCCCCACGCAGGAGGAGTCGGGTCTGTCACGAAAGGGAGGGTCTCCTCCAGCGTCTTCCCCTCTAGGCTGCCGCTGGACTGACTACCATCCCTTGGCTGACCCTGCAGGGAATATCTACTGGTGGCCTCCTCTCCCAACAGTCTTCGCTCATCCCTCCCAGGGAAAATATACAAAGGGCAACTCCAAAAAGATGAAAGCAGCATAAAACCCTCAGGTGCTCCTGAGGCCATCTAGCCCAACCCTCTCAGACCAGGAATCCAAATGAAAGCATCCCGATGCCAAATGGCTGCCCAGCCTCCACTGCCACCCGAGGGACCCCTCCCCCACCTCTTCAGGCTCCTGGTCCCACTGCCAAACCCTCTTTTGGCCAGCAGCCTGAGGCTCTCCTTGGCTGAGGTTCCCAGCCCAAGGGGGCAGCCCCCCCCCACTGCCTGCTGCAGGATGGGCAGGGTCCTTTCCCCCCCCTGCTCCAGCTGGGGGAGCAGCAGTAGCACCAGCCGGCTTCCTCCTGCAGGGGAGTATGTGTGGTGGTGGGGAATTCTCGGGGGGGGGCTCCCTAATGGGTTGTCTCACCTAGCGAGCTCTGGGCCCTCTGCAGAGGGATGGACAGGAAGAGGCGTTTGGGTGGCAGGGCCCGAGTGGGCGGCACCTGCTTTTGGGGGGGGGCTGCAGGGGTGGTGCCCCTCGCTGGCACTCCCCCACGGGTCTTGCTCTCCCCGCAGACGACACGGCTGGGCTGCACACTCAGCACCTGGGCTTCAACCGCCAGGAACAGGACCTGTTTCTGCTGCCCATCCTGGTGGTGGACGGTGGCCCCCCCACCCTCAGCAGCACCGGCACCCTCACCGTCCGCATTTGCGGCTGTGACGACACCGGCACCATCCAGTCGTGCAACACCACCGCCTTCGTGGTGTCCCCTTCGCTCAGCCCTGGTGCCCTCATCGCCCTGCTGGTCTGCCTCCTCATCCTCGTGGGTGAGTTTCCCCCCCCCAGGTGCCCTGGGCTTCTCTGACACTCTGCCCCTTGCACTGCACTGCCCCAGGAGGCCGCCTGGCTGAAGAGTCGCTGCCGGGAGGGCCTGCAGCTGGCACGGCCACGTCTTGCCTGCAGCCCTTGTGGGAAGTCCGGGTGGGGGGGGAATCAGAGCCAGAAGCAGCCGTCCAGCCCCAAGGCCCAGGTGGGCCTGCCTTGGGCTGCTCAGGTCCTTTTTGCTGCACCCGGGGCGGCCCCCAGTCAGGCCAGTCCCCCAACGCGGTGCAGGTGGGCTTCCTGCCCTCCGTTCAGGGGGCACGAGATGGACGAGGCCCGTCTGCAAGCGGCCCCTCCCCAGAGCGGCTTCCTTGGAGATTTCAGGGCCTGCTTGCAGGGGTCAGCCGGGGAGGAGGGCCTGGGCAGAGAGGAGATGGGGGCGTCTCTGGGTCCTGGTGGAGGAGGCAGGTGCCCGGGGGCTGTCACTGCACATTTTTTTTTAGTTTGTCAGAAAAGTTCATTTCTAACTGTACATTTCCCCTGCTCTCTCTGCACCTGTGGTGATAGCTTATCTATCACCACAGACGGCCGGGCACAAGGATGACTCTGGGCCCTTCCAAAGCCCCTCGGCTGGCAGGGAGGGGTGGGGTCGGCCCTTGCCAGGGGGCTTCTTCCACTGCCTGCCACTCTCCCACCATGTCTCCCCCCCCGGCTGCAGTGCTGGTCCTCCTGATCCTGGCCCTGAAGCGGCACCAGAAGGGGCACCTGCCCTCCGAGGAGGATGAGGACATGCGCGACAACGTCATCAAGTACAACGACGAGGGCGGGGGCGAGCAGGACACCCAGGCCTACGACATGTCGGCCCTGCGCAGCCTCTACGAGTTCGCCGAGACCAAGGGGGGGGACGAGAAGGGGGCGCCCCCGCCGCCCTCGGAGCTGCACTCCCTGCCCCAGTGGCACCAGGTGCCAGACCTGGACTTCTCCCTCTTCAGAGACTACATCAGCCGCAAAGTGGGGCAGGCGGACGGCGACCCCTCTGTGCCCCCCTATGACTCCTTCCAGACCTACGCCTTTGAGGGGGCCAACTCCCCACTGGCCTCCCTCAGCTCCATCGCCTCCCGCTCGACCGGCTCCGAGCAGGACTTCTCCTATCTCGGCGGGTGGGGCCCCCACTTCCGGCAGCTGGCCGCGCTCTACGCCGGGCCCCGGGCTGAGGGGGACAGCTGGGAGACCTAGGCCCGGTCCAGCCAGGGGACGCAATGCCACCGGAGCAGGGCTCCTCAGGGCCCCGCAAGTCCCCCCATGGACCCTGGCCCTCCTGCAGGGGGCTGCCTTGGGGGCTTGGTGGGAGGAGGCTGGCCTGACCACCAGCGCAGCCCCTTGGAGCCCCATCCTCCTCCTCCTCCTCAGCCATTAAGGCTCTCCCCCTCTCTGGAGGAAGGACCAGTGCCAGGCAGCTCCTCTGGCAAATTATCATTTAAATAGATCTGTGTCAGGAGAGAGCTGCCTGGGTGGGTGAGAGGGGGGGGCGCCTTTTGTTGCCAAATTGATTTTGTCCCTTGATTGTCGGCCTTTGACAAGTTTTGATTTGTTAAGCAGTGTCTCTGCCAAGAGCCCAGGCGCTCCTCCTCCTCGCTGGGGGCTTTTGTGGGGTGGGGGGGTGGGGAGGGAGGCACCCGGCCCTGGGCTCCTGGCCAAACGCTCTGGCCAGTCTGAGATCCAGGCGCAGAGGCTCCCCCTGGCTGCCCTTCCCCCATCCTCCCTGCTGCCCCTGCCCCCCTTCCTCTGCAGGCTGGGGGGGTGGGGAGCCAGAGCCAACCAGCGCCCTTCTAGGCCTGCAGCCTTCCTGGGGGACCCTCATCCCCCCACTCCATTTGGAAGAGGCCCTGGGGGAGCTGGGACAAAGCTGGTCCATGGTTCCGGTAGCAGATGGTCCCCCTACGCCCTTTGCCCATGGCATTTCCTAGGCTGCTGCCCCCCCCCCCTTGACTGGCTGACTCCTCCTTGACTGAGAGGCCTTGTCTCAGGATATCTGCCCATCCCTTCCTCTCCCCCAGCCCCTCTGACCACTGTGACCCCCCCTCCGGCCGCTTCTGCCAGGGGCGGAGGGGAGGCTGTTGGCCCTTCAGCTCAGGAACTTCCGTGGCTCTTTTCTGGCCCCAGGTGGGGAACCAGCCCCTCCCCCTGTGCAGCTGGAGCAGAGGGGCTCTCGGACAGGCCAAACAGGGTATCTGACATTTTCCATCCGGCCTCCCTCGACCACTGCTGCACGCAGAACAGCCAGGGGAGGGGGTCACACGGACCCCCCCAACACTGCAGGCACTGAGCCCTCCCTTCCCCCACTCCAAGTGGTGAGGAGCTGGCAGCCCCCCTGGAAGTCCCAAGCCTTGTGAGCCTTCAAGGTCCTTCTGGGATGTGGAATAAATCATTTCCTTCTCATCTGTGGGGCCTCCATTCTCATTATTAGGGTGGGAATGGCCCAGGGGTCCCGTTGGCACCTGGACGAGTGCAGGTTCTGGGAGGGAGGGAGGGAAAGGCAGCTTTGTGAGCTGAGCCTCAGGGAGGGCCTGCGGGGGGGGGGGGAGCTCTGTCTGCTGCCGGACTCTTCTGACCGCATGCAAGGAGGCGACTTCATGCTGATCCCTGCCAGAGATTCTGTGGACTTCTTGAGTTGGTGTCCAAGAGGCCGTGAGGAGCAGCGGCCTTTGAAGATGGCCTGGATATGTTCGGTGGGTACTGAATGCAGAAGGCAGAGAGCGGGGGGGGGGAGCAGGGAGTCCCTGTAGCTGCATAGTGCCAACTTGGCAGCTGTTGCCCTGCTGGCCAGCAGGATCCCAGGCCCAATTTGAGGTGTTTTTCATCCCAGAGCTGGTTACACTCAAAACCACCCGATTCAGGTGGAGTCTTCCCTCAAACTTGACAACTTTAAGACCTGTGGACTACAACTCCCAGAATTCCTCAGCCAGCAAAGTTGAAGCCCACAAGTCTTAAAGTTGCCAAGGTTGAGGACCCTCGCCCTAGAGAGTCCCCTCTCCACAGGGGGCGGGAGGGGTCTGGAGGTTGCAGGTCCTCCAGCCATCAAAGTTCGATCCCGCTGCTGCAGAGGCGCTCCTGGCATTCCAGCAAGCAGGAAGGACCTTCCGTTTTAGGCAGGTGCCTGGCATAGAAGGAAGGGGGGGGGAGCTAGTCAGCTGCTGCAGACTAGCTTTTGCTGTGGCTTTGATGCTGGTGTTGGTTGGGTGAAGTGCTATGGAAAATCAGGGTCCCCCCCTCCATTGTGTCTAAGCAAGACTTGGGGTGCACAGAATTTGGGGTGGGAATTATGCTGTGATTCTACCGCTTGTTCATCCCAGATGCCCCCCTCCCCCGTTCTGTCCTCCTTGCCCAGGCCTGATCAGAGGTAGCCCCAACATTGGGGTGGGGGGAGGGGTCAACCAGCCCACTTGGAAGGAGCCTGGAGGGAGGGGATTCTGGGCTCTCCGCGGCTGCCTCCACCCCTCCCTGCCCCCAGCCCAGCATGTCGCCCCCCCATTGCTCAGAGGTCTCTGGGCGGACCTCAGGCTGACCGTCCGGGATCTTTGCTGACCCCCGTTTCCCCCTCGGGCAGGCCCAGCTGCGCTCCGGCGCTCCGCACCTGCGGGACACGGAAGCGCGGAGGCAAGAGGGAGACTGCCTGAAAGGAAGGGATGGACGTGGCTGACGCCGGTCCTTCCCCCACCCCCAAACCTAATCTGCTCTAAACGGCCGTTCCTGGGTCCAATCAATAGGCAGCTGCTCGCGGCGGCTCCGGTGTAATTCACGGTAATTGCACCGGCAGTTTGGGGAAAATTACTCCGGAGCTGCAGGAGGCTCTGCCGAGGGCCGGACCCCGCAGGGGGGCTGGGGCCAGGTCTCTGCTCGTGGGTAAGGGGGCAGCGGAACCGGAAGAAGCAGCCCCCCCCGTGCAGCTGGCCATCTACCTGTCCTTGAACCGTTGCCCCAAAGAGGGGGGCGGGAGGGGGGCGTAAACACGCGTCCAGCGGTCTTGCAAAAGAGATTCGGGGGAAGGGGCTCTTGCTGCCTTGCTCCTGAGGCTTAGGACCCGCTTCCCTCCTGTTCTCCGCCCTCCCCTCCACCCTGGCACCCTCGGCTGGGGCCGGGAACCCGGGGGGCTCCTGCGGTGCAGCACTCCTGTCCCTCAGTCTGGACCCAAAGGAAGCGTAGAAGCCCCCACACACACACACAGACAGACACAGAGGTGGGCCAGACAAGCTGCTCCTGGGCACCGGAATGAAGACCATCCCAGGGCTGGGTTGGGGGGGGCTGTTACAGAAAGAGGGGCCAAGAGGTGGTCAGAGCCTCCCCATGGACCCTTTACCACCTGAGGAGAGAGAGGAGCCCCCCCCCCATCAGTCAGTTGCAAAAGGCAGCTTGACTTGGAACAGCTGATCTCTGGAGGGGAGGCCTTCAGCGCCATCAAACATCCACATCTGCCTCTCCCAGGTCCTTAGGAAAGACTCCATAATAGGCAAACAAAAATGCCAAATCCACTCTGAACATCTGGCTGTGCGACAAAGTCGAGAGATAGATAAAATTAAAGGAACAGGTTTTGAGGAAGAAGACCTCCCCAGAATCCCCTCCCCCCAAAAAACAAAGGTTAGAAGAATAGGAAGGCCCGGCAGATGCCGGAAGGAGCCCCAGCAGGAGGGGTGCCCGGCTCTTCCCACAGAGGGTGGCCAGACCGCCTGGTCCTCGGAGGGCGGCAGGCACAGGGCGAACCGTAAGCAGCAGAGGTGCCCATGGTAGACGGGGGCTCATTGCCAGAGGTTTTGCGCTCTGGAACGGGGAGCCCAGCTGGGACCCCAGAATCTTTCAACCGACCTTCTCTCGCCTCCTGCTGGTCGGGGGGTGGGTGGGGGGGAGAAAGGGGAAGAAATCACTTTGGGGTCTAGGGTCTGAGGCTCACAGTGAGGGAATGAAGGCACGGGGGGGGGCGAAGAGAAGGAACAAAAGCTCGCCGGAGATGTTCAAAACAATAAAAGACGACGATGCTGCGTAGCAGCAAGACAGGAAGTTCACCTCCTGGGGACAGATCTGCCTTCTCCATATTTTGCCCCAGCCGCCTCTCATCCGCGGAGCCCTCAAAGGAGATCACAAACACCCCCCAAAGCCTTTGAGCCTCTGGAACCTCAGGAATCTCTGCTGCTCAGGTAGGGAGAGCAGCACGAGCTGCAGCAGCCCATGGGAAGGGGCTTCGGGGGGGGCTCTTGGCCCAGCTGCGCATTGTTTGGGGCAGGAGGAGCTGACCCCGATGCCCGGGGCCCTTGTTCCCCACTCACCCAGGCGCCTGACACACGCCCTACGTGGGGCCGGCGTTATAGATGCCAGGAACCTTCAGAGGGTGCCAGATCCAGTGGTGGGGCTGCTCCCGGTTACTTGCCCACAGGCGCACATCAGACCCGTTTTGAAGGCCCTTTGATGGCTTCTTCCAAGTGCCATTCGAAGTGCTGGTTTAAAAGTCCTTTGTTGCTTAGCCCTGGCTTGCCTGCCAGGCTGCATCTCAGAATAACAGAATGGGAGGGGACCTTGGGGGTCTTCTAGGTCTTCTGCTCAGGCTGGAAGCCCTATATCTCTGACCACTGGGGTGGGCCATCCCTTTGGGAGAAGCAGCTGGCTCTCACCCATTTGGGGGAGGTTTGGGGTGAGGCCCTGATGCCTGGTTTTCCTATTTCAGTGGTCCCTTGCAGCAAGTCACTTTGCCCCCCACCCATCAGCAGCCTGGAAGCCTCAAAGGGAACTGTTTGAAGGGGGGCGCTTGCGGCTTGTGCAGATGCTGCATTTCTATTCTAAGTTTCTGTATCTTTAATTTTTACTGTTATTTATTGTTTTTCATAAGTTGTGGGCCACCGAGAGCCCGCTTGGCCATATAAAAATGATAAACAATAATAAAGAAAATATCCAACTTTTTAGAAAGAGCGCGGAAAGCGTAGAAAACTGCAGACTATGGGTCTGTGGGGATGGTGAAAATAATGCACTGACTACTTGGAGCCGAGGTGGGTTGCTAATTGACCGCCTCCCTTAGCAAACATCGGTGGGTTCCTATTTGGGCCCAGCTAGACACGATTCTGCTGCTGGAGGAAGGAGGGACGCAGGGCAGAGAGGCAAGGCAAGGCGGGGAGAGATCTTGACCTCAGCAGATCCGACCTTTGAGGGCCAGGAGGGGTCAATGTCCCAGGGCCCCCAATGGACACTCTGAGAAAACCTCTGGAGGACCGGTGAGTCTCAAGAAAGCTTCATCAAAACAGCCACCGTTGGCCCCGTCTTTAAAAAGGGAAAGGTGCCCCCACGATGCTCCACCTCAGCTTCATGTCAGTTGTCAAGCTAACGTCCACGCCGGAGAACGCAAGCCTGAAGAACGACGACGTGGCACGGTTGACTGCAAGAAAACCTTTACTACGAAGAAATCCATGCAAATACAAAGTCAGCGTTGGGAGCTACTCGCCCCCAACGCGCCTTTTATCCCGTGCCTGTAACTAGGCAGCAGCCCCACCCATGAGCCCCACCCCTCCCCCGCGCAGACCAGCATCCGCCTGGCCTGCGTAAATACCCCACCCCCCTACTCCGTCGACCCACGCCCAGCTCCTCCCACTGGTGCCAAGATCCCCAGCGTGCAGAAAGGTGTAAGCCCAGCAGCCCCCTCCCCCGCACCCTAAGGTCCCGGGCGTGCTCCCCACCACCACCGCAACACCCTGCGCCACAACCATGGCCCCCTGGCAGCCCCCAAAGTCCGGGCGCAGCTGTACAGCGCCCCGCGTCGCTGCCGGCTTGCAAGCAGCTGCAGCTTCCGGGGTCGCGAAGCAACCGCCCACGCCCACATGCACCTCCAACACAGCTGCCATGCCGCCGTCAGCCCCGCGAAGTCCCGTGAGGCCCGCGTGACCGCTGGTGGCCGTCTCTAGCCGCTTCCCAGCTGCTCGAGCCGTGCGACCGCCGGCGGCTGTTTCTGGCCGCTGCTCAGCTGCTCGGGCCATGCAACCGCCGGCGGCTGTTTCTGGACGCCTCCCAGCTGTTCGAGCCGCGCGACCGCCGGTAGCCATTTCCAGCTGCCTCCCAGCTGTCCGTGCTGGCGCGGGTTCTCTGTGGCCGCTCGTGGCTGTCTCTGGCCGCCTCTCAGCTGTTGGTGCGGCTGCGGGTCCGGCGTTCGCCCGCCGTACGGCTGGTGAGTGCGGGCGCGGCTGGGCCTTCTCCAGTGCTGAGCAGGTGCTGCCGGTTGTGCTCCCCTGGTTCCCTCTGTGGTGTCGAGCCCGTAGGGCTCGACATCAGTACTGGGCAAGGCCTCCAAGGAGCAGGTTTATGAGTGCCTGGACAGGCAGGCTGCAATCAAGAGGAGCCAGTGAGGGGTCACCCCAAAGATACTGCGCCAGCCTAGCCTCTTCCCCTCTTGGATTGTTTCCAGCTTAGAGCAGGGGGTGGGGGTAGATGTAGGGCCCCTGGACTTTGCCGAGCCTTTCACAGAATAGAACAGACTCGCAGAGTTGAGAGGGAGCTTGGAGGTCATCTAGTCCAACCCCTGCTCAGGCAGGAGACCCTCGACCATTTCAGAGGTGGCTGTCCAGTCTCTTCTTGAAAGTCTCCAGTGATGGAGCATTCACAGCTTCTGGAGGCAAGCCCTTCCGCTGATTGATTGCTCTCCCTGTCAGTAAATTCAAAGAAGAAAGGGTGGGCGATTGCCCCAGAGAGCAGGCCAGGCCCTGGGGGTCAAGCCTGCAAGGAAGGGCAGAGTGGCTAGGGAGGACTTTAGCAATAGCACTTAGCATTTAGACTTATCTACCGCTTCACGGTGCTTTGCGACCCTCTCTGAGCAGTTTACAGAGTCAGCATGTGGCCCCGAACAATCTGGGTCCTCGGAAGGATGGAAGGCCGAGGTGACCTTGAGCCGGTGAGAGTCGAATTGCCAAACTGCTGGCAGCCGGCAGTCAGCAGAATTAGCCTGCAGTGCTGCGTTCTGACCACTGCACCATCAGGCCCTTTCTGACAATTTGGGGTGCCCACCTCCCCCCAGCGAAACGGGCTTCTGTATGAAGTGGTCAGTTCTCCTTCCTCCAAAGAGAGCATCAGAAAGATTCTGCACCAAGCAAGGCTGGACCAGTGGCGCTGCAGTGTCCCTTCCGATTCTCTGGCTCCAGGCCTTTGATTCTAACAGGGATGGGACTCTAATGGGTGTGTGTGTGTGTGTTTGTGTGTGCGTGCTTTTGGCAAAGGGTTTGAGAAAATTGGCATTGCTGGGTAAAGGCTCCTGTCTGGTCTGTGCGCTCCCACATGTGGAGAGGTCAAGACCTAATGGGAATCTATGGAGTCATAGAATCCTAAGATTAAAGGGATCACAAAGGTGATCTAGGATCCTCTCCTCCATGTGCAGAAAAGCCACCTCTGTCCTGAGAAAAGTCCGAGGCTGGGCCCGAGGACAAATGAGATCCGCAGATCAGATCCCTAGAAGACGGAATCCAGATTCAGGAGGCTCTTGAAGGCTGGCACCGTCCAGGCCAGGGGGCAGGGAACGGCCGGGAAGCCCCCTCGAAGAGGAAGAGGCAGCCTGGGAAGGGGGTGGAGGACCTGCCCCTCCTGAAGAGGCCGCCTTGAGCAGGGACCGGTTCCAGCATCCCAGTCGTGTGTGGAGGGACCCCGACGGGACAGCCAGAAGACGGGCGCCTCCAGCCTGGGAACATCTCTCCGGACTTGTCTATCAGCAAGACCCATCATCCCCAGCCAGCCTTCATAGGCCGAGCACCTCCACAGGAGTCCTCCTGCCCCTTGCAGCACCAGGACAGTCCCTGTCCCAAGGGGGACCCCAACCAGGTCCTCACCAAGCAGCTTCCGCCAGTAGGAACCCATCGCTCAGGCTGCCACGCTGGGACCCAGCGCAGTTGGAGGAGGGGGGAGGCTGCTGCCATGGCAGAAGGAGGGTTGCCTTATGGCTGCCCCCAGCACCCCCTTTTGGCCCTGCCCCCCCCATCAGCCAGGTGGGAGCCCGGAAGGCTCGGCCCCTCAGCCAAGAAAGGCGCAGCCCTGTGAGGCCTCGGCCCCCCTCAGCCGGCTCTGATTTTCCAGGAAGTCATTCTGATTCTGGCGGATGCGAAGGCCATCTGTTCTCCCTCTCAAGGACTAGGGGGGAGGGGCACAGGGGCCACCTCTCAATCCATCACCTGCAGCCAGAGGGGGGAGAGGGACATATGGGGGGGGCACTCACGGAGCTTCCTCCTCAAATCTTCTGGCTTCGCTTTAGCTCAAGGCCTCTGTGAGGGGAGACTGATGCACTTGCCTCTTGCAGGGGGGGGCAGGCTTGGGCCAGGCTGCTCCTGATGGCAGAACTCCTGGGGGAGGCCCAGCTGCTGATGGGTGGGGGAGGGGGAATCACCTCTGCCACCCCCAAGACTCCAAGCATGAATTCCCCATTTGCATTCATTTTCGGCTACCCCCCACCCTGCCCCTTCAGAGTCAGGGAGGCCCAGGGGTGCTGCCAGCATCAGAGGGATGCTGGGGGGGGGGCAGTTGGGATGGATGAGGAGGGGCTTGGCTTAGTGCAGGGGTCTTCAAACTTGGCCCTTTTATGACTTGTGCACTTCAACTCCCAGAATTCCTCAGCCAGCAAAGCCCTTGAGCAAAGCTGGCTGAGGAATTCTGGGAGTTGAAGTCCACAAGTCATAAAAGGACCTGGCTTTAGTGCCTTTCCTGGTGTTCCCCCCCCCCCCCAGTGGACCTTTGCCTGGCCTTCCCATCTGGAAGTGCTTGCAAGTGCCCCCCCAGAGGAGGGGAGAGGGGCAGTGGCTCTTGCTCTCCAGCAAGGGACGTTTCAAGGGGGGGGGGGTCCTGGCATTTGGTGCTGTCCTATATTCTCCCCAAGGCCTGCAAGTGACCTGAGAGAGAGGAGACTGCCCGTTACTCCATTTGGGCCCTGGACAGCTAATGGCGCCCCCTAGTGGGAAGCAGAGAAGCGCTGCTGTTGCTTGGAGCAAGGGCTGTGGCAGGACAAAGATGGGGAGGGTCCTCAGTGGCCGATGCACAATTGACTGAGGTCCGGGCTGGCCCTTAGCTTCCAGAGGAGGGAGCTGCAGGAGTAAATTTGGATCCAAGCAGATTATTAGGAAAAAGCCCTCCCTCAAGAGAACTTTGACCCCCCCAAGAGGAGGGGGGTGCCTCCTCACTGGGTAAGTTCAAGGGGAGGCTGGCCAAGCACCTGTCCAGGATACTTGGTTTGGGTTCCCACGCTGAGTGGGGTGGACTGTATGGCCTCAAGCACCCCTCCCGAAGCTCCATTTCTAAGGGCAGGGAGCTCAGGCAGCCCAGCATGCGGCTCTCCCTGTCTGTCCATGTTGAAATCCTGCGCTGCCCACCCAGCATCTCCGGCTCCCAAGGCAAGGGCGGGCATCGGTCACCTTGGCAGAAGGACGCAAGGAGGGGGGCTGCCCCACCCAGCTGCTCCCTGAGGGATCCTGTCTGTCCCTGTGCTCGAGCAAAGGCAAGGCCCCCCACCCTCCCCCCCAAACACTAACACAACCCGCTTATACCGCATTTGCATATTTGGATAATAAAAAATTATGGCTGTTCAAAGGCTGATAATTAATTGCCTTGCACCTCTGTCCCTCTCCTCCCCACAGCCCTTTTCCTGCTGAATCAGCAGACAAGACCCCCCCCCCCCTCTCTCTCTCTCACACACACACACACACACACACACAGAGTCGGGCTGTGCAGGGCAGCAAACACAGCTGCTTAAGTGCCTGTTGCAGCCAGAGGCGCTAGGAGCCCCGTCAGCAATTGGAGAAAGGGACGCCTAGAGCTCGGGAGACGAGGCTTGGCCTGAGGGAACATCCCACGGAGGCCCCCTCTGGGCCCGCCATGCCATGGAAGCCGGTGGCGCTTTCAGAGCAGGTGAAGGTCTGCGTGAGGCCCTCTGTCTGGAGGCCGGAAGGTGCCGGAAACAAGGCGCCAGTGAGGAGGGGCAGACGCCACCTTGGTGGCCAGTTCAGAGCATCTGGAGGCATCCAACTCTGGCACCCCCCCCCAGTCCTGCCAGCTGCCCGATCCTGGGCAAGATCTGTTGCTCCTCTGGGGAGTGAGCAGAGAGCTTTCCTCCCCAGGGTAAGGGGATTCCTCCTGGTCTTGAGCTGAGCCCCTTCCCCACCTCTTTTCAGGGTGGGCTCTCAGGAGAAGGACCAGGGTGCTCCGCCCCCACCCTTGCCTGGGATGGCTTCATCATCGGGGATCCCTACTGCCTCCCAGCAAGGGTTGCATGCCTGCCTCGCCCCCTCCCAAATGCAGAGCTTCTCCATCAAGTAACCAGAGGAAGACCCACCCCCCACGCCCTCCTTCCGCCATTTTCAGACGGAGATGCACGTCCAGTTGGACTTTACCCAGGCATAGCCGGCTCTGGGGAGCAGCCCCAGCGGGCTTTCCCTCCGCGCCCCATGGGGAGTGCAGTCCCCAAGGGAGGGCTGGGAGCAGGGGGGGCACCCACAGCCTGCCCTGGAGGCATCTCTTCCTCCCAGAGGTGGGGCGGTCCTTGGCCCTCCGCTCTCAGAGGGAGGGGGGGTTCTTCCCGCTGGACAGCCAAGCGGCCCTCCCAGCCGATTTGGCTGCGGCTCTGCTTTGGTTTAATTGGACGCCTTTCGTGGTGAGTCATTTCGGATATTTCACTTTAAAATTAAAAGCGTAGCAATGGTTGATATAAAATAGAAAACAGCGGAGGGCTCTCCCGGCGAAGCCAAGTTCTCTCCAGCCGCAGCTCCGAGCGCGGCGAGGGGGCCCGTTGCCCGCCGCGCTCGGGCGCTTTGCAATCTCGCTCCTGGAGGGGGGCTGACCTTCTCCGGCTGCCCGGGAGCCCCTCCCCCCCCGCCCCGGGCTCCACGGTCCTGCCGCATCTCCTCTCCCGGGGAAGGCGGGAGGCAGCCTTAATGGAGACGGATGGGGCGCTTTCTGCGGCGTCAGCAGCCCGGAGTGGCAGCGAGCTGTCAGGCAGCCAGGCCGGCCTCTGCTCGCCACACGCGCTGCCTTTAATTAAAATGGATAGTTGTCGCCGTCTCGCCTCCGCCGCGAAGCCAGAGCAGAGCCGGACGAGGCCCCCGGGCGGGCGGGCGGAATTGCCAGTCCGCGCACGGCGTTCGGTCCATTCAAGCCTTCCAGGGCCGCGGGTGGGGGCCAGGGAACTCTGGCGGCCAATAAGGAGCAGCGGGGGCTCGGAGCCCTCTTCTCATTGGCTAGTTAGCACACCCCCCGGGAAGAAGGGTAGTGTATTTTGTTAAGCGAGGGGAGTGGGGTGGGGTGGGGGAAGGCACGGAGAACCTGTTGCTCTCCCCAGCCTCGCAAAACTGCGGCTCGGGGGGGGGGGCGGCCCAGCTGGTGGCTTATTCTCACCGGCCCGGCATATCCCCCAGTCCACCCCCCCAGCATGGGTGCCTGGTTGGCGGGGCTCGCAAAGCGTCTCTTCGGGAGGGGGGCGACATCCTGATTACGTGGCTGAGTACTCCCTGCGGAGGGGGCGTCCTTCTCCCGGCCCCCCCCGCACCTGGGGCCAAATATTGGGCTCAGGTGAGATTCTAGCCTGGGGCTGGGGAATCCGGGGGGGGGGGAATCCAGAGGTCGCCAGCGCTGATGGTGCAAGGGCTGATCCCCTGGCCCTTCAGTCTTGCTCCTACAGGGCAGACAGATTGGGGGGGGGCTAATTTTGGGCGAGGGTTAAGTCACCTGCCAGTTTCTCCGCTGCTCCCCCCCTTCTGTCCCCTTGGCTCCCCAAAGAGGCGCGAGGGTGGGGGGAAGAGCAGTCGAAAGCTACGAGACCGAAGTCCCTTTCCCCTCCGAAGGGGGCTTTTTTCCATTCGTTGCCCCAAGTCGGGACAGGATTGAATCCGACGACCCACTTTCCCCCAGTGCTTTGGAGGGGGGGCAGCTCGGTTCCTCGCTCTCCAGACCATGCGCCTGCGGCCCTCCCCCTCCAGGCCCAGCGAAAAGGAGGCAGCCACGGCGAGGGGAGGGCCAGCCGATGGCACCAAACCAGCCTCGGCGCCAGTTGTGTGAACAGAACCTGCAGGACTGCGAGAGCTTCAGAGCGCCGCTTCGGAAAACGCGGGCACAGCCAAGCCGGTGGGGTGGGGTGGGCGCTTTCCCGCCAGTCAGGCACCCGGGCTAGCCGATTGGGGGGGGGGGAACGAGCAGTGCGAGGAGAGGGTCGTGCCCGGGGGTGTGTGTGTGTGTCTCCCGCCGTCTTTTGAGCCCTCCTCGGGTCCCCCTTCCCTCCCTCAGGCGAGGTCTCTTGCCTGGCGGCAGCACCGCCCAACCCAGTCTCGCCCCTTCTGCTCCCCACTCACTCCCCGCGGGGCTGGGATGAGGCGCCCCTACGAGGTGGCTGCTGGCGACAGCATGTCCGGAGGTCCCCCCCTCCCGGAGCCTCTGCAACCCTGGAAGGACGGGGGCCCAAGATGACTCCACAGCTCCGGCTGGAGCACCCGGTCTGGCCGGCCAGGACCGCTCAGACGTGTCAGCCAGGCGGCCCCCCTCCCGGATGTAGGACTCTTGACTTCCCGAGCTCACACCGGCTGTGTTCACACGACCTCTATAACCAGCCATAGTATGTTACAAAGAAGCTTTGCCACAACTGGCAACAGTTGCTGGGTTTTCTGTGGGTCTCAAAGTGGGTTGGAAGCCTGTATGCTGTGCAGCTGAAGAGGCTGGGGGGGGGGGAAACCAGTGGTTTAGTATGTTGTGTGAATGCTGCTTAAAGGGACCCAGGTCAACCTCCAGCTTTCCTTTCCCAGACAGTGACTGCCAGGATGCTGGACATCCACTGGCAAAGCCTCCCTGACTTAGCACACGCACACACACACACACACACACACTGAAGCAGAGAACTCCCTCCCAGCGGAGCAACAGCAGTGAGGGGGGGGCTGCCCGTGGGCCTCCAGGGACCTGAATAGGGTTTGGCTGCCTGCCAAGCAAAGGGGCGAAAGGACTCTGTCCCTGCTGCCAGCACTGGGGAGGGGCCGGTCAGGCCTGGAAGGGCAGCAGGTAGAGGGATTTTGCAGCCCCTGGGTGGGTGGGAGGCAGAAGCTCCGCAATGGCACCAGGCCAGGCCCGCCTGCACTCAGGGCATGTCCCTGCATCTGCCTCTCTCTCCATCAGCCCAGCTGCCTCCTCCGCACTGGACGGTGGTTGGATCCGGAGGTGTCTCCGTGTTTCTCCTTGTCAGGTACGAGCTGGGGGGTGGCTGCAGCTTCCGGACACCGAGGACCCGCAGCGGCTGTGACCGTGGCATCCAAGGAACCTGGGGCCTGGCTCCCTCGGACCGCCTCGAAGGGAAGGCGTTTGGACAGGCGCCCAGCCCTGATTGGCTCAGAAGGCCCAGCCAAGGAGCCTCAATCCTGGACCTTGCTGGGGGGTTGGGGGGGCAAGATGTGGTGTCGGCCTTCAGAGCCAGATCTGTTCTCCACGGACCCCAGCTGGGCCGAAGCGTCCCAGGACGAGGCTTCCCCTCCGCCATTGCCCACCAGCGCAGCAGAAGCAGCGCCAGCCCAGTGGCTGCTCTTTCTGCCTGCTGGAGCTGAGCAGCTTTATGGGAGATTCAAACCCCCACCCAGCTGGCAGAGCCCCCCCGGGAGGCTGTTTTGCCCAGCTGTGCAGGGCCCTGAAGGCACCCGAGACTCAGCCAGAGCCCCAAGAACAGCCACGCCCCCCAAAGCCTTGGCCCCTCCCCCCACGGCAATGCCCTCCCAATCCGCACAAACAGCTTTCTTGGCAAGGTCCCATCCTGGCATTTGCCTGGGCCGTGGCTGCCGAGGTCTTGTTTCATTTCCATCCATTTATGACATCCATAAATTTGTCCAGAAAAAAGAACCTGGAAAATGTGGGCGGTTTGTGCTCCAGATTAATGGAAATGAACACTTGTGTGAAGAAACGGGAGTTTGTCCACGTCGTGGCTGTCAAGGGCTGCTTTCCTCGTGTCTGCCACGGCCTCTGGATGGCCGTGGCCGCCTCCTGTTCAGCCCCGGAGGGCCTTTCGCCCCGAGGTCTCCTTTCTGGTCCTCTCCTTCTGCCGCAGGAGGTGAATTTGGCCTCTGCCTGCCCCATGGCTTTCTGTGGGTCTGGCAGGCTTCCGCTTTCATCCCTGCCCAGTTTGGCCTCTGCAAATCTAGAAAGCGAGAGACGAAACCACGACCCCCGGACACTCACTGCCACTCGTGGCCGCAGGGCTGAGGGGACAAATCCAGGGGGGGCTGTTGCTGCATGCAGGGGGGACCCTGCTGAGTGCGGGGGGAGTCGGTTGGGCCGGCGGCTGCAGTCCTTGTGGTGAAAGAGCACCAGCAGCACAACCTGGGGGCAGTTTTGCATGCAGCCGCGGCAACCAGCAAGACCCTATTGGGGGCTTTGCTTCCCCCCCTGGGAAGAGAGGAGGAGGAGGAGGAGGAGGGGGAGGCATCTTCCCTTCTCATCTCCTTGGCAGAGAAAGTTTCCTGGGAATGTCCTCACCTCTTGTTGCCGTCTCCTTGGCAGTCCAGGGGGGGAAACAGAGTGGCGCATCCTGTACTGACTACCTTCTTGGGTGGGCATTTCCTAACATCCAAGCGGAAAGTTGGGGAATTCGGTGCAGCACCCAATTGGCAGTCAGTTCCTGCCTCTGGCGGAAGGGAGGCTGGGTCAAACGGAGGCGCCTCATGCTGGACCAGGGCAGGCTGCTACCCATGCCCAAAGAGGCTGCTTATGATGGGCGCCCCAAAGGGTCCACCAAGGTGGAGGGAAAAAAATCTAATGGTGGCAGCCATTGCCTTATTATTCTTTATTTCATTTTTATATCACTACAATCAGGTTATTGGCAGTGTACTTGTTTATTTTCTATAGTGGTGAGGTTGGTTTGGCTAGGAATCCTCTCTGCAGAGACCAGGGGGGGGGGGGAAGGGACGGGGGGGGTTGGAAGGAAGGGGCTTCTGGCTGGCCCAGACTGGGTCCGGTGAAGAGGCTCACCCAGCACAGCAGATTCTCAGCCGGAGAGAAGATTAAGCGGAGGAAGCGAACCACAGAGGCCAACAGGGACCCCACCAGCAGGATGACGACCCAAGATTCAATTAAAATACATCCTTTGTGGACCCTGACATTTAAAGGCTCTACAAATTAGCTTTAAAAAGGAATGGAAATTAAGAGTTTTGTGAAAACCCTTCTGAGGATTATGTTAACATGGCCCTCCAGCAAGGAGCCAGGCCCTTCCCTCCTGCCTGCTGGATCGCTCCCCTCCTCCTCCTCCCTTTTGGGGTGTCAGTCTGGCTGTTTCGCCCCCCTGCTGGAACTGGCAGGGTGCCCTCAGCTTCAGAGCCTCTTCCTGACCACCAGAGGGGCAGCCCGGACACCGAGAGACGGGCAGGCAGCCCTCCACTCCCGCTCCCACTCCTGGCCTTTACTGCAGCCTGGGCTGAACTTGGTGCAGTCTCTGAGAGCTCCGCCAGTTGGACAGAGCAGGCACGCTCCGCATCCCTTCCCTTAAATGTTGCCCCCTGGAGACCCTTCCCTGACCGCCTGCTTTTAGCTACCCAGAAGCCCATAAGGAGCTGCTGGGGCAGGGCAGGACGGGGCTGGTGGGGGGTGGTGGAATTGTGAAGAGTCCCAGGAGGACGGCTGAGGAGCCAGGTTGGTTTTATGATGCGTGGGGATTTACGGCTGTTGGCAGCCACCCAGAGTTGCGTCCTAAGATGGGCAGCCATGCAGATGCTTTAAGCAAAGGCGTAGAGCAGGCAGGGTGACTTCAGCCCAGGGCTTTGGGGGTCTCTTGGCATGGGGAAGGGGAGGCTTCCGCCCCCCCCCCGGGAGGAATTGTACTTCCTTTTGGCCTGTTTCAAGGGACAGCCCGGCCTTTAGTTGGAGTGAGGCAGAAAAGATTTGCAGCCATTTCAGCCTCTGAAGGGAAGGGAGAGTGCAGATTGTCTTGCATCCTCTGTGTGAAGTGCTTCTGTTGTGATTAGATTTGGAGGTGATGTGTTGAATGCATTTGAAAACGCAGACATCACCATGTTCGGGGGGGGGGGAAACAGGCAAGCCATTGTCGGCCCAGGAGGATTTCCCTTTTTTCTTTCCAAGGAAATCTCTGCCTTCCTTCCCTCCTCCTGGAAGGTCAGCACTAAGCTGGAACACACAGCCAGAAAGTGCTCTGGATTGTCATGATCACATCTCCCATGTTCAAGCCTCAAAAAACCTTCTGGGATTCTGAGAATACAAGGAGGTTGCTGTATCCCTGAAGAGAGGAAAGTACAGCCGATGGGTCTGGGATGAAGAGGGAGTAAAATCAGTAAATCCCACCCGACCTGTTGTCCGTATTATCTGCTCAAGAGGACCCCCGTGTCAGAAGTGCCATCGATGGGCTAAAGCAAGCAGCGTCTTGACCTCTTAATTCAGCCCTGCTAGGAAGACTCCTTCAAGCAATGGAACAATCTGAGATCGGTCAGCGAAAGGCGGTTTCCTGGCACAGACTTAACCGATCCCTTGTCCAACTGGGCAATGGAGGCCAAAGGTCCCGAGCAGCTGAGTCCACCCCCTTCACCCTCCACGACTGGGATTTGCGAAAGAGCTGACCAGCTGCAACCGGACAAAGTACTGCATGGAAACTCAAGCGAAGAACCACCTTGCAAGATGTTTTAGGGGAAAAGTGCTCCGATCCGGCCTCTGGAATCCCGGGAAAGAGGCTGTGGGATCTGCCGAGAGAGAATCTGCTCTGGGCGTCTTCCAAGCCTGGCCCTGGGCCCTGGTTTTTGTCTCCGCTGTTCAGTCACTAAATTGTGTCCAGCTCTTCGTGACCCCATGGGCCACAGCACGCAAGGCCCCGCCCGTCCTTCACCGCCTGCCGGAGTTTGCCCAGATTCAGTGACCCCATCTAGCCCTCTCCTCTGCCGTCCCCTTCTCCTTTGGCCTCCCCTCTTCTCATTTGGTGGCCAAAGTACTTGAGGAGCTTCAGCACTGGTGTCTGTCCTCCAGAAGGACAGCCAGGGCCGGTTTCCTTGAAAAGGGCCCTGCTTTAGAGTAGCCCGGACTGCCGCTTGGATTCCATGCAGTTCTGGTGACTCACTTCACCCTTCGCTCAAAATGATGGATAAAGGCAGCTCTCCAAGGGCTTAGCAGCTGCCTGGCCAAGCGTGACAGAAAACCAGCCCACCAACCTCATAACACAGTGGCTTATTTTTGAAGCAGGGTCCCTGTCTTCCCCCAAGGCCCGGCAGATGCACCATCTCCATAGCAGTCCGTTCGTGACCCTGGGGCGACGGGGCTGCTAACTACGGGCCCTGCCCACATGGCCCTTCTGCCTCAGCTGCGGGATGGGGGCATCTCTCCGGATAGGGCTTGGCCAGTTCAGGCCTGATTGTCTCCTGGAGGACCGGCAGGGTAGATGGTTCATCAACATGTCCTCGGTGGTTTTTCAAAAGACTAGTCGAGCTCTCTGCGTGATTTGGGCCACCCATAGAAGGGAATATTTTTAGTTTAGGGTTAAACTGTCAGGTCCTTGGTGCTTGGTGTCCAGCTGACAGTCAGTGACGGAGGAGAGAGCCAGGACCTTCGTCCACATCCTCCTCCCTCCCCCTCCCTCGGCTCACTTTGGGACTCGGGGCCCCCAAGAGAGGGCAGAAGCAGCTCCCAGGCTTCCTGCCCCTCCGGCCTCCAGGCAACCCAGGGACTGTGCTCGGAGGCATCCGGGCTCACCTTGGCAGCTTGAGGCGCAGCCAAAGCCCAGGGAACGTGGCGGTTCCCTCCCCCAGGTGGAAAAAGAGACCAAGCTGGGGAGATGCACTTGCTGCCCCTCTGAAGTGGCTTGGCAGTTGAGCTGTGAGGACAGGCCTGCAGCCTCATTCCTGGGGCTGCCGGGCCATCAGGGCAGGGCAGATCATGCCAGGAGACTCTTCTGCCAACTCCAGCAGCCGGGGCTGGGTGGAGAGACCGAGGTTCACACGGTGCTGTTTTCGTTATGCTGGCAGCTGGAGTGGTAGAACAAATATTTTGCTCTGCCTGTTTTTTTGAAGGCAATCTTATGTCTTCTTTGTTTTGTTGATACAACATGTTTGCTTAATTAAGCAAGTGCAAAGAGTTGTGGGGAGCTCAGTTCAACTTGCCCCCTGTCAATGACTTGATTGCTAAGAGGCTACCGAGCCAGTAGTCCCTTGGGGGAGGGGCTGGCCCAGAACCCCCCCTGTCTTTGGGGATGGTGGTGCTGGGGGTGCAGTTGTTGATAGATTGGGAACAGAGGTGCAGCTCAAGCAACATTGGTGGTCCCTTGGGCAGCTCTGCTTCCAGGTTCACACGATAAACGTAAATGAGAATGGGAGGTTTCGGGTTCGATCTCTTGTGTGAAATAAGCCTGCAGATTCTGCCATGGCGTTATTTGTTCACAAATGGCCGGGCTCAAGTGATGCTACTGTCAACCGTCCCCTTGGCCCATGCAGCAAAAGAAACTCCTGGGACATTATTTTGCCAAGAGGGTAACTGTACTGACAGATCCACATAGGCCCAGCAGAAAGCGAAGCCCGTTCTGCTGTTGGTGCAAAAAGCTGCATAGTTAAAATCCCTCCTTTTCCCCCCTGGGCCGCCCACTGTCCCGTGTCCACCGGGCCAGTGCAATCGTTTTGTTTTGGGAAACAGTCTGCTCAGATCGGAGGGCTCTCGTCGTCGTTCGACCAGGAGCTGTCGAGGTTCTCCCAGGCCACAGACGGCACCCGTGCAGCCCACATCCCAACCATCCCTCCTCCCTCCCTGGCTGCGAGGGACGGTGCAAAGCCAGTCGGCCCACTTTGGATGCTCGAGGCGAAGGCCGGTGGCTCCCTTGGGAAGGCCATAATGCTGGGACAGGTGGACAGAAAAACAGGACGGCCAGCAACAAGGGGGAGGGACTCTGTCACAGCCCTCTAGTGATGGTGACGTTTGGAAGACCCAAAGGACCAGGTTGGGGCAGATCATCCTGGGGAAGGTCTGTCCACAGCAGGGGTGTCCAGCCCTGGCCACTTGAAGACTTGTGGACTTCAACTCCCAGAATTCCTCAGCCAGCAGGGAATTCTGGGAGTTGAAATCCACAAATCTTGAAGTTGCCAAGGGTGGGGACCCCTGGTCTACAGGCTGTAGCCACTGAGAGTTGGCACTGACTTGGTGGTACATAATTCCTCACTTCTTAATTCACTTGGGCTTAAGGTGTAGCATGTTGTATGAACACGGCCTCAGTGCAGCTTCTCTAGCCGAGTGTCCTATTCTGCCAGGAGAAATGGCCGCTGCCTTGTCTTTTGAGGAGGGGCCCTCACTGTCCCAGCCTTCCTGCCCTTTCCTGGGGCGAGGCTGCCTTGGACTGGACTCTGCTTGAAGCCAGTTCCAGATGGGAAGGATTACCTGAGCCCCCAACCCAGGACCCTCCTTAGGGATGGTGGGGCTGCACCTCCAAGGATCCCCCAGCAATCAGGGCAAAACATTGCCAGCAAAACCCCTGGGTCCTTAGCAGGGGCAGCACCTGAGCCCTTCCCCCCCATGTTCTTCCCTTGGGCCCAGTGTGCTGGAGAGGGTCCAGGTTGCCCTCTATCTCCCCCCCCCACTTTCTCCTCAAAAACTGACTCTTTAGCAGCCGAGAAGATACTCAGGACTCCACCTCACCACTATCTCCTCCTCCCCCCACCCCATGGGGAGTCTATCCGAGGAAAACAGCTTCTCCCATGGCTGCCCCAAGGAATAGAATAGAATAGAATAGAATAGAATAGAATAGAATAGAATAGAATAGAATAGAATAGAATAGAATAGAATAGAATAGAATAGAATAGAATAGAATAGAATAGAATAATAAAACAGAATGGAACAGAACGCAGAATAGAATAGAATAGAACAGAACACAGAATAGAATAGAATAGAATAGAATAGAATAGAATAGAATAGAATAGAATAGAATAGAATAGAATAATAAAACAGAATGGAACAGAACGCAGAATAGAATAGAATAGAACAGAACACAGAATAGAATAGAATAGAATAGAATAGAATAGAATAGAATAGAATAGAATAATAGAATAGAATAGAGAAATAAGAATAGAATAGAATAGAATAGAATAGAATAGAATAGAATAGAATAGAATAGAATAGAATAGAATAATAAAACAGAATGGAACAGAACGCAGAATAGAATAGAATAGAACAGAACACAATAGAATAGAATAGAATAGAATAGAATAGAATAGAATAGAATAGAATAGAATAGAATAGAATAGAATAGAATAGAGTAATAAAACAGAATGGAACAGAACGCAGAATAGAATAGAATAGAATAGAATTATAGAATAGAATAGAATAGAATAGAATAGAATAGAAGCTGGAAGGGACCTTGGGGGTCTTCTAGTCCAGCCCCCTGTAAGTCACCTACCATGGACAGGTCCCTCAGGGCTGATTGAAACCCCGGAACCGGAAGGGCTGCCATTTTCGTTCAGGGTGTAAAGAAGTCAACTGAAGCATCAAAGGCTCATTCAATGTCAAACTGGCTGAGTCGGCATCTTTGTACGGTTCTTTACGAGTTTGCCTTGAAGCATTTGGGGTGTTGTTGGTTGATTAAGCACACCCGGGAGCTTCGTTATTGTTTGATTTCCTTGGACTCCTGATTGTGTTATAATTCTTGCATTTGTTCTTCTGGACATTTCAAGGGCCAGCAACTGAAGAACCGGCTTCTATCTTCCTTGGCCAGTAGAAAAGACACAAAACGCCGCCACCATCCCTTGTGCCCGAGACAAAGCCGGGCATGGACACCCTTGCGAGGGCTCCGGCTGGGTCAGACAGTCTCTTGGGCTCTTCCAGGAAGAGGGGTGCTCCCACCGTTATCTCCTAAAGCAGGGGTCCCCAACCTTGGCAACGTTTAACAGCAATGGCACTTAGACTTATATGCCGCTTCCTAGTGTTTTCCAGCACTCTCTGAAAGGTTTACAATGTCAGCATATTTCCCCCAACAATCTGGATCCTCATTTTACCAGCCTCAGAAGGATAGAAAGCTGAGTCAACAATACAGGAGAACATATATTTATTAGCACAATCAATTTATAGGGTCTCCCAACTTGCCACTCTGGGACAGGGGGCGGGGGGGGGCTAATATCACGCTAGTTCAGATCAGCAAAAAAATAGCCAGAACTCTTCAACGAGGGCAAGAAGAGAAGCCGGCCATTTGTCTAAGCCCTGGCCCAGTGCTGGGGAGAGGGCCCGGCTTTCAAGGCCTTTCGGAAGGCCAAGGCCAGGGGCTTGCTCTTCCATGGGGCAGGCCCCCTGGCAGACTCCCCTCAGAATTGGGCGGGTCTTGGGAGGGGAGCAGAAAGGAGTGGAGACAGGAGTTTCGCAGATGACCCAGCCAGAAAGGATTTTTTTGGGGGGGGTGGGACCAGCACCGGGAGTTGCATCCAGCAGGACCACAAGAGGACCCTCCCTCTTGGGCTGCCTTAAGGGGTCCTTAGTGGTGGGGGGAGGCTGGAGGGAGGTCGGAGACGAGGGCCCACCCCCGATTGGACAAGGCAGAAAACGGGGCCTTTGTGGAAGGAGCAAGCCCCCCAGCACTCTGTTTGCCAGCTGGGGCTCTTCGGGTGGTTGTGCACCCCAACACCTGACTCGCAGCTTGGCCAGGTTCTTGAAGGAAAGCCCCGTTTGCCCCCTAGTCTTGTGGCATTCGTGGGCGCAGAGGAGTTCAGCCCTCACCTATGATGTCTGCCAGCAGAAGAAGACCCTGCCAGCCCCCCCCCCCCGACTCTGTTTGGATTAGTGCCATTCAGGCAGGCGGCTTATTCTGGCCAGATTGGACTAACTGCCTGTGCGTCCACCTTGCTCCCCCGGCCACTCAGCCAGGTGGGAGGGCAGGAAAGGGCAGCCCCCAGCCTGTGGGGGGGGGCCCTCTTAGGCAGAGCGGTTCCCTGCCAGGCTCTTTCCTGGGGGGGCAGGTTTCCTCTATTTATTTGTCCCATTTCGCTCAGCCCATCTCCCTCCTGGCTTTGCCTTGAGGCTCCCGTCCAGTGGAGAGGTGGGAGTTTACCCCCCCCCCGTGGACAGATCGCCACGCAGGAAGTCTGCCTAGGTAGCCACTAAGACACTCGACGGCCAGGGAGGCCACCTGGAGATCCAAGTGCCATGAAGGGATGCCAGCCTGGTGGGAGCCATGAGGGGATCCCAGGAGATTCTGAAACTTGGCAAAGCTGGCTGGAGAAGTTACTCCCAGGGACCTTTTTCGGTGGACAAAGCCGGAAGCCAAGAGCGGGCCTGGCCTTCCCCGCCTCTCGGCCTCCAATGTTGCAGGAAGATTCCTGGATCTTGGCCCTTCAAAGCTCTGCCCCCCCCAAGTGGAAGCCACAACCTGGCTGTGGGCAGAGCCAGGACTTCTCCAGACTTTCACCACCATCCCCCCCCATAGCTAAGAAGGCAGGATCTCTGCAAGGGGGTCAGGGCAGCGATTGGTTGATGGGAGCCAATGGGAGCCCTCCCTTCTTAGGTCCAGGGGGCCCCAGGAGAGGGGGAAGGGCAAGGCTGCCTGGCCGGGTCCCTGCTTCCCCCTGGGTGCATCCGCCTGGGAGGCCTGCCTTAGGCCCTTCTCCCTGGCAGGGGGAGGGGTGCGGGTCTGCAGCTCAGCCTGCGTGTGGAGCCAGGCCGGGGCAGCCGTTGTGCCTGTGTGTGTGGTGTGAAGCCAGCTAAGCAAGCAGGGGAAGCCCTGTCGGTGCTGCTCAGCAGGGCGGTGGTGGTCTGAAGTGGCCGGACGGGTGTTTTCCGTGTAAACCAGGGAGAGTCTGGCCGAAAGGCCAGGGATGAGCGGGGGGGGGGGGGTGGCCGCTGCTGTCCGTGGCCCAGGAGAAGGCCTTAGAGAGCTCCTGGCTCACCCACCGTTATAAATGGCTAAATCTGAATATAAATCACAATTCAGTGTGTCAGCAGCACCAGGCCGCCTCAGCCAAAAAGGAAAATAATCAGTTTATAACAAATAAATGTAATTCTTCATCAGCATCCCCTTCCTCCAGTTCCCTTACGGCTTTTCTACACAGCTTATACCAGCTGGATGCCAATCAGGGCCCTGCGCTGCACTGGTAGGCAGCAGCAACTCCTTGGCGGGGGGGGGGGGGGTAAGCTTGGAAAAGCCTCCCTCCCCCCAACCCACTCCTTCTAGCTGGCTGTGAGCCTGGAGGGGGCAGAGGGGGAAGGCCCTCCCTGATGGGGCAGCCCAGCTTAGAGGCTCCTCCTGGTGTGTGTGTGGGGGGGGGGTTGGATGGATCCCTCGTTTCCCCCTCATTCCACAAATGCTTTAGGGGCCATGAGTGGCCCCCCTTTTCAGGGATGCTGGCATGCAGGCCCATCTGCTGGCAGCTCCCTGACACGGGCACCCATGGCGCCTCCCTTCTCATCTCAGGCTCTCCTACCACCTTCTTTGCCCTCCTGGCAGGCAGCCTCGCCCGCTGCTCGGCCTTTGAGAGGGAGGAAGCTCGGCCTCCAAGTCATCGCCCTCCGAGTCTCCAAGGAGGGGGCCGGGCTGGTCCTGCTGTGGCAGCTCCTGAAAACCCGAGGCGAGGCCTGCCGGTGAAGGGGTGGGGCAGGACGGCCCAAGTCCACCCCCCATCTCCTCCTGTGTTGGGACAGCCAGTCCACTCACTCCTGGGTGGCAGCAACCCTTCTACAACACACACACACACCCCTTTTGGGAAGCTGCCCAGTGTCTCTGGGCTGAGTTGGGCAGCTATAGGAAATAACCGATTTAAATGAATAGTGGCTGGGCTGGAAGCGGCCCCTGGGGAAGGGAGCGAGCAGAGGCCGCAAGCCCATTACCAGCCGCTCCGGGGGAGCCACTCGGAGGCTGCCCCACACAACGAGGCCTCACTGGGGCTGCCTCCAGGTGGGATTTGCCCCCTTTGCAGGCAGTCCTCGACTTACCACCACAACTGAGCACAACGTTTTTGTTGCTAAGCGAAACCATTGTTAAGTGAGTTTTGCCCCGTTTTAGGACTTCCCTTGCCACAGTCGTTCAGTGAATCACTGCAGTTGGCTGTTACGTGAATCTGGCTTCTCCATCGACTGCTGGTCAGAAGGTCGCGAAAGGGGATCACGTGACCTCCCAGGACACCGCAGTGGTCATAAGCGTGGACCAGTTGCCAAGTGTCTGAATTTTGATCGTGTGACCCTGGGGGATGCTGCAAAGGTCGTAACCGGTCATAAGTCACTTTTTTGGTGCTGTGGTAACAATGGTCGCTAAATGAACTGTTGTAAGTCGAGAACTATACTGTATTTGTCTTTTCTCTCAGCCCCCCCCCTTCCCTTGCCAGCAGCTCCAGCCCAGGCGGGCAAGTTGCAACTTCTCCGGAAAGCACCTTCCTGCTATGTGCTTGTGCGCACTCGCACCCACCACACACACACACACACACACACACGCAGAGAGAAGGAAACCGCTTCATCATCGCCTCCGTTCAAGGTCCTGCCGGAGGAGCCTCGTGGCCCTGGCCGAGGGCGGGGAAGCGGGCGGTCTCCCGGGTGCCGGCCCCTCCCCCTCCCCCCTCCGCCTTCCAAGCGGCTCCCCAGGATAGCAGCCCTGGGGGAGCCCGAAGGGGGCAGGAAAGGGACCCCTCCCCCTCCTGAATGGGCCGGTCCCTCTTCCAGGAGGCACCCCGGGATTCCGCACCCCGGAAAGCCCCCCCTTCTGGAATCGGCTCCCCAGGACGCCCCTCAAGCAGGCGGGGGGCCGGGGGCCCGAGGGGAGACGAGTCGGGGGCTTGCAGGGGAGACGGAGAACGGGCAGCCGCCCCTAACCTGCCTCCGGCCTAGGCGGCGGCGGCGGCAGGCCCCTCTCAGGCCTCCGCTGGGGCGGACCCATGCTTCCCAGCCCCTCGCGGGCAGTTTCCCAGCATGGTGGCCCTTTCCTTCAGGTGGGCCCTCCCCGCCCCTCTGCCTGACCAGCCCCTCCCCCCCTCCCCGCCCCCTCCCCCGCCCGCCGTCCCTCAGCGGCTGAGCTCCCTCTGGGCCCCGGTCCTCCCCCCCCCTCCCGGAGCCTCTAAATGGGTCTCAATGCAGGATTAATTTGTCATATTGACACCGATCGTTTATTACCCAGAAGAGGCCCGTTCATTTGAATAGCAAACGCTCCATCTTATCTGAGCCGCTCCCCGCTCAGCCTTCCTCCCGCTTTTAACCTTGGATAACGCCGCGCTCATAATTTCCTCCCTGACACCCGATAAGAAACTTACTTCGCCATCCGCTTTCTTCGGAATTTTAAGCAAGGGCGGCTCGAAAGCAGAACCAGGCTGGCAGCCAGGCTGACGGTGGGCATCCCTGCCTCTGGGCACAGCGGGGGGGGGGGAGGGCGGCAGGGGGTACCCAACAGCTGCTCTGCGGGGGGGGGAGGCCTCCTGTCTGCCCCCCTTGGCCCTGGCCGGAGGAAGCACGTGAAGCTCCCCCAAGCTCCCCTGAAACACTTTCCACCCCCCCAGTGATGTTCCTGGCTGAGTGGGTCGGTGGGGGCTTTGGGTCACCCCATCAGCAGACTAGGGAAACGTCTTGAACCAGGGCCTGGCCAAACTCATTTGTGCACGGAGCTCCTGGCGTCTCCTTAGGGTCCATGGAAGGGCAGGGCTGGACTAGATGGCCTTCTGGTTGCAGAGCCCCTCTGGCTTTTTAAAGGAGAGGGGCCAATGGGCTCTTTCATCTGGAGAGAGAACTGGCCCCTGACAGAGAGCCCAGAAGCACCGCAGAGGACTCTACAGGAAGTTGCCAGGATGGGGGGGGGGACAGCAGCCACCACTCCCCCACCAGAGCTGGGGGAAGGCTCAGCTCCCCCCTTGTCCGGAGGTTCTCCCCCCACCCCATGTGCCCTGGGGGGCCTCTCCCAGCTGCTTTCCACAGCGGCCACTTGCTTGGCCTTCCCCTGGGGGGCTGAGACGGGCAAAGGCCGGCCTCCCCAAGGAGGAAAGCAGATGGCAGCTTCTCCTCAGGGGCTGCCAACCTGCACACGTTCCAGGAGATTCTAGAAAGCGCCAGACGGGCCCCTCAAAAGACCATCTGGAAAGGGTTGCCAGCCACTTCAGCTGCACCTCCCCCACCCCCGCCATGGGCGCTCCCGCCTCAGCCTGGAGACTTAGGAAGGATCTGCTCTGACTGCTTTTCTTTATTATGACGTCATTCTTTTTATTTGTTGATCAAATAACCAGGAGGACCATCTGGAGCAACGAGAGCACGTGATCCGCACTCAGGACCGGCAAAACAAGCACACCCTTTGGTCCACCACAATGCCACTAGAGACCCTCTGCCAGGTTTTGGGGCCGGCTGTAAAGAAGCCTGGGGGCCACGCCCAGGCTTGAGGGAGAGAGAGCCCCAGGGCCCTCCCTAGGAACCACGGGACACCCACAAAGCCAGGGGCCGCAGAATGTCTGTGGACCCACCAGAGGCTCCCCTCCCAGCCTGCCTGGGCCTGCCTGGACTCAGGGAGAGACGGGGGGGGGGGGGAGGGCTGCCCTCAGACCCTGCCAAGGGAGCGGGGGGGCGATGGGGGGAGACCCGCAAGGAAGAGCTGCATGGCTCCACTGGGCTCCGTCTGGCCCTGCAAGGGGCCTTTGAGCACTCAAAGAATTACGGGAGGGTGGGGCCCTCCGCCTTGAGCAGAAAGGAAGGGAGGCCTGGTGGGGCAAGGGAGGCCGCGGCTGCTGGAGGCTCTTGGAGCTGGGAGTTCCTCCCGGGAGCCAAGCTGAGCCTCCCTGGGCCGCTTCTGGTCCTGCCTGACCTGCTGGGCCACACAGATCCGGCCTCTCCCTCCTTGCCGGACAGCCCTCCACTTCTGGGGAGACTGCCAGCCTCAGCTCAGCTCAGCCCTCTTCTGTGCAGGCGAAAAACACCCCTTCCTGGATGCCAAGGTGGCTGTGGCTTCCCGGTCTTCTTCCTTCCCCGTTTTGAAAAGGGGGAGATATTTGCTCCGCTCAAGGAGCCCCCAAAGATCCAGCATGCTGCATTCGTGCATCGCTCGTCTCTCTCCCGTCTCCCACGCCAGCCTGGGCCGGGGGCTAAAAAGCAGCAGTGCCCCTCTGCCGGCGTAGGTGCCCTTTCTCCACTGGGAGCGCCCAGCTGGCCAGTTTGAGGCTTTTGCCAGCAGCTGCTTCACCTGGGTGTGGTCTTCACCTGTGCTGGAGAGGAGACAATACCTGCCTCTTCATCCAAGCCAGGAGGAGTGAGGGGAGCCCCCTGGGCCCACCCCTCTTGGGTGGCAGGAGACCCCAGGACCTTGTAAATCCTTCCCCCCCCACCACGCTCCAAAAGGCAGGGCGGCTTCCTTCTGCCGTCCTTCACAGCAGCGGGCAGCCATCTGATTCCGAATTAGCCTGCCAGAGCATGTTCCCTTCTCTCTTATCTAAGTTGCGGTAACAAGCGCTTTGCATTTATTCCACCAAATGTGCTGCAGAATTGCGTTCCAGCTCATGGCTGCGAGCCATCTGCGGAGGAGAGGAGAAATCCAGTTATACCTTGTATAATAAGTCCCTGACAATCTTGCAGAGGGCTCCGGGTCATAAAAGTCCCCCAGTTTTATCGCTGGTAACAGACACAGAGAGAAATTAAGTTGTCTTATCAAATTTAGATAATATATATCCCTCTAGAGTGGAAGGTGCCTAATGGATCTTTTTCAGCCGGGGGGGGGGCACGTGAGGGAAGCGGGGGAGGGAACCCCCATCTTGGACAGGGTGGCTTGCAGCCTTCAAGGGGGGCTGGCACTGTGAAGAGCAGACCCCCGTGTGGAACAAAGTCTGCGCCCCCCAGGAAGTGAGCGGCCCTTCCCCCCTCTGTCCCCCCTTGTCTTCCCCATTTTCCGTGGTCAAGGTGGCCTCATCCTCTTCCCTCGGCTGCTCTGCAGACCTCCTTTACGGCGTGTGCCAATAGGCGTTGGCCGATGCGGCTGAGGGGGGGCTTCTGGGGGTCCGGATTGGCCTGGCGCCTGAATGACCGAAGTCCTCAGGGCAGACGAGGGGCCTGGGCTCACTCGCCTGGCGGATCTGCTCAGCAGCCTCGTCCTCTTCCTGCCTCCTCTTTGGGACACGCGGTGCGGACAGCCAACCCCCCCCCCCAGTCCCTGCCACTTGCACTGAGCATGGAGCAGGCTGATGACTGGCCTCTGTGCACGTGCAGAGTCCACGTCTCCTTCCTCTGGGCCCTTCCTCTCCCGGGAGCGACCTGGTGCCACTGCCCTCCTAATTACTCCATTTGCCCCCAGGGGAAAGCCGGAGGGCGCCTGGGGGAGCAGGGTGGGGGGAGGGCCTCGCTTGGCCCAAGGAAACTTGTGGGCAAGTCAGGGTGCTGGAGGGACCAGGGGAGGCCAGAGAGGGGGAGCCTCTACTAAGGAATGCTTGCCCCCCCAAGATCACACTAGCCGCTCCCCCCATTCATTCGAACGAGAGAGAGAATGGCCTTCTTTTGCAGAGAAGGCCCTCAGGAAGCCCAGTGGTAAATAAGGATATTGGTATTTTGCGTCTAATGGTGTTTTAATATTTCACAATTTGCCTGTGGCTGGTTGAATTGGAGGCGTGCAAATTTCTATAAGTAAAAATGGTGTAAACGAATCAGAGTCCGTCAAGAGAAGCAGCAGGGCGAGATGAGGAAGGTGGAATTGCCCACCTGCTCCAATTCACTTTTTATGGACATTGAATTAGCCTCCTTTTCATCGGAAAGTTGCCCCTGAATTTCTTCCAGCCAGCTGGAAAGATGTCAAGGTGAAAAGAGAGCCCAGCTCCAGAGAAGTCAGGGCTGCCCGCCTGCCCCCTCTCTGCTTGCCTGCCCGCCTGCCAAGATGGGGATTCGCCCTCTCCTCTTCCAGCAGAGTTTCACCAGGAACACCTTCAGCTGAACTGCCCCATCCTTGAAAGAGTCTTTGTAGCCGAGGCTTGAACAGGGGGGTCCTCGGTGTCTCTCCTGCTCAACCTGCAGAGGGGGGGGCAGATCAAGAGGGGACTCCGGGGGGGGCTTGCTGGAGGGAGGGGGTCTGCGTCCTGCAAGGAGATTCCAAGCAGAACCCCTCTCTCCCCTCCACTGGCCGCATTCACTCGTGCTCCACCTTTGGCCAAGAAGCTGTGAGGATGGGTGTTTCCTGGCTTTGCCCCCTGGCAAAGCGGAGTGCCAGAGCTCCCGCCCCTGGCCACCCGCATTCTCTGCAGCCCTGGCCGGTCTGCCCTGCAGGCATGTTAAGCAAGAGGGAGGGGTGGCTCAGCTTGCCTTCCCCAGCCAAGCCCCCGTCCTCCCCTGCCCAGAGAAGGCCAGCAGGGAGTGAGTTGGGGCTGGGGTGGAGAGGTCTGCCCGGGATGGGGGGTGACCCGGGCCCCCCTTTCCTCTCCCGGCCGTCCTTCCGGCTTCCCTTCTGGCAGGCGAGCCAGGCCAGGCCGAGCACGTGCAAAGGGGAGGCAGCCTGACATGCGCCAGCCTGCTTGTGTGTTGTGCGGCTCCCCTGGAGCACCTGCTTTGTGTTCCTCTCCTTGCAGAAAGGCTGGTTGTCATAGAAATGAGGGAACTCCTGGGGCCTCCTCGGCGCTCCGGCCCAGCGTTCTTTCCTTCGCCGCTGGGCTGGCACTCAGGACTTCTACAGCAGCCATGCGATGTACACCCCCCCCTTCGAAGACCCACATCCGTCTCCCACAGCCCCTGCTGGGGATGAGGGCTCCAGGTCTTCTGTTGCCCCCCCCCCCCGCTTCTCCAAGCTCTTACGTGGCCTCCTGCGGGCTCTCCCTCCTCTTCCCTGCCTCCTCAGGGGGAGCGATTGTGGGAAGTGGCATGGCAGAGGACCCCAGCCCTGCCCTAGCACGGCCACCCCCACTGCCGGCCCTCCCCAGGCTTCCCTGATGGACGGGGGGGGGGGGGAACAGCCCCCAGGCGGCTGGCTTCCTTAGTGCTCCTCAAAGGCCCTTCCCAGACCATAGCTGGAAGGGCCTCTGGAGCTCTCGGCCCCCTCCTCCCAGATCATAGCCCTTCATTCAACTCCCCCCTCTGGCTGAGCTGCTGCTCCAGGGGTGGTGGTGGTCCTGAGGCAGAATCTGAGCCCTCCCCTGGAGACCATCTCAGTGGCCTACAAGGTCTGTGGCATTAGAGACGTGGACAGCCTGCAGTGCAGGCAGACTCGACACAGCGTCCACGTCCACGGAGCTGCCCATCTGGTCTGTGTCATGATGGCTGTAAATCAGTGGGTCACTTGGCTGACCGAATTTTATGACCTTTTCTGCAGCAACCAGTCATCAGTTGAGATGGACCTCTACACATAACCGGAAAGCAGTGACCAGTGGAGTCACCGGCAGGGACCTATTTTGAGCCTAATATGCAAAATTTTGATTACTATCCCGGATAATGGGACTGATGGGCTGTTTATCAAGTTTGCCGGTAACACAAAACCGGGAGGTGGGACCAACAGCTGTGCCTAAGCTGGAAGACCTGGCTGAGAGGGACGGCGTCCTCGGATAGGGAGAAAGGTCTGCTATTATATTTAGGGAGAAAATGTTAAAGCACACAAAACGTGGGGTTCGGGGCAGGGAAGAACCTATACCTCAGGAGATGTGGGGATCCCGAGAGCAAACTGAACTCAAGTCTGTTGTGTGATGCAATGTTGCTGCAATCCTTGGCTGCATTAGACGCTTCCTATCAAAGACACACAAAGTCCCGATTCCCTCCACTCGGCAAGGACAGCCCACAGCTGGGGTGGTGTGTGCAGTTCTGGGCTTCCCGTCCCCAGAAGCCTATTGTCCGGTTGCAGAAGGTGCAGGGGAGAGAGACAAAGCAGAGAGAGTGACTTAAAGTCCAGTACGGAGCATTGGATGCTCAGTCTTGTGGCCCCATCCATAGTTGTGCCCAGGTTTAGAAAGGGAGGCCACTGGGAAGAGGGTCAAGAGCAGCCAAGAAAAAAATCCAGAGAAGAGCCACTAAGACGATCCAAGGCCTGAGACTAAAACATGCGAAGGAACGGCTGCGGGACTTGGGTCTGGCTGGTCTAAAGGAAAGAAGGAATAGGGGAGTCGCGATAGCAGAGTTCCAGTATCTGAGGGGCTGCCTCAAAGAAGAGGAGGGGGTCACGTTATTCCCCAAAGCACCGGAGGGAAGGACGAGAAACAAGGGTTGGAAACTCATCAAGGAGAGAAGCAACCTGGAACTAAGGAGAAACTTCCTGACAGTGAGGACCATCAACCAGTGGAACAACTTCCCACCGGAAGTCGTGGGCGCTCCGTCACTGGAGGTTTTTTAAGAAGAGGCTGCTAGACGGTCACTTGTCTGAGATGGTGCAGGTTCTCCTGCTTGAGCAGGGGGCTGGACTAGAAGACCTCCAAGGTCCCTTCCAGCTCTATTCCATTCTAAAAACAAGGAAGTCCAGTTGTCTCCTGAAGAAGCACCTTCGGGACGATCATTACCTGGACGACTGAGAATCTCCGTAGACGCTTTCTCTATTCTGAAAACCGTTCTTGTTGGCCGTAGAAACCAGGGCCAGAAACAAAAGCTGCCTGGAGTTCACTTAGGAAAACTTCCCCGGAAGACCTGCCCAGCAGCGCACGGGTCTCTCCAGAGACGGGGTGGGGGCTCCAGCTCTTCTTAGGCTTCACGAAGCCACTTAAGTGGTCTTCTGGATCAGACGTCCTCGTGGTTCTTTCCAGCTCAGTTTTAGGATTCTGTGCCTTTTGCCGGTTCTCTGCGCAGGGGACTGAGGAAGCTGCCCTGCCTGCACGTGACCGAGGCACAAGCCCATCCGCTCCGGCACTCTCCAGCCTTGGCTAAAAGGAGATCAGAGATAATGGGCGGACGCCGGGATTGCCCGGCTGTTCGCTAGAAGGTTCCCGCCAGTAAGATCTGGACACACGTAGGAGACTCTCCCCTTATTGCTGGTGGCTTCCCCATCTCGGGAGGCTTTGGCTGGACACCACCTCTCAAGGATGCTGCAACTGGTTTCCTGCACCCGGCAAAGGGACAGGCTGCTCCTTCCAGCTCTACAATTCTTGGATTCTACAGTCAGAATCTCAAGCGTTTTGGACAGCTGGGAATTCTAGGAACAACCACAAAATGGGTGTCCCTCTGGGCAATACAAGCACAACCAGGAAGGAATTTGGTGGTGGCCTCTCAGAGTAAGAGTAGCGGTAGCCATTGCTGTAACAGCAGGGCAGCCAGCCTGGTGTCGTGGTTAAGGCAGACAGACCAAAAACAGGAGACCGTGAGTTCCAGTCCCACCTTGGGCCCAGAGCCAGCTGGATGCCCTTTGGGCCTGACGCTCTCTCGGCCCTAGGAAGGAGGCGGTGGTGACCTCTTCTGAAAAGCCAGGCGGTCACCAGGAGGTCAACCCTTGAGAAGTCCATAATGCTGGGAAACACGGAGGGAAAACGAAGAGGCCGAGGCAGATGGTCTCCGTTACTAGAGCAAAGGCAAACCCCGTTTGGAAATCTTGCCGAGAAGATGGCAGGGACTAGTCCAGGCAGATGCCAGGAGTCAAGGCTCACGCAAAGCAGCAACAACAGCCACAAAACATGAAAAGAGGCACAGCAAAATCCCAGACCGGCTGCAGAAGAAGGCATGATTGAGCTGAGAAGTGATTAGATTGGCACTTATGGAAAAAGTATGGATTCACAGTCAACAAGAATTATTGGAAGCATGAAATCCCAGATACGGTCACTGCGAATGACAGAGCAAAAATTTTATGGGATTTTAAAATTCAGACAGACGTCGCTGTGATTGAAAAGAACCCTGTTTGTTTTATTGATGTAGCCATTCAGACACCACAACACTGAGGAGAAGGAATGGAAAAGGATTACAAAATACAAAGTGAATTGCAGATGGAGACCATAAACGTTCGGGGGAAGTCAACAGTGGTATCAATTGGCATTTACTGGGCACGGGTGCAGCGGGAAGAAATTGAACCATTTCGGCAGCTCAGCTACAAAACGGGCCTGCTGGGCACCTCCTGCATAATTAGATGCTGCTTTCGCGATGCCCCTGCCCTCGGGGAAGGCGCGAATCAGGAGGACGGCGGCACCTGCGGCATCAGGCATGACTGACAGATCAGGCTCCTCCGTTGCCTGCCCGCCTCTGCCTTTCTGGGGGACAGGTGGGTGGGGTTCCAGCGTGCAGCATCCTTGTAAATAAAAGGGGCCTCGGAGCAGGCTGGAGCTGCGTCTTGCAGCAGGAAGGCCCCCTGCTTTGCTTTGTGAGGGCCGTCATTAAAAAGAAAGGAAGATTCTTGCTTTTTAATATTTTTTAAATGAGGCAGAGACTTGCAAAGGTGCCAGTGAAGGGGGAGGGGCACAGAAACAGCGGCACCCCTGGCACGGGGTTGGCAGTTCCACAGTCAGGGAAAGCTGAAATGGCCAAGAATGTTCTTGGCAGCGGGAATTGCACTGGAGACATTAAAGACGGACAATCTGTTTATTAGGACAAATGGACAGCAGCACCGGCCAGGCTCTGGAGGGCTTCGCATTGGACTAGGAAGGGGAGGAGAAGCCACAAAGCCCGCATACACACACACACACACACACACACACACACACACACACTCTGTCCCTCTCAGCCGAGGGTGTCTTGAGAGAGCTGTGTGAAACAAACGGGCCCCCAGGCAGCCCAAAGAGCAGCGAGGGGCCGGATGGTGCTGCCTTTCTCTCTCTTGGGGGTGGCAACAGGCTGAAGCCCCGCTAAGTCTTACCCGCTGCCTGCTGGCCAATCTAGCGGCCCCAGAACTGGCTAGGAAAGTGGGCGCAATGGAACTCTGCAATTTGCCCAGGCCTTGGCCCTACCCAGAGGCTGCAAGGGGCGCCCTCGGCTGGAGGCCACTTCCTTCCCCTTAGGGGGGGAGGGGGAGGAGCCCTTGGCCAGACAGTGTCCTACAAGCTGGCCATGGGATGGATCCTGCTGGGGGCCAGGAAGTACATTCACCCCCTGGAATGTGCCCCATGGCTGGAGCTGCCCTTATGGGGCCCCCCTCCTTGGAGCTGGCACCTTCCACCTGGGTCCCTCCTCTGGAACGAGGTCAAGGGGTCTTGGGGGACCTTCGTAGACTTGGGGAGGGAGCGAGAGATACCTGTCGAGAGAAGGAGCCCGGGGCGGGGGGGGGAAGGGGAAGGGGGGGTTGAAAGTAAAGACTCTTCGGACTCCTCCACCTGCGATCTCGGCAGGTTATCCTCTCCCGTCCCTCTTGCGAAACAGAACTGAAGCCCGCTTGCTGCCGGCAGAGGCGTCTTCTTGTTTGGGGGGTGGCCACAGCCCCTTTCCCCGGGAGGCTCCCCTCCTTGGAAGGGTCCCCGGGGCAGGAAGGCACCGCCGGCGAGGGGCCGGAGAGAGCCGGGCTACCCGGGAAGCCGGCCGGCCGGCCAAAGCGGCGGGGGCGCCTGCTTCGTTCCCACGGCAACGGATCGCCGAGCGCGGAAGGGGCCGGGCGGGGGAGGGGGGGCTGCCGGCCTCCGACTCGGAAGGGGCCACGTTCGCCGGATGGCGGCTCGGCTCCTGCCGGCGTTTGCAGGGTGAGAGCCGGATTCGGGGGTTGGGAGGAGGGGGCGAGCAGCAGCTCAGCAGAAGCTAACAGTGTCCCTGAGCCTCAGCCGCCCCTGGACGTCAGTCGGGCCCACCCTGAGCTGAGCGGCTGATCTCAAGGACAGCCGTTTGTCTGAAACGGTCTGGGGTCTCCTGCCTGAGCGGAGGCTTTGACACCAAGGACCCTCCCCACGCCGTTATTCCCTTCTCTTCTTCTCCCGAGGGCTGAGCTGAGCCCCTCTGGCGGCAGGGATTCCAGCGGTTACACGCCCGGGGGTTGATGTCTGCCTAAACCGCCCCACCCTAACTCTAACCCTAACCCCACCCGCGGGCAACAAGGCCAGGCCGAGGCCAGGCGCCGTTTCGGCACAGCCCTCCGCCTTCCTGGGAGGGGAGGGAGACGCTAACCGGGCGCAGATCTGCTGACTCCGGCAAGCGGCGCTTTGCCTGGGCAGCAAGCGCTGACTTGGACTCCGCGCCCGGCCCTCCTGCGGCCGCACAAGCGCCCCTGCCCGCCTTCCAGAGAGCGCCACGGGGGAGGGGAGGAAGATCACGGGCGGGGAAGCATCAGTGCCCACATAATTGCCGGGATCTGCTGAGTGTTGAGTTTGCAGAAAGAGGGAAGAATGGTTGGGGTCATTCATAACTGGTAAATATTTGTCTAGCTAATCAAAAGGCCTTTTAATTAACAATTTTATCCTTGCAACTGGTTTAATTTAAAGGGAGAGAGAGACGGGAGAAACTTCTGCAGGAAGTCAATTAAATCAAACAGATGGCAGGAACAGCCCATCACCAGCGCCGCCATCTGCCTTCGATAGCCAGGCCCACCCCGGCAGGAACCGCTGCCAGAAGGGGGCTCCAGCTGTTCTTCAGCCAGCACACCTGTTGGGGAGACCCCACCAAAGTGCCCGGCCTCCCCGACTCCGGCACAGACGGAGATTCCTCTGCCCACCCACCCGCAATGGTAGAGGCTCCAGTGGAGTCAGCAAGACTGCGCCCCCCCCCCGTCTAATTCTGATTAGCACGGGGGGGGGCAGTGGGCGCTCTGCCTCCCCAGAAGCCCCTGCCGCGGTGGGTCCCTCCCGGCCCATGTTCCTCCCCCACGCTTGAGCCAGGCCTCCTGCTCCACGAAGGGCGGGGGTCTTCTCCCCTCCCCCGAGGCTCTTCCGCCTTCTAATCAGGCGGATTCCGCGTTTAGCCCCGGATCTGCCTCGCCTCTTTCCCAATCAGGGCCTCTTCAGGCGCAGCTCCGCGCCACTCGCCGCTGATTGCCCGCCTTTCCCCTTCCGCGCCCCGGCACTTTCCCAGCAGGCGGGCGCCCTCCCCCCCCACTCCGGCTGCGCCGTTGGCCCCTTCCTGGGGCAGCAGCCTCTGACTTGCACCCGGCGGCCCCAACCGTCCTGCCGGGTCGTGGAGCGCGGCGGCGAGGGATGGGGCTTTCCCGCTGGGACCCTTCCACCTGGTCCCGGCGAGTCGGAGCCCTTGGCCGGCGACGGGCTCGCCAAGGGCCGCGGGTGGAGACCCCGGCCAGCTCCCCACCGTGCCTGGCCGCGCTGCGAGACGCCATCCCGGCCGCAGACCGATGCCCGAGAGTCGGACGGACAGACGAACCGCTGAGCCTTTCCAGCTTCCTCCGTGGTCAGGAATTCGGGACCCTCGAAGGCCTCGACGGCCGGCGCTTTTGGTTCCCGGGCTCCGGGGTCTTCCTCAGCGGTCCCCGTCCGGGTCGCTGGCCTCATCCCCAGCCACTTAGAAAAGGAGGAGGGGGTCCTCCACAGGCACAGGGTCCCCAAACCCTCAAGAAAACTCGTGGGCCGGTCTCCCCCCTCCCCGCCCCGGCAGCGTCGGCAGCTGGCAGGCGGTCCCTTTTATGGGCATCGCTGAGCACTGCAGAAGGAGAAACGAAATTCGGTTTCCGCTCGGCTGAGCACAGATAAAACGCTGAAACTTCCTACCGGTATTTCCAGAACAAACAGGAAAGTCTCTCAACGGCCAGGCTGGGTTGAAAATGCCCGTTTCCAGCGGAGACCCCCAACCCCAGCTTTAAAACCCAGATTAGCAGCTGGGAAGGGACATTCCTCCCCCCCCCTTCAGAGGGTTCGTTTGCTAAAGGGCAGCCCTCCGGAACCTGCGGGGTGGGGGAAAGATGGGACGGAGGCAGGGTGGGCAGCCCTGTTTGCTTCGTGATTTAAGGGACTATCGAAAAATAAATAAAAATGATCAGCGAGGGCTAGTAGGTAGCGACCCCAGAGCAGCCGGTGGGTGGGCGAGCCTCTGCGGTTCTCAACAGGCTGAGCTGTCAGCTGTGAGTCTGGGGGCTGCTGTGTGACTGTAGCATTACAAGCAGGAGGTCAGAGAGGAAAAGAAAGGCCAAACCCCCTCTGACCACGCACAGAGGTGTGTGTGTGTGTGTGATGGTTAGCTCTGCCCTTGGGCAGCATTGGGGGGGGGTTGAGGGGGCTGAGGCCTTGCTTGGCTTTAGGGCTCCTGCAGAGGAGGACGGGGGGGGGGGAGAACTGCCCCACCCCCAGCTGTGCACAGAGGGTGGTTTGGTATCTGCAGGGCTAGGCTCTGCCTGAGGCTCGGGAATGGCTGGAGCCCCCCAGCTCAGCGGGGGGGGGGAGTTGCTGGGGGGGGGCTTCTTTCCGGGAGGCCACTTGGGCCTCACAGCCAGGGGAAGCTTTTGCCGATGGGTCCTGAGGGGCTAACCCCAGAGGAAGAAGCCCCCAACCCAGGCCCACAGCAAGCCCAGGCTCCGCCCCGTTTCCGGCCTCGTATTTGAGGAGGGTCTGTCTTTGCTGGGGGAGGGGCTCAAAGCAGCAGCAGCAGCAGATCCTCGATTCCCCATGGAGCCACTGGCTGGCCACAGAGCTTGGAAGTGGCCCCAAGTGACCTCCGTGGCTCAGGCAGGCTCTGGACCAGCATCCGCCACCAAGGTGGCCGGCCCAACAGGAGGTTCGCTGATCGCTTCCTCCTGGGACAAAACACCCAAGCAGATCCAGGCGGGAGTTTCCCCCCCCCAGGTCCCCCCTGCTCTTCAGGGGGTGCCAAGTAAGTTGTAGGCTTTTATCCAGCCTCAGCCAGGCTGGACTCTAAACGCTGATGGCAAGAAGAGGGGGTGGGGACCCCAATTCCCATGGGACTTCTGAGAGGAGAAGGGCTGAAGACCTGGCCAGGATCCCGGATGTCCGGACAGGGAAGAGCCGGTCAAGGCAGCAGCAGGGCGAAGCTTGAAGAAAGCCCACTCCCTGGCCTGCCCAGCCGTGGATTCAGTGGCCCTGGGCCCCTCCCAGTGGGGTGGCCCCTGGGTGGCGAGGCCGGCCGAGGGCTGGCGGCGGAGGCCCCTTCCGTCCCCCAGATGGCCTGGGAGCAGCCGCCCCGCCCCGCCCGCGGTTCTTCGGGGACCCAGGCCGCTCTCCTTAGCAGGCGCCGCCCGCTGTAATCAGCTTAAGAGCCGAATCGATGGCTGTCCCTCGGGCGCGGCGGCGGGAAAGGCTTCCTGGAAGCGTCTTGGGCGGGGACCAAGCAGAGGGAGCTGCAGGCTGGGCCGCCTCCCGCCCTCTCCCCACCGCCCGCTAGGGCTGCCTTCGTCCCGCTGGCGGGAAGCCCCCGCCGGCCGCTTCGCGCTTCGAGCTCCAGGGAAGCGCAGGCTTTGCCTTGCCGGTAACTCGGGTCCAGCGCGCTGGGTGATCCTGTCCAGACGAGCCACCTCCTCGGGGAGGGTCTGAGGTTCGAGGCTCGCAGCCCGGGGCCGGCCTCTGCCCCTTCCCGCCGAAGCAACCGCGGCTTCCGATGTGCGGCTGCCCTTCTCCATCCCCGCTCGGGCCTCCGGGGGGTCCTCCCGGCTTGGCTCCCTCGTCCAGGTCGCCTCTGGGTGCGCCGCGGTCACGGGCCCGGCCCCGAGCTGGCTTAGCGCGGCCCGAGTCTCGCTGTCAACGGCGCTGCCTCCCGCCCGCCGCCGACCCTCCTTCCATCATCCGCGCAGATTTATTTCACTATAATTTAATTCCATCTTCAGCGCCAGCAAGACGGATGGGCCCCGGATCGGAGCGGGGAGGCAGCGCCGGCCTCGTAAATTTATGCTGCCGCCGCCGCCGCCGCCGCCGCCGCGTTCCTTGCACGCTCGCCCGCCGGCCCGGGAACATCTGCGACGCGGCCGAGCGCGGGCCTTTCGTCGCCGCCGGTCCGGCAGCCTTATGGGGGTCGTGGCGGCTGGTCCTGCGGAGCCCCTCCAGCGCTGCGTGTGTGTGTGGGGGGGGGAACTGGCCCGTGAGTTTTGGTAGTTTTCAGGTTGCCGCTTTCGTGGGAGTCCGCCAGCCGCCGCCTCCGGGGTCTCTGGAGTGGGGCTGGCATTGCCCTGGCCCCTGCAAGCTGACCTCTTCCCTGAAGCTGCCAAGGAAGCCAGGGCGAACCCTTTGAGGAAGGGGTGGGGGTCCTGCCAGCCAAAAGAAGGCCGAGTGGGCTTAGGGCTGCCATGTCTTCCTCCCCGGACTCCTCCCTCCTCATTCCCCTCCCCCCAGGTGCCAGGGCGGACCTTTCCTGCACCCGAGGCTCCCACTGCATCTTCCCTCCCACAGAAACGCCTGGAAGGGACTCAAGCCCAAACTAGACCTCTCAGCAAGCAGAACTCCGCTGAAAGACCCACGTTTCTCTCCCGGGACCCTTAGAGTAGCACGCAGGGCTCCAGTGAACCCAGCAGCATCTGACTAGATACCTCTTCTCCTCTCCTCCCTTCCAGGGGCCATTGTGTGTGTGTGTGTGGGGGGGCTACAGTCCAGGCCTCTAAGGAGGAGGAGGGCACAGGGTGTCCTGAGAAGTCAGGCTGCAAGGATGCTGCAGTGGGCGGGGCCTCCCCCCAACTTTTTGGTTCAGAGAAGAGCAACAAAGATGATCCAAGGCCTGGAGACTAACACATACGAAGAACGGCTGCAGGACTTGGGTCTGGCTAGTCTAAAGAAAAGAAGAAATAGGGGAGACTTGATAGCAGATATTCCAGTATCTGAGGGGCTGCATGGAGGAGGGGGTCACGTTATTCTCCAGAGCACCAGAGGGAAGGATGAGAAATAATGGTTGGAAACTGGCCAAAGAGAGAAGCAGCCTAGAACTAAGAATAAACTTCCTGACAGTAAGGACAATTAACCAGTGGAACAGTTTGCCACCAGAAATCGTAGGTGCTCCATCACTGGAGGTTTTTAAGAAGGGACTGGACAGCCACTTAGGTATCTGAAATGGTATAGGATCTCCTGCTTGAGCAGGGGGCTGGACTAGAAGACCTCCAAGGTCCCCTCCAGCTCTACTATATTCTGATTCTGATTCTGACTGGCTGAAGCATCCCCCACCTGCTCAGGGAAGCAAGAAACCATGCCACCTTTAATTTGCGGTCCAGACCCCCAGGCCTCCTGGGGTACAGGGCAGCTGGGGCAATGCAGTGCCACGTCTCAGGTCCTCCTTGGTGCCCTCACATGCCTCGGGGTACCTTTGTGGCCACCCCCCCCGCCTGGACAAGCTTGCCCACATCAGAGGCGCTGATACCATGGCAGGATTCGCATCTTCTGCCTCCTCTCAGCTCCTGACCTGCTCCTCCTACACACACACACACACACACACACACTTTGCAGTTCCAGGCTGGCAATTAGGGGAACCGAGGGGAGAAGCAGGACCTGTTAAAGGGTTAATGTTAGCCAAGCATGAAGCGGGTTCTAATCCTGACAGGTGTCATTAAACGCTTTCCCCTGCACACGTACAGAATGCCCTCACCTGCCCTCCGCCATCCCATGACAGAAATTGAGGCAGACCAGCAGGAAGGGGGTCCCTGGACCTCTTCAATGTGGGGGAGGAGATGCAAACCAACCAATGACCAGGCAAGTTATCCAAGGAGCAAGGAGGGAGGGCTGGTTGAAACAGTCCACAAACATTGGGTCCCTCCGGCCCCGTGTTGGTGCCTGGCACATAGACTCCCCCTCTGGGCCCCTCAGCCCCACTCTCGCCTCCCTGGTCTGCGTGCAAAGCAGGACGGCTGGAGGGGCCGTTACAATGCAGGAAGACCCTGGGAGACGAGGAGAGTCTTGGCCAGGAATTAGAAGAAGGGGCTGGCTCCCCCAATGTGCCTCAGACCACTCCTATCTTCCCCTGCCCCCAAGGGGTGGAGAAATACTATAAGCAGATGACGCCTTCAGGTTGTGATTCAACAGGAAAGGTTTTATTGGGGAAGTGGCAAGGTTCTCAAGTGTTCTGCCCCCCCCCAAATGCTCTCGGCACCACTTGGGTGGCCTCTTCCCCTGCCTGTGAGCAGCCCCAGGGCTTTGCTGGCTGCTCAAGGAAGCAAGCCAGGGGTCGAGGCACAGTCCTGGCTCCTGACCTGCAGGGTCTCCTGGCAGCTCCCAGCCATCACTCAGCAGGCAACAAGAGGAGGCAGGTGGTGGGAGGGAGCAGCCCCTCCCTGCAGAATTGGGTGGGGGGGCTTGGTCCAGCCCTGGGGGGCTTCCAGATGGAGGTGGTGGGAGGAAGCAGCCACAGAGGCGAGGCAGTCCAGATGGGAGAGAGGCGGGGCCTTTGCGAGAGGCGCCCACTCCTTTTGCTCCCCAGACTGGCAATTTTTCTCCATGGTTTCCAGGATTCGCTGTTTTCCCCAAATGAGCCTTTAGGGTTCCTTTCTGTGCCAGCTATGTGGGCCCTGATGGGCATACAGCTGCAGAGGCCCTGCCTGGCAATGCCGCTCTCCTTGTGGCCTTCCTTCCCTCCAGGGCGTAAGGAAGGCTGGGGGGGATGTAGCCTGGTGGGCTCTTGCAAAATTCCACACGAGTTGTTGGAAAATAGCACAAGCAGCCCCCAGGAATGCAGAGGCAAATGAGACCCCCCTCCTGGGGTGATCTGGAGGGGGGCTGCCTGGACCAGGGCCCCACCGTTTGGGGTCCACCGTCTCAGCCTTTCTTCCGGCAGGATCCATGAAGCCAGGCAGGCAGGCTGGTTAGCTTTGGGAGGACAGTTTGACCTGCACTCCTCCTGGGCTGGATCAGGAGAAAGCCAGGGGGGGAAAAGTAGGGGGAAGAATGGGGAGTTCATTGGCCACCTGTGCTGGACAGGCTCAACTTCATAATCGAAGGGGCCCCTCTGCTGGTCTTGCACCACCTGCTGAACCCTAAACTAACCCAGGAACTGCTACCTCTCCCCCCCTTATTTATTTATTTATTTATTTATTTATTTGATTTATATACCGCCCTTCTCCCGAAGGACTCAGGGCGGTGTACAGGGCAATAAATTATCCCAGGCTGAAACGAACGATGCTGTGCGAAGGAATCCCTGAGGTTTTCCACTGACCTGGTTGAGCATCTTGCGTGAAGGCAGCCTCCCCACGGACCAGGAGCAGCTTGGCCCCTGGAGGGACAGGCCGCTCTCCTTTCTCCTGACACCGGGGCCCAGAGGCCGTAAGGGGATGGTTGGGGTGGGGGGAGGAGAGAGAGACTGGGGAGCAGCAGCCTTGGCAACTGCTGCCCTCCTCGCATGCCGTCGGCCTCAGCTGATGCGCTGTGTCTGGATTTGGGAAGCTGCCCCTGTGTGGATTTAGAGGGAGGGTCTCGTGGGCCAAAATGCAGAGAGAATTGGAATTGCTTTTCAATCCAAAAGCTGGCAAGATTAGCTGCCTCTGCTCCTGCTGGTGTAACTGAAGAAGGAGCCCCTCAATCGAGGGTCAGGAGCCGAGGGGAGGGGCGCAGTCTGGCCCAGGAGAGCCGAAGAGGGGCAGGCAGGCGGGGCTGGGGCTGCCCAAAATTCAGTGAAGGGGCCAGATCCCACCCGCAGCCCAATTTCACCCCGAGGGGCAGCCAGGTCCTTCCTACAGAGCCACGTGGGGACCGATCCAGGGCGACCTTTCACCATGGGGGGAGCAAGGCTCATGCACAGGGTGGCAGCACTGGGGGGCCTGCTGTGTCTTGTGAAAATGAAGCTTGTGGTGCCAGATGCACCAGGCCCAGCCTCACCTGGGACTGGGCCCCAGGGGTGCAGGACCCCACCTGGGCTAGGCGGCTGTGAGGGGTGAAGGGGAGGGAGGGGGCGGAGGGGGCAAAGCCCCCCCAGGCCTTGAGGGCGGCACCTTAATGTGGCCCCTCTGTGCAAGACTGAAGGAAGGAGCACCCTAGAACGTGGCCCTTTGTGCCCCCTGCTTCTGCGGGCCCCCCAGGACTGCCCAGGTGGCAGAAAGGCTCATTCGGGGAGATTTCTGCCCAGATGACCCTGCAGAATGACGGCCTGAGCGGAAGGGCTCTCGGCCCACACAAAAAGGGGTCAATGGCTGGGGAGGCAGTGGTTCTCCCGAGGAAAGGGCCAGGAGCCCCAGGGGAGCGAAAGAGCGCACCCCTCCCTCCTCCCAGAGCGCCCTCCAGGAAAGGTGGGAGCAGCCCCCCCCTGTTCCTGTTGAGGGGTGGGGGGCTGGCAGGGCCGCCTTCCGTGCAGGAGCTGCAGCTGGGGCCTCTCCTGCCTGGCGCAAGGGTGCCCTCCACTGTCCAAAGAGCCCGTTTTACAGGCAGGGCTGGCATCGGCTGCAGCCGCCACCTTCTCCCTGGTGGAGCAGGCAACCTCCGCTCAGGCTGGGGCCCCCCAGAGCCAGGGGGACCCTCTGGGCACCCAACAGGGAGGGTCGCCCTCAACGGGGCCTGTGGGATTATTTCTTTGGCCATTCCATTCGTGTCACTTTTTAAATTGCAGATATGAGCGAAACCCTCCGCCCATTTTTCTTGAAACGAGGTGGGCAGGGCTGAAAGAAGAAATGCCCCCCCAGTGCTCAAAAGGGGGTTCTTCTCCAGCAGCTGCTGCCCCACTGCTTGGCCGAGGTGCCCACCCTTCGCCCACCTGGGCTGATCTGCAACAGTCAAGCAAGGCTGGCCATGGGAGTGGGGGTGAGGCACCAGAAAAATGCCCCAGGGTTGAGCAGATTCCGGGGGGGGGGGCACGGCCAATATTGCCCTACAGGAAGTCCTGGGTGAGGAGCTGATGCCCAGGGGCCTGGCACTTTGGGCCCTGCCATCGAGGCTCCTCACTGCTCAACCAGCAGCCGGGTCTCCCCCACCGGCCGGATTCCAGCCTGGGCCCGTTTGGGGTGCAGAAGAAGCGCTCGGCCACTCCGGCCAAAGGGCTGCTGGGATCCACACGGCCCTTGGATGCGCCTCAGCAAGAGGAGGGGATCTACTTGTTCCTGGTCGCCCCGAACAAGCACTCGGTCATCACCCTGGACCGTCTCTCCTGCCCAGGTCCATCTGCCCCCCCACTGGTTCCTTGTCCACAGGGATCCCCCCCCTTTTCTGCAGCAAGAGGAAAAGGGCACCAAATCGGCCGGGAGCACCAGTCCGGTGTGGCAAATGGGGGCAATGCATGCACGGGGTTCCCCAAGCATCGGAGCCCGGAGTTAGCACAGGATCCCCCGCCGACCTGGGGGTGTCCCTGGGGAGAGCCGAGCAGCTGCCTCTGGGCACTTTGGCTGCTCTTTGGCCTCCCACTCCCTGCCCGGAGGACGGGGATCTGTCTGCCCCGCTTCCCCGGAGGGCTAGGCCTGCCCCAGCTTCATCCCAGCCGGCTCTTCCCTCCAAGGCCGGCGTTGTGGCTGCTGTAATTTGCTGATGACACATTTCCCCGGCAGTAAATATTGCTGCCCCCCTCCTCCCCGGGCTGATAAGGGGGCAATCCAGTTAGTAACTCTTCAGCGGTCATAAAAGCCTTTTGTGTCCCAGCAATTATTTACTGATAAACGGAAGAAAGCCAATAAGCCAAGCAGAGAGAGGCAGCCGGAGGCTGCTGAACGGGCGCATGGCGGGATAACCGATCGCAGCCCCAGTGCAGGGGAAATGGGGGTCACTGGAGCAGCTGGCCACAGCCGAGCGACTGGCTGGCGGAGGGGGACAAAGCTGGCAGTCTGACCACCCTTCAGCAAGCCCAGCGGTCTCTGCAGGAGGGGGCACGGCCTTCAGGAGGCTCTCCGTCGGTTGCGGGGGGGAGGGGGTGCTGCAGGGCCCATCGCTCTGGCTGCCCTTTCTGGTTTGCCCGAGGGCCCTTGTGATCACATCCCCTTGCCCTCCGAGAGTCAGGGGCCTGGGAAGCCTCGGAGAAGGTGCCCTGCCTGACGGCCCACATTTCTGCCCTCGGAGTGGCCAGCACCGAGTCTCCCAGTTGCGGCTTTAGCCCCACCCTGCCTTCCCCGGCCCAGCGGGCCCTCTGCAGCTGTGGTGCTCAAGGCTGCTCCAGAGCACTCCGGCCTGTTTGGGGGTCAAAAGAAGATTCCCCCACAGCTCCGTGCTGCTTGTCAGTTGCTGGTTTCTGGATGCCTGAAGCAGTTGGGAAGGGGTGGACCCCTCCACGGCCGCCCTCCCAGCTCCCAAGCGATGGGGGCTCGGACCTGGCAAACCCTAATCCTCTCCCTGAGTTGGACAGCCTTCATACAACCGCACTGGGCTCTCCTGGAGGAGCTGCAGCCCCACTTCTCAAAGGACCCCCTGCTCACCGTTGGAAGTGCCTTGAATACAATAGAGCTGGAAGGGACCTCGGAGGTCTTCTAGTCCAGCCTCCTCTTTGAATCCCCCTGAGCCAACCTGCTGTGCAGCTGCCAGAAGGGCCAGTAAGGTCTTGGGTGTATTACTGGGGAGTGGGAATCCCCCTCGTTCCTCCTTGGGAAGAAGGGCCCCTGTTTGCTCTCCTCCCGTCTTTTGGGGACACTCCAGTCCCCCCAGGAGTTCTCAGAGATTAGCATGTGATCACCTCGCCCACTTCCTTCAGCACCGGGCCGGGGGGGGGGCACGCCATCTGGCCCTGGGGCCTTCCTGAATCAGAGTGCCCCTGGCTGCTGAGCCCCCCCTCCTGAGTCCGCCTGACACCCAGCAAAGGGGGTGGGGTCTGCGTTCCCCTTCTCTGTTTGCTCCTTCCCCCCCATGGAGGCCTCTGGCTTTGGAGTCCAAGAAAGGCTGCTTCTGTCTCCTGGCAGCCTTGTTCTCCCTGCCCTTCACTGGGATGTGAAAGAGGAGGGGGGGAAGAGGGAGGGAGGGAGAGTGGGAGAGGAAGGAGAATGATGGGGGAGAGGGAGGAGGAGGGGGAGGGGGAGGAGAGGCAGCAGGGCCTCTCTTGAGCCACACCTTGGAAGGCTTCTGCCCCAGGTGAGGGGAGCCAGGCGGGCACAGAAGGCGAAGGGCGACATTGGGGCAGACTGGGTGTTTGTGTGTGTGTGGGGGGCGAAGCTGGCCTGGAGCTGCAGGAGCAGGCAAAGGGGCCAGATTGGGGGGTGTAGCATTGCCAAGGGAAGGAGTCACCTTCCAGTGGAGCAGGAGAGGCCACACATCTGTCCTAAAACATCTGCTTTAGCAAAGTCAAGTTCTTCTTTGGGCACTGGTCGTCTCCTCCAGCAGCCCCCCCAGCCGTTCCCTGAGGCCCCTGGCGGCTTTTCGCACCCCTCTTTCCTTCACCTCCAGTCCTGAAACTGCCCGACCCGGCAAGGTCGCCTCACCGCTGAGCTTTCTTCCGTGACACCTTGCTTGCCCTGCTTTGCCGCGAGGAGAGGAGCCCTTATTTCCAGCCAGTCCTTTAACGGCACAAAAGCGTGAGGTCAGCCGAGGCAGATCATGGCATCAAAGGGAGCCTCCTTCGGGAGCTGCAGGTCACGCTCATCCGCTGGCTCCCCCCCAGGGCCAGGAAGGGAGTGCTCTGGGCAGGGGGGTCCCGCTCCTTCCCTGCATGGGGTGGGGGGCTCGCGGGAGAGGCAGAGGTGACGGACCCCAGGCAGAGGCTAGAGGTTTGCAGGAGAAAAGCAAGGATCACCTATGGAGGGCTTTCTTCCTGAAAAGGGGCCAGTAACAGGGTGGCTGGTGGGGGGGGGTGATGATTAAAGGGCTGCTCTCCTTCCTGAGCGTAAACAAGCCTTCCCTTTTGCTCCTCTCCTCTCCATGGCGTCTTCCTTTGCTGGCCCAGGATTTCCTGCAGAAATTAAGGGCTGGCTGCCCCTGGAAGACCAGCGTGTTTACCGATTTTCCACTTCCTCACACGCCAGGAATGCTCCTCCAAGGCGAAGGGTGCGAGGCTCACCAATCACCAGACTCTGGATGGAGGATCTTCAGGATTGGTGGCTGGCAAACCAACATGGCTAAAGTGCCAAGTAGAGGGAGAGTGTTCCAGGAAGCCGTGTACGGCAGCAGCCAAGAAAAGCTAATACAATCCTGGGTTGTATAAACAGAGGCACAGAATCAAAATCAGGAAGGGTCTCAGTAAGGCCACACCTGGAATCCTGCATCCAGTTTTGGTCTCCACAGTACAAAAAAGATGCTGAGGCTTTGGGAAAAGTGCAGAGAAGAGCAACTAAGATGATTTAAAGGAGACTAAATCATATGACGAACGATTGCAGGAATTGGGTATATCTAAAGAAGAGAAGGACGAGGGGGGACATGATAGCAGTGTTCAAGCATTTGAGGGGCTGCCACAAAGAAGAGGAGGGGGTCAAGCTGTTCTCCAAAGCGCCTGAAGGCAGGACAAGAAGCAACGGATGGAATCTGATCAAGGAGAGAAGCAACCTGGAATTAAGGAGAAATTTCCTGACCGTTATAACAATTACCAGGGGAACTACTTGCCACCAGAAGGTATGGCTGATCCATCACTGGAGGGACTGGATAGTCACTTGTCTGAAATGGTAGAGGGTCTCCTGCTTGAGCAGGGGTTGGACTAGAGGATCTCCAAGGTCCCTTCCAGCTCTATTCTCATTCTGATTCGGTCCAAATCCACATTCTGGGTGAGGAACCAGGTTTGAGGTTCCTTCAGGTAAGGACTCTTCAGGCCACAGGGCATGCTGGGAAACTGCCTGGGACTCTCCCCCCACACCTCCTAGGCAGCTCCTTCTGCAGCCCGAGGTGCCCCCAAGGCTTCCTCAGGGAGGGAGGGCCCGGCTTGTTCTAGCCAGACCCTTGAGAGGCATTGCTGGACGGTGGGCATCTGCCTGGGCTTTCCTTGCGGCCATTTTGTCCTGGGGGTGGGCTTGGTCTCTGGGGAGGGATGCAGAGCTGACCTAGCTTGAGGACCAGCTTCAGCCTGCGGTCATCGTGGGGGTTACGCCCCAGAAGAGTTCCGGGGGGGGGCTCCCTGGCGTTCCCTGACAGCAGCAGCCGCCAGCTTGCCTCTTCACCTCCTTGCTTCTCCCCACCTGCTGAGGCACGCCTGGCCTGGGAAGGAGAGCCAGGTCTGGCCTGGGAAGGAGAGCCAGGTCGGAGGGGCAGGCAGCCCAGGGACCCTCCCAGAGCAAGGGCTGAAGCCCTCTCCCTCGCTTCCCCCTGGCTGGGGAGGGCGGAGGGCAAGGCTCCAGGGCCAGGTGAGCAGAGCCGAGATGGAAGTCATTCCTCGGACTGAAGTAAGTGACTGGACAGTTCATTCAAGGCACAAAGATTTATCCAATCACTTTATCCCATAATTTGTATTCCGGGGAGCTCTGGAGCCGCTGTGCTGCCTTCTCCTCTGTTTGTTTTCTCCCTGCCTTCCTCCTCCTCCTCGGAGAGAGCTACTCTGTCCCTCCTCATCCCATTGAGGCCGGGCCTTTGCTGGGTGAGTAATTAGTCGCATTCAGTCAGACCTCCCCCAACACCCACCGCGGGGGCTGACAGCCAAACAAGGAGGGGGGGAGGATCTGGCTGGGGGGCCGCCTCTGAGGTCTAACAGCAGCCCCACCCTCTCTGGCCTGCAGTGGGGGGGCTCCCAAAGGAGGACACCACGAGCTGGCCCCCCCTGGTTTCTAGATGCAGAGGCAGCCCCTCCTCCCAGGAAGGCAGCGGCCAAGCCTGGGATGAGGCCCAATCCCCAGGCCTGCCATCTGCAGCCAGTCTTGTGGCTAGGAAGAGCCCAGGCAATGCTGCCCACACCTCCACTTCCCCTCCTCCAGACAATCAGCTGGGGAGGCTCCAGATCTGTGGAGGGCATCTTGGTTTGGGCACCTCTGTGGAAGCCTTTCTCTAGGGTTGCAGCGGGGGGGTGGGGAGAACCCCTCGGCCTCCGCTGGTGGGTTTCCTGTGGGGCAGAAAGAGCCTGCACAGTCTCTGTCATCTGCTCGTAGCTTTCTGGGCTGGGGGCTCAGGGCAGGCGCCCTCTGTTGGGGGAAGGAAGAAGAAAAAGATTGCTCTCTCTGTTGGATGGCTGCCTTTTCCCTTCTCTTGGCGGTGGTGGACACTGATCCGTCCTTAGAAGGCAGCACGTGGCTCTGGATCGAGGACCCAAAAGCCATCAGCTGCTTTTGCATTCCTGGGCCTCTTCTGGGGGTTCAAAGGCAGAAGTCTTGGCACTGTGGGAGGGAGGGAGGGAGGGAGGGAGGGAGGGAGGAAGGAAGGAAGGAAGGAAGGAAGGAATCGTGATGGAGGGAGAGGGAAAGAGCCATACAGCTATGTTACCTGCAAATCAGCAACCTGCAGCCTTCAGTTTGCCTATAGACAGAACTTTTAACCTAGCCTTTATTTAACCAAGCCTAGAATTGTGCACACACACATAAATGAGGCCTCTCATTTATGGAGTTCCTCAGGGGTCGGTCCTCTCACCTCTCCTGTTTAACATCTATATGAAGCCGCTAGGTGAGATCATCCGTGGTTTTGGAGTGGGTTATCATCAGTATGCTGATGACACCCAGCTTTTCATCTCGACCCCAAACCACATCAGTGATGCCCTTGACGTGATGTCCCGTTGCCTGGAAGCGGTCCGGGAATGGATGGGGAGGAACAGGCTTCAACTCAACCCAGACAAGACTGAATGGCTGTACATACCTACCAGCATGTCAGGATATTCAGAGTATTCCATCCCTTAATATTGGGGGCGAGTTACTGCCCCCCGTAGATAGGGCTCGCAACCTGGGTGTCCTCCTAGATTCACAGCTCTCCTTAGAAGATCACATAGGAGCTGTGACTAGGGGGGCTTTCACTCAGGTTCGTCTGGTGCGCCAGCTACGACCCTATCTGGACCTGGATGCCTTACGTACAGTCACCCATGCACTTGTGACCTCTCGTCTTGACTACTGCAACGCTATTTACATGGGGCTGCCCTTGAGAATCACTCGGAAGCTTCAGCTGGTACAGAGTGCAGCTGCACGGACGCTTTTGGGGGCTCCCCGATACTCCCATATTACACCTCTGCTTCGTGAGCTGCACTGGCTTCCAGTTGCCTTCCGGGTGGAATTCAAGGTGCTAGTGATGACATACAAAGCCCTACATGGCATGGGTCCGGAATACCTACGGGAGCACCTACTGCCAGCGTCAACACCCCTCCGTCCTGTGCGCTCCCACAGAGAGGGCCTCCTCAGGGTGCCTCCGATCAAGGAATGTCGACTGGTGGCCCCCAGGGGGAGGGCGTTCTCGGTGGGTGCGCCAATCCTCTGGAACCGCTTACCAGCCGAAATCCGGATGGCCCCCGACCTTCGCACCTTTCGGCAAGATTTAAAAACCTATCTATTCCAGCAAGCCGGCCTGGCCTGATAGATTTGGGGTTTTATTTGTAGATCTGGGGTTTTATTTGTTTTATTGTTGGTTTATTGTATACTTACTTTGCTCTGTACACCGCCCTGAGTCCTCCGGGAGAAGGGCGGTATATAAAACGAATAAATAAATAAATAAATAAATAAATAAATAAATAAATAAATAAATAAATAAATATATCTGGGTGCCAGAGTGCCAAGTGCAAAATTTGTCGGGCAGGCAATGGCAGGCCCTTAGAAGGGCAAGCATCCTTTGGTTTAAACAAGCAAAGGAGGTAATTAAGAGCCACTGAATCCACAGTGCCCAAACGCCCCCAAAAGCTTCACTGTGACGGAAGAAAAAGCATCTAACAGGTGTTTCTGCACCTGGGGCTCCTCCAGCAGCCGTGCTCGGCCTCCTCATCTTCTGTCCATCGGTGAACCCGAATGCCTCCGGTTAGCTGTTTTCGGCCCCTAAGCTTTTCTTGCAGCTCCTGACTCGTCTCTCTCGCCCGCCTCTGCCCCGCTTATCAAAGCCTCTTTCCAATGACTGGATTTACATCAAACATGATGTTCTTCACCCTCCTTTGTGTCATTGTTTGCTGAATAAGCTACATTTGCAGGGCTGCAATTTCAAATTCTATGGCAAACTTAAGAAAGCATATTGAAAAGCGGAACCGTCACCTTGCCGACACAGGTCCGTATATGTCAAAGCTCTGGTTTTCCCAGGAGTGACGTGTGGCTGTGAGAACTGGCCCATAAGGAAGGCTGAGCACCAAAGAATTTCTCATTGTGGCACCGGAGAAGGCCCTGGAGCGTCCCTTGGACTGCAAGAAGAGCCGATCAGTCCATCCTAAAGGAAACCTTGAGTGCCCTTTGGAAGGGCAGATCCTGAGGCTGAGGCTCAAATCCTTTGGCCACCTAATGAGAGGACTCACTGGAGAAGACCCTGATGACGCTGGGGAAGACGGAAGGCCAAGGGACAAGGGGACGGCGGAGGAGAGGGTTAGATGGGGTCATCGATGCAGTTTGGGCAAACTCCGGGAGACAGTGGGGGATGGGGGGGAGCCCTGGTGTGCTTTAATCCATGAGATTGCAAAAATTCACAACTTAGCAACTGAATGACAAGAAAACAAATTCACAATTGTTCCTAAACAACCGGCTCTGACCCAGAATTCAGATGACCCTGAGGCAGGTGACCCTCAAGAGAAAAGAGCCCATCTGCCCAACTTGGCTGCTGTTACCCAGCTCAGCCCTCTGGTGATTTGCAGCTGGGCTGCCCTCCCATTCCTCCTTGGAGAGGAACTTGGGCGTGGCGGGGGGAGGTGGCTGCAGTCCCTCGGCAACGAGCAGAAGGCCAGACCAGGCGCAGGAGGGGGGGGGGGGACGCTGCCTGGTATCAAGAGGCAGCTCAGAATTCAGTCTCAGCCCGTTTGGCAACTGGGCCAAAGTGGAGCGCAGGTGCTCGGCGGCCGGATAACGCCCCAGCCGGCTTCACTGCAGGCGGCGGGGGGCGGGGGAGCCCCGTAGCCTGCCCCCCTCAACGAGCAGGGAACTGCCACCGGGCTCAGGGCTACCCGGGCGGAAAGGCAGGGTCCCGCTTGTCCCCGGGCAGGCGAACGGACGGAGGCGCAGCCCCGACAGCGAGGGCGGCTGCGGGAAACCCCGGATTCCCCGGGCACCATCGGCGGGCAGTTGCTGGGCAGGGACGGCGCTCTGCCCTCCGGGGGGGGGCGGGAGGGGAGCCGGACTGGGCCCCCGGGGCGGCGCGGGCACTTGCCGGCACTCGCTTTCGAGGGGGGCCGCCCGGGAAGAGGGTCGTCGTGCCCCGCAACTCCGGGGCGCCCGGCAGCCAACAAGCGCCCCCCCCACTTCGCTAAGGCAGGATGCCCGCGTACCAACAGGCTGAAGAACAGCTTTTATCCGTGGGCTGTTAGGCTTTTGAATGGGATGTAATCTTATGCAGAATTGACTGGGAGGCCGGTGTGTGGTGTAGTTGTTTCACATGGTGTGGTAGGATGGAGGGTTTGTTGTCACTGTGTGTTGGGGGGAGAGAGCACAGGGGGAGGCTCAGCTAATCTCAATGTACACATGTTGTACTTTGACAATAAAGGTTTATTATTATTATTATTACGAGCCGAAGCAGGGCCCGACCGACGCCCCCGACCTCCCTCCGGCCGGCGAGTCCGCGGAGCCCGGCGGAAAGCACGCGCGCTCGTCTCCCGCTCGGGCCGGCTCCGGCGTGGCTCTCCGGCGCCCTCGGGTGGCCAGAGCGATCCGCGGCCCGGAACGGAAGAGCGCCGCCCAACGACGGCGCCCCCGCGCCAGCCCGGATTCCCAGACGGCGCCGGCCCCGCCCGCCCGCCCGCCGTCCTTGCGCGGCCCGCTCCGCCCGGGGACGGGTTGCGGGCTGGGCCGTCCGTCCGGAGGGGCGACAGTCACCCGGAAGGGGCTCCGCCAACGTCGCCTTTCGGGATAGTAGCCGGGGTTGTTGGAGGGCCGGGGCAGAGCCGCCATTGGCTGGCCCAGGAAACGCCCCCAAACAGCAGGGCGGCAGCGCCCGAGGGGGAGGTTTACCCCCCCCCCCGCGCCGGTTGCATTTCCTCAAACTGAGCCCCGTTAGGAGAGGCGCGCAGAGAGCCCCGCTGGCCGCCTGGGCTGGGCTGGGCTGGGCTGGGCTGGGCTGAGGTGCGGGGCCGGGCGCGCCCTCTGCGCCTTCCCGTTTCTAGTAAATCAGGCCGGATTTTGTCTAGACGGGAGTGGGGCGGGCTGGGAAGCCCAACCTGCAGCCAAGCCAATGGGTGTGTGTGTGACGAGGAAGAGTGACGGAGTCAAATCCTTGGAAAAGTCCCGCTTGGTGACTCAGCTGGCCCTGTTAGAGTCCCGTCTCGAGCAGGTCTCGGGCAGCAGTGAGGCTGTCCCCCTTCCCAGATTTGTGTGGGTCAAGAAAAAGGAGGAAACAGCCTTGTCTGAAGCCCCTCCCCCTCACGCTCAGGTGGCTCTTGGTTCACACCCTGCCCACGGCCTGCCCACAGCGATGCCCACGGCCCGGCTTCCTAAATCCTCCCCAGGCCAACCAGCTTCCAGGGGTTGCAGGTTCCCTATCCCCTCCCTCCTCCCCCCAACCTAACATTAGTCTGAATCACCCCAAGAACAGAACGTGCTTAAGGAAGGAAGGGTTTTATAGAAATGCGACACAGAGCTCTTTTCTGACAGACACACGTGGGAGAGTCAAGGGCTGTTCCAGGGGAGGGGGGTGGGAGGACAGAGGCCTCCCGAAGGCTGCAGCCCTGCCAGGCGGAGGGTTTGGACAGCAGAGCCAGCTGCCTACCAAAGCTGCCCCCCCCTGCCAGTCAAGCGGAAGCATCCCTGCTCTGGAGACCACCCCAGACGGGGGGGGGGGGAGACTGAGACCTGCTCAAGAACTCCTTTGCTAGAAGAGACCTGCCCCCCCCTTGCTTCCTGTTTCAGCTAAAGCCTCCAGAGCCAGCTGGTCATCTCCGGGTGAGGTTGGAGTGGCTGGGAGTCTCCCCTCCCCTGGCTGAGGCTGGGACCTCGAGAGGTTCTTAGAAAAAGTGGGTGCAGCTTGGCTCCCAGAGCCTCCGTTTTAAATCTCAGCCTGCTGAGTCTGCAGTTCCCCTTACGGGCAGAGAGAAGCCCCCAGGAAGGGCCTTTTCACCTTGCGGGGGGGGGGGCGCCCTGTACTACAGAGCCCAGGCACCTGCGAGGCTCCCTTGCCAAATGGGCAGAAGCCGCCTTCAGCTGCACCCGGCTTGCTCTGCCGGCCACCCAGATGACTCCCAAGGCTGGGAAAGAGGAAGAAGCAGGTCTGCAGCTCCCTGCCAGGTGGCACAGCTTGGCAGACATCTCAGAGCAGGGAAGGGCCCGTTGGACCACCCCGTGGCCTTCCCCCAGATCTGGGAGGCCACAACACACAGGCCTTCGGAACGGCTGCAAGCCCCGCCGGGCTGGTCCAGCTCCTCATCTCTGCAAATTGCAGACGTTCCAATGGGAAGAAATAGCTCTGGGCCCCCAGGAGGGGCAGCCCAGCCCCCCTTGCTGCACTGCTTCCACCCAGGACCCCTGCCCAGGATCTTCCCAGGAAGAGAGCTCCAGGTGGGGAGAACGCCCGGGGCCCTTTGAGGAAGGCCCTGATCCTTTTGCCCAGCGAGCCTTCCCTTTTTGGGGGGGTCCGCTTCCGGAGGAGATGAGCTGCTGGCAGGACATGGCACCCCCCAGGACTGCCGGGTGTGGGGTGCAGAGAGGCAGGCGGGAGGCCCAGGTGTGCAGCTGCCCTCGCCTCCAGGTGGCTTCCTGCTCAGACCTGCTCCTGCTGGGCGAGGTGGCATTCCTTCTCCTGCAGGGTCTCCTGGGTGGGCAAGGTTGGGCAGTCCTCTTCGTTCTCGGTGGGCTCGGGGGGCTCCTGGAGGGGCTGCAAGAGAACCGGGCCATTGGAGGCTGGCGGGCAGAACGCCCCGGGTGCCATCCTGAAAGCCCCCCCAGTCAACTTTCACGGTGGGGCTGCAGGCCCAGGTGCCGTCCTTGGCCCAGGGGTCCGCCCCAGTTCCCCCCTCCCCCCAGGGGGGCCTCGAGAAGGCGCACCTACCAGATCCTGATGCCGTTTCCGGAGACCTGGGCGGGAGGAAAGGAGACATCAGCAGGGGGGCCTGGTCTACCCATTGGGCTGCTGAACCCATCGGGGAGGGATCTGGAGGCTGCCAGCCCTCTCCTCAGACCCGAGACGGGGGCCCTGCTCTGGAGCAGCGTCTCCATGGCAGGTGGAAGAGATTTTGTTCACCTCCAACAGGCTGCGCTGGGCTCCTGCATGGCCCAGTCCCTCTCCCACCAGGCTGGCGGGGGGGGGAATGGAGTTGGGGTTCAGGCTGGACTGGGAAACAAAGGGCACCTGAAGCCTCCCTTGCCCCCCTGCTCTCTCGCTGCTCTTCCCCCTCCCCACTGTAAGAGGCCGGGGGGGGGGGGCTGGGCCCGCACGGGAGGGGTAAAGAATACCGACTGAGCCACAGAGGCAGGCAGGAAAGCCACCTCCCCCCCCAAGTCCAAAAAGGCTGCAAATACCAGGACCCCGAGGGGGTCTCCCGGAGGCAAGGGCTGGCAACCCCCCTGACCCGGTCACCCCCCCTTGCCTCCAGCCTGACCCTCCTCTTCCCAAGTATCCCCCCACCACTCACATTTGCCGTGCCGATGCCACAAGAAAAGGAGCGCCCCCAGCAGTAAGGCAGCCACAGGGAGCAGCACCAGGAGGGGGCTCTGCCCGGCCTTGGGGGGCTTCAACAGGGGGGCCTCTGTGGGGAGAAGGAGACCACCTGCTGCAGTCCCCAAAATGGGCTTCCCTGCGTGGCTTGTGGGCCCTTTCCCTCCCCCCCAGAGCAACAGGTAGGGGAGAAGTTGCCAGCTGGTTTTACACACACACACACACACACACACACACACACACACACACACACACACATTTCCCATCCTTGAGTGGCCTCTGCCTCCTTGCTTACCACAAATGTTGTCCCTTGCCTGGGTGCCATTTGCCTTCTGGACCAGCCCCTCCTGGCATCTGTGAAGACAGAGCGGCCTGAGAAGGTAGCCCTCCCCTCCCCCCCCCCGCCCCTAGGGCAAAGCAGCCGCTGGCTGGGGGGAAGGCAGCGTGGCCTCCCTGAGGGGTTCCAGCTGAGCGGCTCACAAGACAACTCTGAGCAAAAGAGCAACGGAGCGCAACCGCACACTTGGCTGGGTCTGTGGGCGGGGTGGGGGAGCACCCATGCAGGGCACCCCCACAGCTGCCCGCCTGCAGGAGCCACAGGCTCTGACCGGGTGGCAGGTGACAAAGTGCACCGCCACCCTTTGGTGAGAACGAACGAACGCCACCCTTGTGTTCCCACACTGCATGCACGCCTGCAAGGGCACGAGGGGCTTTGGGTGGACCTGTGGCTTGCGCCGGCGCCCCCGAGGGGAGAGCGGGCACAGGGCTTTGCCACTCCCTGCCTGCCGCAGAGAGATGGTGCCGGGTGCAGGAGCGGCAACCCTGAGCTGCTGGCCCGAACGGCGGAACGCCGTGGCCTTCCCGCCCGGTCTGCCCTTCCCTTGGGCCAGGCGAGCCGTCCATCCAAGAGGCCAGGGGCCGTTCTGAGGGTCCCCTGCACGGCCTACCTGCTCCAGGGCTGGCACCGAGCTGTGGAGGACGAGACGTTGGAGAAGTAGCCCAAAGAACAGGGGGCGCAGAGGGTGTCATTTAGGTGGTTGCCTGGAAAAGCGCAAGACAGCCTCACGGTTAGGTCCCCCCAGCCCCACTGAATCTTTCAGGGAGGGGCCTTTGTCTGAGAGGTCAGAGGGCAGCCCAAATCGACCGGGCTCCTGGTCTTGGGCCAGCCTCCACCTAAACTGGAGGCCCTGGGGCTGCTGCCCTCACCTTCACGTTGGACCCCTTCCCCAGGGCTGCAGAGGCTGTGGGGCCGGCAGGTTTGGCACTCGTGGCTGGAACAGTGTTTACCCTCCTGGCACCGGCAGACCACGTCTTGCTCGTTGCTGCCGTTCTGATAGACCATCAGGCCAGCTTCTGCAAGGGGAGGGGGTACAATAGATGCTTGCAGCTCTGGGGTGACACGAGGGGCCCCTGGGCGCTCTCTGAGCTTGGCTGTTTTCTTCTTTTCATGACCCAAACTAGGTAAGGTCATCAGTGCTAGGAGCGGGAGGGTTTGCAGGGAGGAGGAGGAGGACTGTGGGGTCCTTGGTGCTCTCTGACCTGGGTTGTTTTCTTGCAGACGTTTCATGACCCAAACTAAGTAACACCATTAGGATTAGATGCTCAGGGGCTGCCATAGATGACGTTGCCTAGTTGGGTAACAAAATGTCTGCAAGGAAACGCCCAAGCTCAGAGAGCGCCAAGGACCCCACGGAGGGAGAGGGGTACGTGTTGCTTTGCTGAGCAGGATGGCTCTGGGGAGCAAAGGGAGCCCCCCCGCACTCACGTGGGCTGCAGAGGCGGTGCTTGGTGCAGTGAGGCAGCCCGGTCCACCTGTCCTGGAAGTAGCCCTCCTCACAAGGGCTGCAGGTCGTATTGGATTGCCCCGAACAGGCGGCCGCCACCTTCCAGCCTGCAAGATGGCGAGAAACAGCAGGAGGGCAGAATAGGGGGGCGCTGGCTGTGGAGCGCTGGAGGAAGCCGTGAGAGGAGAGGGACGGTGAGAGGGGCCAGCGGGGGATTTGCAAAGGGGAAACGGCCCCCACCAGGCAGCGCTGGGGACACCCAAGGGGCCCATCTCTGCATCAGCCGCGAAGGGGCAAAGAAGCACCAGGGCATCTGAGGCCGGGCTGAGAAGGGGAGAGGCCTCCTGCCACCCCTGCCCACTGGGACAGAGCAGAAGGGGGCTCGGGAACTCTACCTGGTGGGCATCGGTTGCAGCATCCACCCTTCGCCAGGTACTGAGTCTGCCTGCAGCTGAGCCCCTGCGCGAAGGCCAGGCCCTGCAATGAGAAACCCCACAGGCGATTAGTGGCCACACGGGCATCTAGCCCCCCTTCCCTCCCCCAGACTGCGAGCCCCCCGCCCGGGAAGGCAGGGGATGCACTGACCGGGTCCCCTCACCTGGCAGGGAAACCAAGAGGCCCAGCCCCAGATCTGGCACGGCTCAGCCTTCGGGGTCAAGCTTGCTTTTCCCAAAGGCCTCGGGCAGGACCAGCTTGAGCAACCGCTGGGCTGCCAATGGAAGAGCGCCACCCGCAGCAACCTCTGGGGAAAGCCCTGCGTCTCCCCTGGGCCTCCTTAGCTGGCTTCCGCTCCCCACGCCAGACCTCCCCAGCACCCCCTCGGCCTGGGCCCAGAAGCTGGCCTGCCCAGACGGGGATTCTGGGCACCAACCTGCCAACCTCAAACCTGGGGAACCGTTTGTGGCATCTAGGCTGCACCCACCCCGTTTCTCTCGCTTAACCTCACACCAGGCCCCCAAACCAAGAGAGGCATGTGGCGTTTCTTCTGAGCAGTTCCCTTTATGGCCCCCCACCCACAGACAGAAAACTTGTCTAACTAAAGCAACTATTTGCATATCGTAGATAAGGAGGAGCCCCCTCAATTCTCTTCCTCCCCAACAAACTCGACACCCTTTACCCTCTGGAATGCAGCCCCCGCCCCCTTTGGGAATCTAGACTATGTTCTACCTCTCCTTTTTCTGCACTGGTCCAATGGTAGTGAATCGTTGTGGAACGAACCAACACACTGGCTACGTGTGCCCCAAACAGAATCACGAAGGAGATGTGTGAATGTAGCCACCAGGTGCTTCATAGACCTATTAAGGACGCACCTGGGAGTGCGGAGAAGGTGGCGGGTGGGGGGAGGATCTAGAGAGCATGGCTAACCCCCCACTACTGAGTTTTTTGTGCAGAGGGGCTTAGCCCCTAAAGCTGAGCAACACACACACACAAAAGGCCAAGACTATTCCCGCCCTTTGCACTCCCTCAGGGGACCCGCTCTCCCCTTGTGCCAGCCAGTCGGCCAGGACAGGGGCCTGCTAGCCAAAGGCAGGGGCTCCGGGCACTAAGAAGGCCGGGAGGAGACCAGCAACAGGTCTAGAAACCAAGAGACTCTGAGTTCTAGTTCTGCCCTAAGCATGAAAGCCGGCTGGGTGACTTTGGGCCAGTAACTCTCCCTCCCGGGTTGTCGCGGGGAAAGGAGAAGGAGGAAGGAGCATCGGGTCTGTTTCCCCGCCTTGAGTTATTTATAAAAATTAATAAAGGCGGGAGATAAATCGATAAAAACAAGCCTGCCGGAGAGATCCGGGCTCTGGGGAGAAGCCAGACGGATCAGGCGGCTGCGCCCGTGCTCGCCTCGGCTCGGCTCCGGCTGCCGGGAGTAGCCCGGCTGCCGAAAGGGGAACTCGGGCGGGGAGGCGGCTGGGCGGTGCCCAGCTGGAGCTCGCGGGGGCTCTCCGGGGCGCGTCGGGCAGTCCCGCCGGCCGAAAGCGAAACTTACCGTGAGCAGAACCGCCGCGCTCAGCCCCGCCGACCACCGCCGCCCCGCCATCCGCGCCGTCTCGGCCCGCCGCCGCCATCCCGCTCCCTTTATACGCGCCGGGGCTCCGCCGGCCCATCGGGCGGGGCGCCGAGCGTCCAGGGGCGGCCCCGCACTCCGCCCGACCCTCGCGCCCGCCTGCCGGGAATCCCCCGCAGAGGGAAGTCCCGAAGTCGGTCAGGCGCTGCAGGCAGCCCCCCCGCCCCCTCCGGCCTTCCCCCCAGGTGGCTATTTGCGCCGAGGCCAGCCTACCTCGCGAGGTTGTTGTGAGGCAGGGGACGTCCAGCAAGAGGGGGTGCTCTCGCTGCCGTGGCAGCAATAGGGCTGCCCGGGGGGTCGCGCCTTGCCTCCTCCTCCTCCTCCTCTCGGCTCGGGGCTGCCTGCGAAGCCAGGCGTCGGCTGGCCGCAGGAGCAGAAGAACAGCCGGGGAGGGAGCGAGCGGGGAGCGGGTGGGACCTGGGCCGGCAGCCGGAGCTCACCAAAGCGTCCCAGGCGCCTCCCGAGCGGGGAGAGTCGTGGTTCTACGCCGCGGCTTGTCGGGCGGAGAACGTAGCACTGGGGAGACGCCCCCTGCAGGCGAGCCTAAACATCCGGAGTGGGGTGCTTGGGTTGGGGCTCTGCTCGGCCACCCCAGCCGGCCAGCGAAGGGCTGGCCCCCAGCAGGAGGCAACCGAGGGCTGGAGCGTCCTGGGAACCCCCGCGCTGCCCTTGGACCCCACTGCCTGAACTGGTTTCAGAAGTCACCCCTAATGGGATGGGGGCCTAACAGCCTGATTGATTCTGACCTAAGAATTCTGATTAAGGGCCCCAAGTCCTTTCTGGGACTCATTTTCCCCCAACCCCAGCTGCTCAGCTGAAGGGGCCACGGCTGTCCCTCCTGCTTAGGATTGGAGGCAGCCCGGTGGCTGATTTCATGGAGGGTCACTATCCTGCCCCACACACGCACACACAGCCATAAGTCGACACTTTGGAGGGGACATGGAATTCTGCACCCCAAATTCTCTCACTGCTTCTGAGGAAGAAAGCCAGCACTCAATGGGGGAAGACAAGGAAGCAGAGGAAACATCCCCCCTCCCTGAGGCCTGGGGTTTTCCACCTGGCAGGGCAGAGAGGAATGTCCCCGTCCCAGACTCAAAACCCCAGCAGGGGCCACTTCCCCATTCGATGTTACGCTTGACTGGAGGCCTGCTGGTGGTGGGGGAGGCTGTGGGTGGCCCCGTGGCCTTGGAAAGCCCCTCCCCATTCCCCATCTCTTCAGAAGAAAGAGCCCCTACAACCGCTCCTCTCCCTGACGTACCAGAGTCCCACTTCACCCCCCCTTGCGAGAGCTCCATTTAAAAGGACGGGAAGAGGCGCCCCCCAAACCTCTTAATAAGCTCTGGAAGCCCACGAGTTCTTCAGCCATGCTGGGCTCCTGTCGCGTGCAGTTGCCTGGGCGTTACTTTTATTTATTAAATTTGTTTGCTGCCCATCTTGCTGCAAGGCAAGTTTCTCCTGGTGGACCCTAAATGACTCAGTCCCAGCTGGTTTAACTCTTGTGGGTAACTAGACTGAGGACTAGTTGCTTGTGACAAAACTTTCCAGGAAATAATGCTGTAGGAGGAACTAGTACCGGCATCTAGTAACAGCAGAGATTTTTTTTATTTTTATTCACTTAGTTTTCCGAAGTTCCTGAGGGTAGCACTACAAGCAACGGGTGGAAACAAGAGAGAGAAAGCCAACATGGAAATAAGGAGAAATTTATTGACAGTGACAATCAGTGGAACGACATAACGCCAGAAGTTGTGGGTGCTCCATCACTGGAGGTTTTTGAAGAAGAGACTGGACAGCCATTTGTCCGGAATGGTGTCAGGTCTCCTGCCCGGGGAGGGGGTTAGACTAGGGGTCCCCTTCAGCCCTACGAATCAGGGCACCCTGGAGGAGGGTCTGCAAGGGGTTTGGCCTCTGAGGGCAGCCAGAGAAAGCAGCACAATCTGCGTCCAGCGCGCCTATTGCCACAAAACATTCTACAGGCTCAGCCCAAAGCAATCGTGTCAGAGGAAAATAAAAGGCAGGGGACAATCGTGAATGTTTTATTTGTAGCGGATGCTCAGGGAATAGTTGCGGTGTGCACGTCGTGAAGTGAGCCAAGCAACCTGGGACTAAGGAGAAACTTCCTGACAGTGAGGACAATTAACCGGTGGAACAGCTTTGCCTTCGGACATGGTGGGCGCTCCATCCCTGGAGGTGTTCAAGAAGAGGCTGGAGGGTCACCCGTCTGAGATGGTACAGGTTCCCCTGCTCGAGCAGGGGGCTGGACTAGAAGACCTCCAAGGTCCCTTCCAGCTCCATTCCATTCCGTTCCCCTATTCTATCCTACTCTAAATCGGAATAAAGGCCCCAAAGGCAAGGGCTGGGGGGGGAGCAACGGACCACTGCCCCCCCACCGGTGGGAATAAAGCCAGACGGAAGCCCCCCACCCTCTCCCACCCCTGCCCCATGTGCAGGGAAGCGGCCTCCTGGATCTCTGGGGGGGCCGGAGCTGCAGCGGGGAAGCCCCCCAACTCTGCCGCATCCGCCTGCCTCGCCCCCCACCGCGTGGAAGGACCGTGGGAGGACCGACGCTCGGCTGACGAGGCCAGTTCGGAGGGGGGGCGCTGGGGGGGGCTCCGGCCCGGGAATCTCATCCGGAGGGGCGGGGGAGCCAACGGGGGGGGCAGCGAAGGCCCAGAGCGTCCCCGAAAGCAAAAGAGCCCCGGAGGATTGTGGGAGTTGAAGTCCGAGGCGCAGGAGCGGATGGGCCGGCACGGAAGGAAGGGGCGGGGTCAGGAGGGCCTGGGAAGACCCGGAAGCGGAAAGGCCGGCCACGCCCTCGGGTCGGCGACGCGTCGAGGGGGGCGGGGGAGAGAGAGGAGGCCGTGGCCGCGTCGTGAGGCGAGAGGAGCCCGCCAGCCCCGGTGAGTGAGCCAGCCAGCCAGCCAGCCAGGGAGCGAGGGAGCGAGGGAGGGAGCGAGGGAGGGGTCGGGGGGGGTTTTCTCTCTCGCGCGCGCGCCCTCCCCCTCCCCCCCCGGGAGGCCGGCAATAAAGGCTCCTTCCCGCCTGTGGCTGTTGTGTTCTTTGGCGCTCGTGCCCGCGTCCTCCGCGCGCCCCCGCCGCGCCCCCTCCCCCCGCCTGGTCGCAGGCCGAAGCGCGGCTGCTTCTCCTTCCCTCCCTCCCTCCCTCCCTCCCTCCGGCCGGGCATTCTGGGCCCCGGGGGCGCCGAGTGCGGAGCGGACCCCGGGGTGGGGGTGGGGCGGGGGTCCCTCTGGGAGGGGGCGGCCCCCTCCCTCCCCCTCGGCGCTGCCTGCCGCCGGTGGGGGGCGGGGGGCGGGGGGCTGCCCCTCCGTGGCCGTGGGTGGCTTCGGCGTCTCTTGAAAGCTGCGGCTCCGTCGCCGGGTCCCCTTCGCCGCTTCCGAGGGGCTGCGTGGCGGCGTCGGTGCGCTCCTCTCGGCCGTCGGGATCCGCTCAGCCGGGGGGGGGGGTTATGGTGGTGCTTGCGTTTCTCCTTCCACCCGCTCCCGGACCGGGTCGGGTACGATCCTGGGGTTTCCCGGTGGCCCCTTGCCCGGTCAGACCCCACCTTGATCGGCCCCGGGTCAGCTGGGTCCCCCGGCCCTCCTGGCCCCTCCCTGAAGAAGCTGCAGACCCACCTGGGAAGCCCCCAGTGATGGAGGGGGGGGCAGGGGAATCTGCTTGGATGGGGAATCTGGTGCTAATGGCTGCCGGGCGACGGTGCAAAGAAGAGCGGCCAAGGTGATCAAAGGCCCGGGGACTGAAGCATAGGAGGAGAAAAGGGTTGCGGGATTTAGGGATGGCCAGTCTAGAGAAAAGAAGGAACAGGGGCGACGTGATAGCGGCGTTCCAGTATCTGAGGGGCTGCCGGAAGGAGGAGGAGGGGGTCGAATTATTTGGCGAAGCCCCTGAAGGCAGGACGAGAAACAACAGGTGGAAAGTAACCAAGGAGAGAAGCAACCTGGAACCAAGGAGAAACTTCCCTGACGGTGAGAACAATCAACCGGTGGCACAGAAGTTGCCTTCGGAAATGGTGGTCGTTGCATCGCTGAAAGTTTTGAAGAAGAGACTGGACAATCTCACCTGTCTGAGGTGGTGTAGGGCCTCCTGCCTGAGCAGGGGGCCGGATTAGGAGAAGGTCCCTTCCAGCTCTATCCTGATAGATTGACTGACTGCCAAATGAGGCCTGGGCTGCCTCTCGGATCCTCTGCCCAGAGTTTGGGAGGCGAAGCTGGGGGCCAGGGAAACGGGCAGGTGGCTCTAGCAAAGCCAGGCCTCTGGGAACGGAATACAATTCCTAACAAGCAAAGGTTTGCAACTCAAATGCTGAGACTGAAAAAAAACACACCAAGTCACTCAGTAGATAGGATGCTGTGTATTTGGCAGTTCTGTAGAATTTGGCAAAGCGCACCTTAAGCTAGATCTGCAACCAAGAAGCAGAAACGGAAGAACAAGGAAGATGCTCACAAGAGGCCCAAGCCGTTGTTCAAGCCACCTGTACTGGAATTGGTGCTGCTCAGCAAAACCAGCGAGCAACGTGTGCAAACTGATGAAGATGAGAAATGGTTCCCTGTCAGCAAGCTGGAATCATTCTGAAAACTTTAAAGGAAGACCTTCCTGTGTGAGGAGGGTCGAGTCTTCCAAAACCATCTCCCACGGAAGAGAAGACAGTAATAATCCAGTCTATCTAGCAGTGCAGGTTGTTAGCAATTTAGACTAGACCTCTACCTGAACCCCTTAGAAGGAAGAGGATTGGGTCCCAGTCAGCGTTCATTATAATTTCTCTCTCTCTCTTATCTGAAGGCACACTTGCTTTGAGGAAGGAGGCCAGGAAGCATATTTCTTTCCTACTTCCTGCCCGCTTTCCCCGCCCCCAGAACTAAGAACAGTTGAGACCGATTGCCACTGCAAATCAATGCAGTCCTAAATGAGGTGCCCACACAGTCCCAGCATTCCCCCATTGCGGTTGTTAACTGGGAATCATAGGTCGTTAAGCGAGCACCTATCCCAATCCAGACCACTCCGAACTTTGGCCCTCAGAGCCTCGAGCCTCCTTATGGCCAGGAACTGCCACCTCCCCCCCCCGCACTCTGCCACAGAACCGCCCCAGGCTGCTTGCAGTGCTCTGGAAAGCTGTAGCTGCCTGAAGCAGTCCCAGTCCGAGACCCCTGCCCGCCCTCTGATCCACCACTGGCCTGGCTGACTTCTTGCCTCCACTGGCCTGGCTGACTTCTTGCCTCCACTGGCGAAGAGGCGTGCCCAGCCTGGCCCTCCCTGCCGAGAAGCCCCTTTGTGCCACGTCTGAAACTGTTCCCTGGCTGGCTTCGGCTTCTTGCGGTGTGCCAGAAAGCCCAACTTTGAGCGGTTAGGCCTGGGTGGAACTAGCAGGAGCGGAAGAGAGCCGGAAGGTGGTGGGGACAGTGGAGGCCCCGTTGCCAGGACAGGTGGAGGTCTGCTGTAATTCCAGGGGGCACTGAGGCTGGGGGGACTGGGGGATGGGCAGCTTCCACTGCCGAGCTTGTTCTTGGACGGGGTAGATGGGATGACCCCCAAGATCGCTTTCAGCTCTTTATCTTCTAACTCTCAATCAATTTCAGTCAGAATAATAGACCTGGCAGGGACCTCGGAGGTCTTCTAGTCCAACCCCCTGCTCAAGTAGGAGACCCCGTGCCATTTCAGACAAGTGGCCTTCCAATCTTTGAAGAAAAATCCATTAGGCCTCTGGAGTGCCCCGGCTGAGTCGGCTCCTCTTTGTAGAGGCTGCCAGCAGAGTCAGCTTCGCAGGGGCCAGGGGCCGCCTCCTTCCCCCCCGCCTTGGTGCTTTGAGAAGCAAAGCCCAGGTGTGCAGGTAGCCTTCAGGTGAGTGGGAGTAGCGCCAGGGGGGCCTGTGGGGGGAGGTCATATGTCCATGAACCTCCGGGCTGTGCAGACACCCCCCTCCCCGAAAGGAAAGCAGATCAGAGTCCCACCAGGGCAAGTGATAAAGTCTCTGCTGGCAGCCCAGGGACAGGGTCAGGCAGCCTTGGCAGGGTGGAGTTGGGGGCAGGACAGTGGCAGAGCTCCAGAATTAACCCTCCCTCCCCTTTGCAAAACAAAGTCTCTGGTCTCGTGCCTCCCCTCTTCCCCCTTCCTTGGGCTCCCAGCCGTTGGCGAGGCTCTTGCACAGGGCGTGCCCGCCCTTCTCAACCATCCAGGTTTGGCTAATACAGGCCAGGTCCCCCCTCGCCCACAGAAAGACCTCGGGCGAGGGAAGGTGGGCTATGGGCCGAGCCGGGCCTGTGCAACCGCTGCCAGAGACCAAGGCCTCAGCCCACCTGACAGCCTGCTGGGGAAATGGGTCTCCTTGGGAGGGGCCCGCCCCCTGTCTCCCAGCAGAGCTTCCTTTGCCCTCCTCTGCACCCCCTTCTGCCCCCAGAGCCCCAACCACAATGGAGAGTGGCCACCATGTTCCCTCCCAGAGGGGGGCCTTGGTCAGGGATCCCTCCACTCAGGATGATGGGTGGATGGATTTGCATGGCCACCAGCCTCACCTGGTGGCTCTCTGGCTCTTGGCTCTCTGCTTGGGTGATGTGTGTGCCCCCCCCCTTTTATTCCTTCTCTCTCACTTCAAAAGTAGCTCTCCTTGTGATCCTTTTTTGCATCTCTGGAAATGCCTGTTTAAAGAAAGAAAGAGACATCCTCCCGGTGCCATTGCTTTGTTTGTACGTTCGGATTTCTACAATTAATCGAGGCAGGCTGTCAAGGCAGGCTGGGGTCCACCGGGGAAGGAGCCTTTCCAGCCCAGTTTGCCCATTTGCAGGGGCCGCGTTGAGTTCGTCGCAGGGTTGCTGGGTCCTTTGCGTGCCGAAGCCGCTCGCGTCGCCCTGGCAGGTGAGGGGCTGAGCTGTGTTGGGGGCAGGAGAGCCCCGGCCTCTGGGCTGCCTTCCCCGGCCGTCTCCTGGATGTAAATAAAGGTTTTCTTGACACTCATCGGCTCCTGGCGTGGATTTCCTGGCTTCACGTTTGTTGCTTTCTTTTCAATATACTGACAATCTTTTCTTTGTTTCGTAGCATTGAACAGATGGGTTGATTATTCTTTTCAGATATTAATAAAGCAGCGGAAAGAAGAGAAATGAATAAGCTTCCCTCAAGGTCCAGCCCATCGCGAAGGTAAAGTACTCTGAAGCAACCAGGTGCCTGGCTCAGCGGTGCTGCCTCCCGGGTGCCTCAGCGGTGGAGCCTCTCCCAGGGGAGTCCGGCCGGACTCCCAGCCCTGGCGAACTTCCTGGGCGTTCAGGTGAGGGAGGAGAGCCTGCCTCTCCTTTCGGCTCCGGGGCGTCCCTGGGGAGCGCCTCGGGGTGGCTCCAACCCTGGCCGTGGGGGTTGCGTTGAGGGCAGAGACCTCAGGGGAACAGCTCCCCTTATGGAGGCGGCTCTTGTTTGCCGCCACGTTGCCCTGAAGATGGACGCGGGATCTCCTTTGGCAGAAGATTCTTCGGTCCTTCCTTGGCGCTCCACCTGCGTTGTGCCCACCACGCATGGGTGCTTCTCTTGGCATCAGCACAGAACTGTGCGGAGCCTCTGACCTGAAGACCTACCCTACCAGGGCAGGACCTGGGGTGTGCCGGGGGACCCTGGGTCAAAGCGCACGCACATGCCCAAGCATTGCTCTTGATGCTGGTGGCGGCGCGCACGCGGGTGCCTGAGCCTCGCCTTGCCTGAAGGCTGTGGGCGGTGCGCATGCGGGCGCCTGGGCATTGCATTGCCCCTGCTGCCGGTGGGAAGAAAGCGACAGTTGGGGGGCATCTGGTTGGAGTCCTTCTGGAGTCCCCGTTGGCTGCCTACGTCTGCCGAGCGCAGTGGGGGGCATCACCCCAACTTCTCTTCATGGTTCTGCTTGCTGCTGTCCTGTCCCAAATTTGCCTGGCTCTTCTTTAAGCAGACTTTGGGCATCCTTTCTGAGTCTCTTGCCCTTCTTGTATCCCCCGGAAACGGGCTGCTCATTTGGACTTTGTGAAATCAGTTTAAAGTTTTATCTATGCGAAGGCAAAGAGTCCCTAAGTACGTTGTCCTGAATCGGTACTAAGCTTTTGGTGGGGGAGATCTACGTATTAAAGTGCAGCTTTTCCACGTCTCCTGAATTCTCTGCGGGTCGCTGCGCAGCAGGGCAGGGAGACTCTTCCAGCCGCTCTCGATGCTGCTGGCAGAGAGGCAGCTGCAGCCAGGGGTCCCGTAGTGCCAATGCTTCTGGAAGACCGGGTCTCCCTGCCTGTCTCTTGTCCAAATCAGGGCCGTGTCACGGCTCCCGGGAAGTGCGACTGTGGCCCGTTCGAAGTGGGGAGTTGCTCCAGGCTGGGGGTGGGTGTTTCTCTCCCCCAGGATTCCCAGCTTCCACCAGCCACTGGCTTCCTGTGAGTCCAAGATGGATCCTGCTGAACTCCACAGCAGGTCCGGAGGCTGAGTCTTCCTCCTGGGCTGCTCACCCCGGGCTCCTTTTGGAGCAAGACGCTCTCAACGTTTGGGGTCTGGCAGGGAAGGCGGCTCCCAGACCTCTTTCCTGCCTCAGGAACCTTCCTTCGTTTGCCTTGCGCTGCTTGCTTGCTCCGGAGACGAGCACTGGGTCCCGCCCCAGAGGGAGGCCAAGATCATGCGGCGGCCTTGCTAGACTTTGGTTTGGGTAGGGGTCCATGGACAACTGTCTGGTTCACTCCCCGACCCCTTCCCTCTTAAGGGCTTTTCCCGGTCCTTCCGGCAGGGAGCCCCTCCCTTACGGCGAGAGAGATGCGCGGAGGGATCGCTCTCCCAACCAGGGCAGCCCCCGCAGAGATGGCAGGAACGGCCGAGATTCCCGGGACGGACGGGACCTTCGGGCGCGAGAGATGCGGGGGGGCAGAGATCACCGAGACCCTAGAGATTCCCGGGACGTGAGGGATTCCCGGGACATGCGAGATTCCCGAGACCCTCTCTACGACCGCTACAGGGAAGCCAGAGAGACCCCGTACAGGTAGGTGCAGAGGGAGGTGGGCTGCTGGGGGTGGGTCAGGCCTCCCCCGGCTCACGGGCTGCTGCTCCTGCTCGCGTGTTTGCAGGAGAGAGGAAGGCTACGACCGTTACACCCGTCCGGACGACTATTACCGCAGGCGGGAGGAGCCCTCTTACGACCGCTACGGGGACGCGCTGGACAGGCCGGCCCTGAGCACTGAAGGTCAGGTCCTGCCCTGCTGCAGATGGGTGGGGGGGGCGGGGGGGAGGCGAGGGTCGTCCCTCACGCCGGTGACCTTCCCTGCAGAGCGCATGAAGAGAGAGGAGAGGCGCCGGGAGGAGCTTTACCGGCAGTTCTTTGAGGATATCAAGAAGCGCATAGACACCGAGCGGCCAGTGGATTGCTCAGTCATCGTGGTCAACAAGCAGACCAAGTACGGGGGAGGGGATGGCGGGCTGTGGCCATCGGTCGGCCAGGGCTGGCTGGGGGCTCCTTTCCCAGATTTGGGGGGGGAACTCCGGTGGTCGGACGCCCTGGGCAGACGCTGTTTTCTGGGGTTTTGCCTGATGCAGGGATTACGCCGAGTCGGTGGGGCGCAAGGTGCGCGACCTGGGCATGATGGTGGACCTCATCTTCCTCAACTCGGAGATGTCTTTGCAGCAAGCCCTGGACGACGTGAGCCAGGGGGGCTCCGCCTTTGCCATCGTCATCACCCCCCAGCACCAGGTCCACCACTCCTGTACCGTCAACATCATGTTCGGCACCCCGCAAGGTAGGGGGCTCCTCTGTCGGCCCTGCGGCTATTGCGACCGGTTCAGGGGTTTGATTAAGCAGAGCGCAGTTGGCCTCGTGCAAGCTGCCCGGGGTGTGTGAGTTGCAGTTTGTGTTTGGCAGAAAGCTCCAGGTGCTGCACGAGTTGTGCCGTCTTTGGCATTCTGGATGTGGATCCCGAGTGGATCCCGCCCTTCATAGTCCTCAGAATTGGAGCCAAGATTGGGTCATTCAGCTGCTTAATTTAGAAATTTTTTGTTGCAAAATTTGAGGAGGAAGACTGCCTTGGGGATCTTGGCCAGAAGACCGCCCCCAGCAAAGATCAGTCAGGCATTCAGAGAGGTTGAAACACAAAAGCCCTCAGCATAAAGAACAGGCAGGATCTGTGGTGGTCTAGTGTCCTTTTAATTGTAAGCTGCCTGGGGCGAATTGGACACCGGGGCGATTCACAGCCCACTCCTCCTCCTCCTCCTCCTGCACAGAGCACCGGAACATGCCCCAGGCGGACGCCATGGTGCTGGTGGCCAAGAACTACGAGCGCTACAAGTCTGAGGTGCGCGAGAAGGAGCGAGAGGAAATTGCCAGGCGGGCAGCCAAGATGGCCGATGAGACCATCTTGCAGGAGCGGGAGCGCCCCCTGCCGGCCGAGGAGGGTCTCCGCGGGGCCCACCCCCCAGCCATGCAGGGCCTCCTGAACCTACTGGCGGACAACCGCTACCTGACCGGGGAGGAGACGGACAAGATAATCAACTACCTGCGGGAGCGCAAGGAACGGCAGCTACGTGCCTCCACCGAGCCCCTTCCTGGTAAGTCCTGGCTGAGGAGGGAGCCCGGCCCCATTTTACCGGGCCCCCCCCCGGATGCTAGGGGGAGGAGAAGTTGATACCCAGAAGGCTGTGGGGCAGGACTCACAGCTTGCCGGCTTCCCTCCTCGCAGCTTCGCTTCCAGGCAGGCAGACGATGGGAGCCGCCTCGGGAGCCTTGGTCCCCACTTCCCAGGGGCATCAGAACGTCCAGCCTCTGCCGGCCTCTGCCGCAGCCACCGGGGCCTCCAACCCTCAGCAGGAGCTGCAAGCCAAAATCCTCAGCCTCTTCAACAGCGGGGTAGCCAGCGCCGCAGTGAACGTGTCTGGCGGCAGCTCGGGCGTGGGGGTATCTCCGAATCCAGGGTTTGCTTCTGGGCCTAGCACGCCCGGCCGGGGCCCCCAGCTGGGTGTGACTGGTGTCTCCCAGTCGCAGCAGCGAGCTCCCTCCCAGGCCGCCCAGTTCCCCAACCATCCGGGTTCCGCCAGGGTGGCCGGTCCCCGGGCTTCGGCTCCCCCACCACCGTCACAGCCCCTTTACCAGAGCCGCCCCCCCGCACCCAACAGCGTGGCCGCCTCGCGACCGGCACTGTCGCTGGGGATCAACTTCGACAACCCCAGCGTGCAGAAGGCCTTGGACACCCTGATCCAGAGCGGCCCCGCCCTCTCCCACCTGGTGAACCAGACGGTGGGCCAGGCCCGGGCGGTGCCCCCAGCCCAGCAGGCCTTGGGCTCCTACCAACGGCATTACTGATGCCCAGCGGGCTTTCGGCTGCCCGCTGCTGAATGTTGTGGATGGTGCATGTCTCCCCTCTCCACCCTGGGCAGACTGGGGCTGGGGAAGGCAGCGAGGCCCTCCCCCCTTGCCTCAGGCAGCCTCTGCCGCTGGAACCCCCCCCCCCCACACGGCCTGCCCCTGCCTCTTCAGCTGGGAAGGGGGCCAAGAAGGGGTACGCTCTCCTGAACAACGGAGCTTGCAAAGGGGGCAGTGGGCTTAAGGGCTGATCTGAGCGTGTGGCTGCTGCGGGACTCGGCCTGTCTTTCTCCCAGTGGGTCAGTTTTTCTGGCTGTCCTTTGGCCTGTGACACACATACACACACTTTGAGTTAATGTTGTAGAATTTGAAAGTTATGTTTTGGGGGGACCTCAGATGCCAGTTCCTTTTCCAAATGGCTCTTGGCAGAGATCGGTGCCTGGAGCTGTAGATGTTCTGTTCTTTGATGGTTCGGTTATGTAGAGACCTGCTCTCTCCTGTTAGCAGGAGGCATAACTTTTTAATAAAATTTACATATGTATATACACACCCCTGTATATATTAAAGATGGTGGCATTTTCAGTTATTTCAGACTGCTGCCGCTCCTTCTGGAAAGTCTGGGGGGGGGGTTGTGCCACGGATCAGCTGCCAGGTGCCCTGCCACTGTGCCCACGTCAGGAATCATCTGGTGCCACTTAGCCATTCCCCCCCCCCCCCCGGCTCAGAAGTGGGTTTCTGCCTAAAGGTGCTTTTCAAAAATCAACTGGAGTTCTTCGTTCCTCCTTGAAGCTTTTTCAGTTCTTGGATGAGAAGTGAAGCGGTTTAAAAGACGAAGCAAGAAGACTCAGCTGCCTTTTGAAAAGCACCTTCGGGACAACCAGGGCCTTTGGGCTGATTGGGAATCTCCACAGAGGTTCTGCCTTTAATAATCCCAAATGTCCCCCCCCCCCCTTTTTTTTTAGGATCTGCTCTTGCCCGACCTGAAGATGCCGGCCTGCAGGGTCAACGGAGGGGAGGGGGCTGCTTTCCTCGCAGCCTCTTTATTCGGAGCCCTTGGGGTCTCCCAGTCCTGCACTGAGCCTTCTTCTGCAGGGGGCTTAATTTTAGGCTGGCTTGGTTTTTTTTTTAAAAAAATAGTGCAGTCTGTTAAATATTGCCCTTCTACTCAATTCCCTGTGGAATTGTTATCTGCCCAGAGGGCCGGTTTTCCTGGCTGTGTGTGTGTGTGTGTGTGTGTGTGTGTGTGTGTGTAAATCTGCCCTCTGAGTGTCCCAGGAGGGCTGGGGATGGGCGAGCACAGCCTTGTGGCTGTTAAAGAAAACGCCCCGGTTTTTGAAAACGAGGGAAGCGAAAGCAAGAGCAGAAATCTCTCTCTGAGCACCTTGTGATATGCCACACATTTACGCCAGATTCAAGCCACGATGTTGCTAGAATAATTTGATCTGGAAGAGCCCAAACAAAATTTCCTCCTCTGGTTTCCCCCCCCCCCCCCAATAGGTCACAGCATCTCTTAACCATTTTAGAATAGTCACTCTTGAGTTTTTCTTTATTTACACATCGCTTTCTTTCAGATGGCTGGCCAGGGTGGTTTTCGGTCCAGAATAACAACAAACAACTGGGCAGGTGTAGTGGTCAAAAGAAGGGGGGGGGAAGCAGGAAGAAGGAAGCGCAGTTTGAAAAGGGCCCAGCTGCAGCGATGTCAGAACAGGAGCTGCACCGTCGCAGAACGGGCCCTGGCCGGGCCTCGGGAGCCGAGCCGGGGGGGGGGGCAGAAGGAAGCGGGCTGGTTCCCTCTGGGCAGAAGGACCCGGGAGCCGAGGGGGCCCCAGCCAGGGGGCAGAGCAGGTGGGCCAAGTGGGTAGGTGGGCGCTGGGCATCGGCAGTGGTGGGGACTGCAGGGATGAAAGCTGATGGGCTACGGTGTCCTGAGACAGCAGGGAGGAAGTCAATGTTGCCCAGAGCAATGAGCCCAGGGCGATCGGCGGTGTCTACTTTCCCTTCGATCAAACCTGCCCTGCCCTGTAAGGAGCCTGGGGGGGGGGCTGCGGTGGGGGAAAGCGGAGCAGCGGCCCCTTTGTGCCCACTTGTTGTGATTCAGGGTCAGCCTGTGGGTTCGGCAGTTGGGTCGGACGACTCAGAGGAGGAGGGGGGTGTTGAAGACCTTGCTGAGGGGGTTGAAGATCTTGCTGATGATAGCCATCAGGCAGGCCCCTCCCACTTGGTCACCATGGAGACCCAGCTGTGTGAGCCTGACAGTGTGGATGAAGATGACCCACAGCTGGCCCTGTTCAAGGACGCCCGACGCAGGAGGCAGTCAAGTAGGAGTAAACAGAGGAAGGCAATGGGGCTTCTCGGAAGAAGGCAGAGAGAAGCCACGCCCTGAACTCTATAAAGGGAATGTGTGGGGAGGGCTGGTTTGCTGAAAGCAACCGCTCAGATAGTGTTTCAAAGCTCCTGTATCTTGGTTCGTGTCTTGTTTGTTTTTGTAGTAAATAATTTGGCAGACGTAATTCCAGCCTCTTGCCGTTTGTAAAGGGGTTGCCTTTTCTGCAGGGCCGGTAGCAGGCTGGTACAGAACACCACTAGGCTCTTATGTGCCGGTCCTGGCGGCCGTTCCTGGGAGGCTGAGAGCCTGTGGAAGAGCAGACGGCAGCGCCATCCGGAGGCTGCCTGGAAGAGGAGAGTTTCAGGCCCCCGACTCACCTGAGGTGCCTGGCCCAACTCGGCCCTGGCCAAAGCTGGCGGAACGGCCCCGGCGAGGAAGGCGGAGCAGGATACGGAATAAGAGAGCTGGGAGGGACCTCTGAGGTCTTCTAGTCTATCCCCCTGCTCGAGCAAGGGACCCCGATCTCTCCTTGAAGAACGTCCGGTGACGGTTACTTCTTGTGATGCCTTTTGGTGCTTTGGGAAATACGCTGCCCCCCTTTTCTTTCTGGCAGCCCCTCAAATACCGGAAGACCGGAATGCAGTAGAAGGGAAGTGGAAAAGGTCCTGGGAACAGGGAGAGCCGTGCCTGGTGTCTGCCCGGTCAGTGAATGTTTCCTGCTCTCTGCGTGAGCAGAAGACCCAGGCTCTTGGGACCCTCCCCCCACTTCTCCCACTGGCCTGGAGGGGGCCGCTCTCCCCCCCCCCGTGGAGCTCTCCAGGCCCCTCGGAAGCCACTGGGGAGCAGCCTTGTCACAATGAAACCCCCCCAGTTGAGGATGTCCGGGGCTCACATTGCCCCTCCCCCCGTTGCCTCTTTTCCAAGGCCCAGCGGTTCTCACCTGGTCTGGGGGGGGGGCGGCCTCTTGTGCCCTGGGGGGGGCGATGCTGGCAGATTCAAGCCAGCCCCTCTTGGGCGCAGTCGACACGGTGACCTCTTGACGGAGCTCTCCGCTGCTCGCTTCTCACCAGCCAGGACGGACCTTTCCCGGCTGGCCTGCAAGCTGAGCCGCTTCCCTGCTCCCCCCCACCTGAGAGGCCTTTTGGGGGACGGGACCCCGTCCCTGATGCGAGGCAGCTCCCTGTGGGGTTTGCCTCCCCCCTCCCCCCCCCGCCGAGAAGGGATTTATTTTTTTTGTCCCCAGCTTCCCTTCCTGGCTGGTTTTCTTCCTGCCCTCTTTCGTCCTCAGCTCCATTTCAGTTTTCCTCATTCACATGTTCTGCCCTCCCTTGTGCCCCCCTTTGTATTAGAAACCCAATAAAGGAGAGTATTTGTGACTCCTTTGTGCTCTCTGGGCTTGTTTTCTTGCAGATGTTTCATCACCCAACTAGGGAACATTATTCGGCGTCCGCAATCACCAGCATGGAGGGTGTTCCCTAGTTTGGGCCATGAAGGTCTGCAAGAAAGCAAGCTTGGGCCGCTTTGTACCGGAAAGCCACACTGCTCTCTTGGCTCTTTTCCTCCAGACCCTCCCCTGGCAGACGGACCCCCCCCTCACAATCAGAGGGACTTCCCAGCAGTGCCCCAGGGACGGCCTAAGGCTGCATGAGAGCCCGGCTCCTCACTGGCCCTGCAGGATTTGCATCCTGCACCGCATCCCGTTTGCCTTATGTCCTGTGGAGGGTGCCCCCCCAGGGGTCTCTTCAGAGGGTCTTGGCCCCGATCCTGACTTTGCAAGGGAGATGTTGCTTCTGAAGACTATCTGCACACGACATCCCTGTGGACAGCCAGAGCGGGCCAGGGACACAAGGCACCCACAATAGCCCACAGAACAATGCTGCACAACCAGTATTGAGTCATCACAGACACACACACACACACACACACCTCTTTGTAGGTGCCAGTCCGGTTTTGGGGTCCTGAGAAAACACATGGTGGGAAAACCCAGAACCCTAGAGGTGATGGGGCCGGGGGGGGGGTTCGTTGGGGCACCCTCGAGGACAACAGTTGCCAGGACCAGAACATGAAGGGTGTAATAAAATCCTTTTATTGCATTTTGTGCAGACAGAAGTCTAGAAAACAAAATATACGGTATAAGCCTCAACACAAGCAAAGAGGGGCCGTGGCCCCATGGATACCTAACAGCACCGGCCGGCCACGCAAACACACTTGCGGAAAGTAAACGCAAGCCCAACGCACCTTCCTTTGGGTTGACCACTGAGGTTATTTACAGAGAGCAAATGGGTCGGCGGCGTTGCGCTGCACAAGTGTTCCCTAGAACACAAGGCCTATGAAAAAGCTCACAACAGCTATTGCAAGATTGCGCTGGAATCAAAGTCACTCGGGTGGACAGAAAACACAGGAGCTACAGTGACCGATTATAAAGGTACTCCACGAGCTGACTGGTGTCACATTCATAACAAAGATATTGCACGTGAGCACGGAAAGAAGAGTGTGTAGCCGACCCAGCCGTGGGGCCGCCTTGCTCATCCCTCGCCTCATGAGCTCCAGCCGGGCGGGGTGGCCCTCACCAGCCCTCCGGAGACGGGGGCGGGGAGCGTGGAAGCCCAGGGGTGCAGCAACAGTACAGTGGGCGGCGGTCTGGATCTGTCCAGGGAGGGGGTGTCCGAAGCTGCCCCTGCCAGCTTTCCCAGAGCACCGAGGCGGCCTTGACGTCTTCCCTGCAGGGCTGCGGTCCCTCCTCCGGCTTTGGTCAGGGTGCCTGGGTGCCCAGGCGGGCCGGCTGACGGACACGCCCCAGGGCAGCAGGACGCGCCGGGGCCAAACATGCAGGGTCAGGAGTGGTGGTGGGGGAGTGTAAACTAGCATGTTTAAAATAGCATGCAACGCTCTGCTTTGGGCCTCTCTGGAACGGGAGGCTGGGAGGATGCTGGGGGGGGGACAGAGGGGCAGCAATGGCCAGGAGACAACCTGGCCCCTTCCCCGGCCATGGGACTGCCAGAGGTAGGCTGAGCATCTGCCAGCAAGCGAGAGAGGCCGGCCCATCTTCCTTCCACGGGGGTGCCGGTGGTGGGTCCCTTGGAAAGTGCTGGCCAGGGGTCTGAATGGGGGGGGGTCTCAGAGGGAAGGGTGCGCACGCACGTGTGTGTGAGAGAGCATCTCTCCATACATGAAGCGCTCTTCAAACTCACACACCCCCCGTTCACCCTCAGCTGTGGGGTTGCTAATTGCTGGGGAGGAGGGTGGCCAAAGCCAGCGGACCGAGGTGAGAGGTCAGCTCTGCAAGATGGGGAGGGGGCCACATTTGCCCTGAGAAGAAGCATCGTTTCTGCGTGCCAGGGAGAGACCCTGCCCTTTGGCCGCAGCATCCAGAGGACGTCTCTGCGCCTCTCCCCTGATGGCGGATCAGGGGCTTTGCTCTCGCCCCAGACCCACCTGGGGGGAGCCCCCCACCCAGCCCATGAAGATGCTAGAGAGCCCTGGTGCTTCCCCAGCCCCCCCCCCAGCTTCCTCTCGGTTCTTCTCATCTAAATAGGACGACTTTAAAAATACTGGTCCTGTGCTATGTACAGAATACATATATTATATATTTACAGCCTCCCCAGATGGGGGGAGCAGCGTTCTGCTTTTGGAGAACTATTCACATTGGTTAAAAGCTCCACAGTTTTCCTCTTCTGGGGGAGGGGGCTGCCCCCAGGGGTCCAATGCACGTGTTTTGGTATAAGGTGAGGCACCAGAAATGGGGGGGGGGACAGAAGCAGAGCCCACCCCTTCCTTCCTAGAGGGAGGAGGAGGAAAACTTGTCATCTGAGGGGGCAGCTGTGCTCCCTTTTGTTATCCCTGGGGGGCTCTGGGGTAATGCAGAGCTTTGGGGGGGCTCTCTCGGCCCCCAGCCCTGCAGCTTTCCAGGTTTCATTTTGATCCTGGCTTGAAGGGATCCCCTGGCTGGAAGACCCTAAAGTGCAACAGGGTTGAGCAGTGGCAGAGATCCCCTTACACACACACACACACACACACACACACACACACACGTGCGTGCGTGTGCGTGTGAGAGAGAGCGAGAGAGAGAGAGAGAGAGAGCGCAGGGCCCAAAGACATGTACAAACCAGAAGGGTTGGGGGTTGCAAAGCTGGGTGGAGCCCTTTTTCCCTCCCCAGCCTCCATGAGGGGGTCTGGTGGAGTTGGGGGTCAGGCTGGGAGAGGGGCTGGTCAACTAAACAAAGGGTCAGCTGGCCCAGTGGGTGCCAAGGGCCCCCTGGCCAAGCTGGGGAGAACTCTGCCCCCCCACTCCTAGCTTGCATGGGGAGGGCGAATGTCAGCTCCTCCCCCAAAGAGCCCCCCACACATTGAGTCCAAAGAAAGGGGGAGGGCCCTGAGTGGGTGCTTTCCCTGCAGAGGGGCCTGGCACAGGAGGTGGGGGCCGGGGTGGGGGGGAGAGGCCAGCGTTGGCAAGGGAAGCATGCTGGTGGCCTCGGCTGGCACCCTCTCCCCACCGGGCAGGCGGGCGGAGGAGCAGCAGTAGAAAGCCTCTGCCCACCCACCCGTCCACGCCCCCTTCGGCAGATCTGGGGCCCCCGCTGAGCTGCGCCTGGGATCCATCCTCCCACCCCGAGACACAGGCCGAGTGGGGCTGGCCACAGCTGGGTGCGGTGGGTGCAAAGGGGGGGCAAGGCTCTCGGGGCACAAACCTTTGGGCAAGGAAGGGCCTCGGCTGGCTACTCAGGAGTAGATGGTGATGACCTCCCGGCCACCCCCACGGACCAGCAGCACCCTGTCCAGATGTTCCGTCAGCACCTCCAGGAACTCCATATCTGGGGGGAGGGTCAAGGCTTGTCTGTGCAGCAGAGCCCCCCCCCCGCGGTCCTTCGGCAGGGGCCCCCGTCCAGACTTTCCCCCACAGGGCAGCCCGGAGAAGCACAGCCGAAGCTGCAGGAGGGGGGCGCTCCGGAAGGCTGAAGGGACGCTGGATGCCCAGCCCCACAAGGAGCAGTTCTGGGACCCCGGCAGGTTTTGGGGGCGCTGCAGAAGAGACCAAGGGAGGGGGGCCAAGAGAGGGGGCTGGTGCACTGTGGCTCCAGGGCCGGCCGGCAGGAAAGCCAGCGGAACAGTCCGCCACTCCTTCAGTTGAAAGCTCTCCTGCCTTCGGAGGCTTTGAACCACTTTGGCGGCTCCCGCCCCGAGCAGAGAGGAGGGGTGGGCCAGAGAGGGCCCCTGAGGTGGTTTGCAACTCTGCAGCTCCGATTCAAAAGGGGCTGCCCCTTCCCTGGGGGTGGCCTTGGCCGGGACCCTCCTTCTGACCGGAGGCCCAGGGCAGAAGCCCAGCGTGACTCTCCGAGGACGGAGTTCCCCTGAGGAAGGGAAGCTGCCATCATCCAGAACCCCCCAACCCCTCGCCAGCCCCCCCGACTGCCCTCCCTGCTGGCTGAGCCCCAGAAGGATACAGTTCTCATCCCCCTTGCGGTTCCGGGGGGGCCCCGGCATGTTGAGCAGCACCAGCTTCGCCTCCTGCGACTTCCGCACGATGGCCTCGTTCAGCCGGATGGCCGTGTGCATCCGCCGGACGTTGGACTGGTTCCTGAGGGAGAAGACGGGCCGGTGGGCGGCCGGCTGGGGCTACCGGGCCCCTCGGCCTCTGCCCCTCTTGGGCACGGCCTTCCGGGAGGGGGGACGGCGAGAGGGGGACCCCCTCCCCAAGCATTGCAGAGTGGCCAAAGGGGCACTTACAGATTTTCCCACTCCCTGGCAGCAAGAACAGTGGCAGGAGCAGCGGGAGAGGAAAGAAGGAGATCGTGTCATTGCCTGGGGGGGTGGTATTCCACCTGACACCCCCACCTCCCTCACTGTCCCCCCACCCCTGAGTCTCTGCCCCGCCCGGAGGCCAGCGGTGGGGGAGGGGGCTCACGGCTTCATGTTGAAGAAGTCCTTGATGCTCTCTGAGCTGACGGGACTCTTGGCCTTGAGCTTCTCGGCCTCCTTCTCCTTCGTCCAGGTGAGGTGCACCTTCTCGGGGGGGGGCTCGGCCTCGGCCTCCTCCCCCGGGGACTGTGAGCTGCCGGAGAAGCTGGTGGTGTTCTTGTCGTGGATCAGCTGCACCTGTTGAGTGGCCGAGCAGCGCCTTCACCCCTCCCGCCTGCGGCCTCCTCTGCAGGGCCGGCAGCTCCCAGGCAGGGACCCTTCTGGGCAAGGCAGGCAGCCACGCAGGGGGAGGGAGCCGGGCGGCCAACGGCCAGGAAAAGCTCGGGAGATGGAGCACCGTGGGGAGGGCAGCTGTGGGAGGGCAGGCCTGGCCCCAGTGCTGGGGAGGAGGTGCTCAGGACACACACCCCCCCCAGGGAAGCCACCCTTCAGACAGTACGGAAGCCCAGGCCTAGCTGAATCACGGTTTACTCAGCAGAGCGAATATTCTAGCTTTGTGTGTCACCTTGAACTGTGGTGGGTCAGCCTGGCTGGGAGGATGACGGGGAGCCCCAGAGGGATGCAGGGGGGGGGAGGTCAGGCTGGCCCACCCCAATCTTTCCTCTTTGGGGAGGAGCCACCCTTGGGATGCAGCTCGAGGGGGAAACGGGGGGAGCCCCCTGGGAGAGGCATTGGATGTGTGGTCAGCCCAGAGGCCCAGGCCAAATGCGGTGGGTGTCTGAGGTGGGGGGCATTCCCCACACAGGCTGGAGTTCATCTGGAAAGCATGAGCCTCCCCCCCCCAGGGTCTTTTTCCAGAGTGTGCTGGCCGCCCTACAAAATGGCACATGGGCTCCTGGAAGGGGAGGGAGACCCTGGAGCCCATCCAGAGGAGGCCAAAGAAGCCCCTCCTCAGCTTGTGGGGGGGATCTGAGCTGCTCTGGGTGCCTGGGGGGAGACTGGGCAGCTGCCCCACGGGAGAGGCTGTGGAGGGGTGAGGAGACGGGCAACTAACCAGCGGCTCCTTTACAAGAGAGGGAGTGCCAGGGAAGGCCTGAGGGGGGGACCGTGGTGCCTCCACGCAGGAGCTCTTTGGATGCAGAAGCAGAACGGAGAATGAAGCATAAAAGAGCCGGAAGGGACCTTGGAGGTCTTCTAGTCCAACCCCCTGCTCAAGCAGGAGACCCTATTTCGTGTGGCAGTGGCACAGCTGGGGAAGGGGGGGTCCCAGGTCCTTCCAACCCTGACCCTCCATGACCGCCATTCGTTCCACCCACCCCCAGGGTGAAGTTCCTCCCCCCAGCCTTACGAGCCACCCTCTTGCCGTTGCCATCTCTGATCGCCCCCCCCCCCTGCCTGGCCATCTTACCTCTTCTTCTGGCTTCTCCTCGCTGTCGCCCACCTGCTCGTCCGGGAGGCTCAGGTGGGTGTTGGGGGGGTTTTTGCGCCGGATGGAGCCCCGGGATTCGTCCGTGATGCTCTGGATCTGCGGCAGAGAGCAGAGCGGGGGAAGACGCCGGTCACCCCAGCGCATGCAGTTTCTTTCCTGCACAAACGTTCCACCCCAGGGAACTTTCTTACACACAAGTGCCCCCTCCAGTAAAAACACACGACCCAGTAGTTGCTGGGTGCTTCTGTGCCCTTTGGAGGATGTCTGGCCCAATCCCACCGAGATGCGTCCAGAGGGCAGAGATGGGCACCGGGGGGGCCAGCGCGTGGCAAGGCAGTCGGGGGCGTTGGCAGCAGCCTTGGCCAGTACTCTGGACCAGCCTATGAAAATCAGGATTTCCTCGGCTGGCATCCTGTGCCAGGCCAGCCCCTTTCCCGACGTGCCAGGGGGCGAGCAGGGGGGGGGTCCGTACCTCGCGCTCCCGCTCCGTCTTGGTCAGGTGCATCTGCTTGAGGATCAGCGACCTCTGCTCCATCACCAGGGTCTTCTCGTAGGTGTAGGCTGAGATGTCGCTCTCATGCTGTGGGGCCAGAGGGAGCAGCGTCCGCTTTCAGCAGGGCTGGATTTGATGGGCACCGGCAGGGGGTCTCCCTTGGCAGAGGCCCACCAGAGCCTCTAACCCACTTTATGACAGAGGTGGGAAAACCTGAACTCGTAACCAGCCTGGCCAAGAGACAACGGGCTGAGAAGGGGAAGCTGGGGGGGGGCGGCACTGGGCTACAGGCACGTCGGGGGGACAGTAGGGCCTGGGGTGGGAAACCACAGGGGCAGGCATGGACAAGAGGAACTCAAAGAGCAGGGCTGGACTGCAGCTCCCCTGCCCCGCCTCACCATCTCCACCACCTCCACCTCGGCCGTGATGCGCAGGTGGTACAGGAAGGTGGTCAAGTCCTTCTTCATCTGGATGCTGTTGTCGTCCATCTGGGCCACCGTGAAGATGCGCATCTTGCACTTGCGCCAGACCTGCGCGGAGACACATCCCGGCCAGCTCAGCCACGTGGACCCCCACTCGGGCCACTCCCCCACCTCCGGCGAATGTTATTGCTTGACAGCTGGGTCCCCGGCAAGGAGGGCCCCTCCCTGCCTGGGCGTCCGGGCCCCAGAGGTTGGTGGTGCCAAGGGAAGGGGGGCCCCCCGAGACTGCCCTGCCACGCCAGCTCCCCCCCTCGGGGGCACCTTGTGCTGGCGCAGAAGGAAGGGCAGGAGCATCAGCATCCCCCCGTCGTGCACGATCCACCAGACGTCGATGTGGCCCTCCGAGAAGCGCTCTGTGTTGGCCGGGAACATGGCCACGTTTTTGGCCACCAGCAAGGCCATGTGGCCAGCCGTGGTCTCTCGCACCAACTCTGGGTGGAACAAGCAAAGAGGAGTACTTGCCAAGATGCCCAGGAAGGGAGGAAATCCTAGAGGAATGCCAGACCCGGGCAAGCCCCCCCCCCCAGAAGGGCCGCAATGCCGCAGGGGGAACCAAGGAAGGAGCAGGCGCTCCATGCAGAGGGCGGGTCCCCCAACGGCTAAAAGCAGCAGGGAGGCTGGAGATGCTGCCAGGAGGACGGGGGGTCAGGGAGCCCCTAGGACGCCCCTCCCTTGGCCAGACAAGGCCCCTTGAGGTGTCAGACAAGGGGACCCTTCCCCGACTAGAGGGCGGCTGCTTTCTCCCTGCGGCCCCCGGGGGCCCCTGCTCTTCTCTCACCAATGAAGTTCCTCCAGGTCTGGTGGTCCTCCTTGCTGCGCCAGCTGCGTGGCCAGCCGACCAGCACTGTGTTGTGCTGCAGGCCTCCCAGGCCGCTGGACTGGATGAGGTGCGACATGCCGTCCCGGACGTTGCTAGAGGTCACCACCTGGCAGAATCCCTTGACCTTCTCGGCCTCCATCAGCCGCTGGATGGACTGGGCAGGGGGAGCAGAGAGCGGGGGGTCACGGCCTTGCATTCGGGGCAGCCCTTCTCCCGAGGAGCCCGGAGCTCTTTGGGCAGAGGGGAAGGTCTCCTGCGGCCATTTTACCGCGCTCACCTCCTCAGCACGCTGGAGCTGCAGGTGGTTGTCCAGGAAGGTGCCCTCCAGCACGGAGCCCACGATGGTCAGCCCCTTGCCCGCCTTGAGCTGGTTGGTGAGGGAGAGCAGCTGCGGGTGAGCGACGTTCTGGTCCTGATCCACCCGGACGAGCACCAGCAGCTGCGGCCTGGGGAGAGGGAAGCCGAAGGCCTTTAGCCGGGGCCCCCCACCCCCGCTCTCTCCGCCTCTACGGCTGAGGGTGTTCCGGCCTGACTTGCCCCCATCCAGCCTCCTCCTGCCCTGGATCACCGGCTGTGCCAGTTGCCGGAATAGCCCCCCCCCCAATTCCTCCATCTCTTCTTTTTCATCTCCAGCTCTTTCCCTCTGCAGAACCCCAGGAAGAGGAGATCTGTGCCAAATCCCTCCAGGCCACTCTGCACAGTGGTGCCATTCACACAACAAGCTCCTCTTTGGATCTGATCTTGGCTGCCGAGGCCACCGTGACTGATCTGGAGCCAGGAGGGAGTTCCGACTTTGCTCCCCAGGGTCACAACAGCCCTTTACGCTGTGCCAGCCCACTTGCTGGGCTCCACGTGCCGCCCTAGGAAAGGGGGCAGCTGCTGCAGAGATGCCAAGGCTGGCCCAGCAGGGCGAAATATTTGTATGTTGCTTATATGTAAGGGTGTAGGTATGTACATATGTTGCATATAGTATGTTTAAATATGTGTTGTGTATGTGTACACTTTGAGAGCAAGCAACTAAATTTCATCTTTAATGTTTGAATAGAACAGAGCTGGAAGGGACCTTGGAGGTCTTCTAGTCCAGCCCCCTGCTCAAGCAGGAGAACCTCTACCATCTCAGACAAGGGACTGTCTGGTCTCTTCTTAAAAACCTCCCGTCATGGAGCGCCCATGATTTCTGGAGGCAACTTCTGTTCCACTGGTTGATTGTGCCCTTGTGCCCACAGTACAAAATGACAACAAAAGTTCTCTCTCTCTCTCCCTCCCTCCCTCCCTCCGAGGCTGCCCTCCCTCTAGACCCCCAGCTCAGGGCCAGCACCAGTCGGCTTACCTCCAGTTCTTGGTGTGGGGCGGCCCCTCCTCCAACCGCAGCAGGGCGTAACGAGCTGCGCTGAGTGAGAGACCCCGGATGCCATCCCCCCACTCCTTCTCTGCCCTGGAAGAACAAGCGGGGAGGGGGCTGTGTGAGCTTTGCCCCATGCCCCCCCCAGCGTCCCTCCGGAGGGGGAGACATCCCCTCCCCAAGAAGGGGCCAAAGCCCAGCCGGCCACCACTTAGCCACAGCGCCACCCCTCCCTCCCTCGCCCCCAAATAGGAGACAGAACATTGTGCCCACCTGGCAAGTATGCCGGGGGGGGCAGGGAGGGGCACTTACCCTCGGTACTCGATGTACTTGTAGATGAGTCCCGCGATCAGCATGGCGACCAGGGCATAGTACCAGGAGCAGATGAACATCAGTGCCAGGCAGAGGCTCATGCCCAGGAAGGAGAGGGTCCTGCAAGAGTCGAGAGGTCACGCACCTCTGCCCCCTCCCCTCCCAGTGGTCTTCCCAGGGCTGCAGGACCCAAAGTGCCTCCCCCCGCCCCCCCCAGGAGAAGGAGGGCACCCACCAGTGGTAGTAGCGGAAGCGTGGGCGCCAGTTGGGGGTCCTCAGCAGCGTCTGAACCGCACAGGCCAGGTTGACAAACATGTAGCACATCAGGAAGAACCTGGGGGGGAGGGTTGTTCAGCGTTTGGGGGACAGAAGCCCCCTCCCCTGGCTTGCAAGGGGGAGCCCAGGCCGCCTTTAGCTCCCCTGCCGGCTCCGGAGGGGCCCAGTTGGGGGGGCGTACATGGAGAGGATGGGGGCCACATCGTCCAGGGAGGCGATCAGGATGCCGATCTCGCAGATGCAGGCCGTGAGCAGGAGGGCCCAGGTGGGCTCCCCATTCGCCTTGCCGTGGCCGAAGATCTGCGGAGAAAGCGCCGAGGGAGGGTTAGAGTAAGGGCTAGGTGAGCCAGACCACCCCCAGCTGCTGCCCCCACTTTCCTCCCCTCAGGCTGAATTCCTCCTTGCAGCTCCAAGCACACCCAGATCTTTGGAAGGGGGGCAGCAGCTGTTGTAGCCCCCCCGTCTGCCCCTGGCAAGTCCTGGCCCCCTTCGCCGTGAGCTGCAGTTGCCTGCCGAGAGGGCCTGGGGGTGGAGGGCAGGGGGCGGCATAAGGAAGAATGGGGAAGACGGGGTGGGCACAGTGTCTGGCAGTGGGCTGTGGGTGGGGAGCCGAAGGGAGAAGGCAGGAGGGGCAGCTCCTACAGTTCCAAGGAGGCTCCACACCCCTTTGCACTATTCAGGTGACCCTAAGGGCACAGATAAACCTCCGAGGGGCCTCAATGACTCCCAGAAAGAGTGCAAATGACCATATGACTGCAAGGAATATAAATCTTTCCATCCTCCACCATTCAGTCAGAACCGAAGAAGCTTTTGGGATGAGAAGTGAAACATCTTCAAGGAAAAACAAAAAAAGTCCAGTTGATTTTTGAAAAAGTGGCTTGGGACAATTATGACCTGGATGCCTGAGAATCTCCATAGACACCTTGCTGCGCTGTTCAGGGTACTCTGGTGATGGAGGTGAATGCAAGTGTCTTTTGTACACAAACAATGCCATGTTGTTGGCTAAGAAAGCAAATGGTTTGCTGGGAATATTAAGTAGATCCCACAGAGGACCTGAAAATTAATATATCAGACAGAAGTTGCTGTATTTGACCAGGAAAATCAAATAAAAGATTTAATTTAATTTAATTTAATTTAATAATTTAATTTGTATACTGCCCTTCTCCCGAAGGACTCAGGGCGGTGAACAGGGCAATACATAATAAAAACCAGAATACAAAAATTAAAAAGTAATTAAACTACAATGCCCGTAATAAATTAATACATATTAAAAATTAAAACCGATTATAAAACCCAGCCCCAACCCATCAGACCAGGCCAGCTTGTTCAAAAAGAAAAGTTTTGAGATCGCGCCGGAAGGAGCAAAGGTCGGGGGCCGTTCGGAGCTCAACCGGCAGCTGGTTCCATAATGCCGGAGCGCCCACAGAGAAGGCCCTCCCCCTGGGGGCCACCAGCCGGCATTCTCTGATCGGAGGCACCCTGGGGAGGCCCTCTCTGTGGGAGCGCACTGGACGGAGGGAAGTTGACGCCGGCCGCAGGGGTTGCCGTAGGTAATCCGGACCCATGCCATGTAGGACCCATGCCATGAAAATGTACAGCAGGTAAATGGATTTACAAACGTAGGTAGAATATATAATAAAGTAGAAATTTTAAGAGGGGCAAATGTTGATAGATTATACGTGATTGTTATGAAGAATGACTGTTTGTGCAGTCCTTGGTGCTCTCTGAGCTTGTGGGCACAAGGTCACAGCGTCCGCCTGACTGAGTGTGGGGTCTGCCCCCTGTGTGTGCCCAGGGGTTTGCTCTACTAAGGTTGCTGGTATGTGTTTTCTTCTTGGCAGTTCCTTGATTAAGGTATTGCTTTCTGCTTGACTGTTTGTCTGGTGACAATCCCTGCTTATCTGGATGTCTGCACACCGCAGCAAGCCAGAACACCAGAAAAGGGAAACAGACCATCTACACATTTTCCCACCAAAATATGGATACCTGTGCAACTTTATCAAAAAGTGCCTGAGAGCCAAGAATGAACCAGTAATGAATGAATCTACAGTGAACGTCAGGATTGAAAAACTATCCAGATGGTTGGGGGGTGGGTGATCAAGAGAGGAGAAAACGAAGCTATTCAGCGAAGACGAGGAAACGAGAGGATGCTGGAGGCTCAAGAGCAAGGAGGTTGTGGCTGAATGGAGCCGATTAGACCCTTAAAAACACGAGCGAGGCGTGGAGAGTCCCAAAGCACTGTAGGGAATCGGTGAGGGAGATTTCATTGGTTACACTCCATCCTGGTCCACACAAACAAGCCAAGCCTCATCCGTGGGAGGCAGGCAGCACACAAAACCACGCACTCTCCGGTCCGTGGAAAAACCTTTCTCCGTGGAACCGGTCCCTGGAGCCCAAAAGGTTGCGGACATCTGGACTAGATGACCTCTGGGGTCTCTTGCAATTCTAGGAAACTGGGACTGGGTGCCTGATGATCAGGGATGCTGCAGTAGCAGATTCCTATCTTGCCAAGGGCTGGACTAGATAACCTCTAAGGTGCCTGCCTGGAGAGGGGGCAGGTTTCGGCCAAGAGGCTGGGTTACCTCCCACCAGGCTTCTAGCAGTGCTTTGAGGGAGGCATCATTTGCAAATAGCTCCTTTGCAGGAGCAGCGATTCAAGCCAGCCGCTCCCTGGTTGAATGCGGGGTGGCGGGGTGGGGGGGGGAAGGGTGATCCTCCCTCCCCCCTCGGTGTCTCTGTGTGAAGGGGGTGAGAGGACGAGAGGACGGATGTCTCCTTGCATCAACCGGAGGCTACCCTGTCTCCAGACGGAGGTGGCAGGCGAGGTGCACTCCGGTTGACTGGGGGAGGGGGACCGTGGCTCTGGCTTTGTGGAGGGCAGCTTCCCTGGACAGGCAGCAGCGGCCCCTCCGTGCCTGCCCAGCACAGGCCCGGCACAGGCCTCATCCATTCACAGCAGGAGCTTAGCTCCTGGGGGACCGCGTGTGGCCCTCGGAATTGGTGGCCCTGAACCACTTTCTGGGGTGCACAGAACTGACCACCGGCCTTTTCCCGGAGGTGGCACGTGTCGGTGCTGCCAGCCTGCTTGGCCCCACTGCTGCTTCACTGATGCCAGACTGCCATGAACCCTCTGTGTGTCTGTCTCTGTGTGTGTGTGTGTGTAGGGAGCCAAGGGGGGGGAGGGGGAAGACTAGAATTCAAAACCGCTCCAACTGCCCGGCAGAGACCTCGGCCACTGACCTGAGGGCCACAGGCACGGGATGGAATGCAGGCCGCCACGGAGCCCACCAAACACCAGAACTGTTACCAAAACAATCTGAATGCAGTTGGGGGTGGGGGGGGAAGGACCCAGGAAAGAGGAAAGTAAGAAGGCAGCTTTTGCTCACAAACCCAGTTCTAGCTTTTTCCTACCCCTTCTACCTGCTTGGCCTTAGTGAGTCGAAGTCTTTTTCTCCCTAAATGTCTGGTCTTGCCCCCAGGGAGCCTGCCTTGCTGGCCCTGGCCTGGCCCACCTGCGCCCGCTCACCCCACCTACCCGGAGGAAAGGCACGATGCCGTCCCGCGAGATGGCTTGCAGCAGGCGAGGGGCCCCCGTGAGGCTCTGCAGCCCGGCTCCGCAGGTGGAGAAGAAGGAGCCGAAGACGATCACCCAGGGGGAGGGCCAGGCCAGCGTGCCCACCACCAGGTTCCCACTGACAGCCTCGCCGAACCTGAAAGGGAAGAGGGGGGTGAAGCCCCCTTTCTCCAGCCTCCCAGGGACCAGAGAGCCGTCCTCGCCTTGGCCTGAGAAGGCTTCCCCTGCGCAAGTGCAGAGTGCCTTTTTCAGACCCGGCTGATGCCAGGAGGGAGAAAGCTTCCCCCCTCCAGTCGCCCTCAGCCCTGAAAGCTGGTTATGCCACCTGGAGGGGGCCTTGAGGCAGACCTGGGTCCCCCCCCCCCCGAGAGGCAGTGTGGAGGGTATGCTGGTGGGAGGAGGGGGCCCTTCCTGGGGGGGGGCAGGCACTCACTTGTCCCGGAGCACCACACCCTCAATGCAGGCGCCAAACAGCACCACGGAGCTGATGTCTGTGGGGGCATGAAGGAAGCAAGGCAGGCAGGAAGGCAGGAGCTGTGCCACAGTGTCCAGGACCCCCCCTCACTCACAGTACCCAGAGAACGCTGGCTGCCCCAAGGGGTTAGGGCAGCCCCCAGCCCTCCTCCCTCCCTCTCCCCATGTAGGCTCAGCTTTTGTGAGAGGACCTGGCAAGGGATGCCAGCCCCCCCCCCAAGAGAGGCTCTGCCCGCAGCACCAGGGCCTGGCCTAGGGCCCGATGCACACCCCACAGAGCCTTTGGGGGTGCCTGTCCAGAGATGCCCCATCACTCTGCAGCCCACACCAAGGGATCTCGAGGCGAGCTGGAAAAAGGCAGCTCCCTTCGCCCGGCGGCTGCCCCATGCCAGCCTCTGCCCGTGCCAGCCAAGGATACAGACAGCCGAGGTGGTGGCGATGGCGAGGATGGTGCCCGTAGGGATTGACTTTTGAGCATCCCGGAGATCCCCAGACCGGTTGGAGCCAGCCATGATCCCTGCAGAGAGGAGCTGGGGGTTCAAGGTCTGCTGGTGCTGGTCCTCCGGTTAGGGAGGGGGCCCTGCATCAGAAGCCCCCCCCAATCTAGGCAGGAGGAGGAGGAGGCGGCAGAAGGACCAGAGGGAAAAGCTGCTGGCCCTGTGTGTCTCTCTCTCTCACACACACTGTGTCTGTTGTCTGTGTGTGTGTGTGTGTGTGTGAGAACGGCCAAGGCCCGATGCTGCTGGACTCCTGGCCAGGGGCTGGGCTGGGCCAGGGCAGGCGGAGGAAGAGCCTCAGATCAAGGGAAGATCTCACACTGCACCACCCCAAAGGGCTGAGGCCAATCTTGCATGTCTGGAAGCCCCTCTTCCCTGTTCCAGGCATTGCAGGGAGCGGAAGGGCCTCCAGCCAGCCACCTTCCCAGGAGCCCCCCACTCGGGCGCCCCCCTTTGAGCTGGGGGCCAAGCGTTGGGCGTCTGCTCCAGAAAAGGGGGGGGCGGGGTTCCCAGCCCTTCCCAGGAAAGCCTCTCACCGGTGACGGAAGGGAAGTAGATGCCGACCAGGAGGGTGAAATAGGAAGTCATGTCGCTGAAGACGTAGGGCTGGTCCAGGTCCAGCGCCCCCTCGGAGGGGGGCACAGAAGTCATCCCCGCCCGCTCGATAATCACCCCCTTCGGCAAGTAGGTGCTCCAGAGGTTTTCTGTGAAGAGAGGATGACGCAGCTCCAGGACCCATCCTCCCCTGCTGGGGTCCTCCTCACCGTACCTTCCTCTCCCACCCCCAAAATAGGATTCCTCCCCTGGACAAACAACACCCCCTCCGGGACGGTGGCGACTTTGCGGATCAAGTGGAGCATCCTGCCCCAACATCCTCCACCAGATCTAGCGAGCCCCTCTGGACGGTGGCTCTCTCCCCCCCCCGCCCCACTGCCCTCAAGAAGGGGGCCCAGCTGGCATTCCCCTCCCCCCATGAATCAGGAGACCCCAGCCCATGAGGGTTCCCCCCCCGCAAGAGGCTCCTTCTACCTTGGATGAGACCGGAAGCCGCTCCAGGGATGCCCTGAATCTCCGAGACGTTGTTCTGGCTGAAATACTCGTCGCACGTGGCGTTCAGCAAGCGGGAGGAGCAGAAGAGCGCCCACAGCTCGGAGCCCATCGTCTCGTTGCCCACCTGGACCACCTTGGCACACACATCAAAGCCGTGGCGGGACAGAGTCCGGTTGCCCAAGAGGCAAATCCTGGCCAAAAGACAGGAGCCGAAGGGAGGCTGAGGGCTGCTTGTCGGCTCCTCAACGTGGCCGGGCAAGCCCCCCCCTGGTTCCCCCCCTTTCCCCCCCAATCTCAGGCAGGGACAGCCTTTGCAATGGGGCCTTTCCAGGCAGGGCAGCTGGGGCCTCAGGATCTAAGGGGTGCCTTGCAGTCTGCTTCTCCCAGCAGGCCTCTCTGCCCCCCCCCCCACCACAGCCCAGTGGAGAGATGGCTTGGCGGGATCTTTAATGTCAGAAGTTTCTTCTGCGTCCATTCATAAAAGATTAAACTGGGGCATCACACATCCTTGTCTGGTTCTTACTCGGTGCTGAACCTTCAGCTAAGCATCCCATCTTCTCACTCAATTTTACTTCCATTCTGCTGGACGCATTCAGCCATCACATTTTCTAAGTCAGGCCTATTGGCTCCAACTGCACCCTTTTTCTAGAATTAATAAACCTGCAGTAAACTTTCCCTCCCACGTTGCTGCATTCCTTAATGACGTGCTAAGGAGCAAAAACATGGTCTGCGCACTCTCCCCACTTCCCCAGAGTTGCTAATTGCTGCCTTTTGAGCCTGTTCAGGGTGAACTGTGGCGGGGGGGGGGCCCTTTGCAGACCCTCCCTGAGCCAGCTGTTGCCCTACCGATCCCGAATCCCCCCTTGCCCCATTTCCTTTATTGCAGGAACGGGAGCAATAACGGCCTCCTTCCAATTCAGCCAAGCACACCCATAATTAGCATTTTTCCAGTTACACCACCTTTATCTTACATTTTTTTTAGCATTCTGGCACAACTTCTGACTTCCTCCATTTTTTTCCCCCTTAGGCAGCACTCTAGATTTGGAACAGTCACTTTGATTCCCGTCTGCACTACCGCTTTCACTCCGGTTCCCAAAATCTCCAACTAACGCCTCCCTCACTTCCGTTTCATCCACCCCCCCCTTTATTTTTAATTCCATGCTCTTCACCGGAGGCGCCTTGTGCTCTAATTCTGTGCCACCTTTCATTTCCATCAACGCTGCCCTGCATTTTCTCTGCATTCTCTCTGATCTTAGCCAGTCCTCGCTCTCTCCGGCGGCATCCTCTGCAAGGGGGCCACTGGCCGGTCCTCCCTTTGGGCAGTTCTGCTCTGTCCTCAGGCACTGCTCCCCCATCCCTGGACATGGGCACTTCACCCAGCGCCCCCCTCCTTTCTGCCTCTGTCCATTTACTGCACATCTGTGGCATTAAAACAGGACGTGGCCCATGTGACTTTCCATGCTCAGTCACCTGCCTGCCGTTCTCGTCTAACGTGAAAAGGGCTCAAAAGGCCGGCCCTGCACACTGTCCCTGCCCCCCCCTTTCCAGGTGTCCACGGGGGGGGGGGAAGAGCCTTGAACTGCAGCCACCGGAAGCACCAGCTAGCGATGGTTACGAGGCCCTTCTTCCTAGTCCAGGGGTAGGCAACCTTGGCTCTTTGACGACTCGTGGACTTCAACTCCCAGAATCCCTGAGCCAGCCTGGCTCAGCATGGAAACCTCTCCCTTTCCCCTCAGCACGGCTGGCTCAGGAATTCTGGGAGTTGAAGTCCAGCAGTCCTAAAAGAGCCGAGGCGGCCTACCCCTCTACCTAGTCCTAGCGCTGATTCCCCAGAGTGGGGTTTGCGTAGCATTTCCTCCTCTTTCCTTACCGAGAGAGACTTTCGCTTTGGGCAAATTAAAGCCGAATGTGCCCAGAGACCAACTTTCACCTAACGGGCCAGGTCGAACGTTGCCCTTCTGGGGAAGGCCGCCGCTGGACCGCCTCCAGCTCCTGTCGCCAGGGCCTGCCCCTCAGAGCCCCCTGGGCACAGCTGCCCTACTCTTTGAAGAAGGAAGGGCGAAGGAATCTCACAGGAAGCAGCTGGAGGCATTTTCAAACCCCCACCAGCCGGTGCCTGCTGCAGATGCCAGTCGCTGGGCTCCGGCCTCCCCTCGGGCACCTCGCAGGACACGGGGAAGCCGGGCGACGGGCAGCAGTGACCGAGACGAAGGCAAGGAGGGCGGAAGAAGACAAAGTCCTCCTGGTCAAACCGCCAGGCAGACGGTCCGCCCGTCTCCGGCCTTTGCAACCACCCCAGGAGAGAGCTAAGAGACCCCAGCCCCCCTCCCCCCTGACCAGCCAGGCACTTACGGAAAGGAGGGGGCGTCGAAGGCGGACTTGATGACCCCCGCGTAGATGGCCAGGATGGACAGGATGACGCAGCCCAGGAAGACCAGGGCAAACTTGTTCACGTACTTGACGCCCACGAAGACCACGGTGGCCATGCAGGTGAGGACACACGTCCCGTAGACCCTCATGTTGTTCAGCAGGGCGGCTGCTTCCCCACTGGCGTCCTCGGCCTTGAAGATGGCCATCGGGGGGAAGATGTAGGCCTGAGGGAGGCAGGAAGCGGGTCTGAGGGCCCCTCCTTCCCCAGCAGAGGGCCTCGGGGGGGCTCCCCAGGCCCTTCCCTCTTGCCCCGCCAGGCTCCCCACAAGACTTGCCAGCTCTTCTGGCTCCTATCCAAGCCGGCATTGAGGCCACTCAGGGGAGGCGGGGGGGGGGGAGACTCCTTGCAGCCCTTCAAAGGACACCTCCTCCGCCCACAGGCAGGTTTTCAGCACTTGCGTGAAGAGGGGCTGCATCTTTGCTCAGCATGAATACTTATTTTGGGGGGGGGGCATTAAATGCCAGGTGGCTGCTGCTTGTCACAACGGATCTTTCTGTGCTGGTTTTCTCCCACCCGACATGCAATATTGTGGCTTTCTCAAGCAGTTATAAATTGCCAGCGCGAGAGACAGCTAACTTCTATATTTGCACTGACTGAGGAGTATGGAGGACTTTGCCCACCCCCCCGCTGATTATTCCTAAGCCTCGCTGCCCCCCCTGGATGGGAGGGGGCGCTTAGAACTGGGAGGCCAGTAGGATTGGGGGGCTGCCCGGGGGAAGGGAGGGCTGGCTGGTCTGGTCTGGGCAGAAGCCCCTTTGGGGGCTGCCTGCCCAGCACTTGCCCGAGGGGCCTAATGGCCCCCCTGCTCCCCGTCCAGAGAGGCTCCCTGTGGCGAGGCTGGCAAGGAAGCAGATTTGTCCACTGGGGGCGTCCTGAGGGAGCTTCTCTGGAAGGGACAGGCCACGGCTGCCTTAGAGTCCTAGGCCTGGGAGGGGTCCGGGAGGTCATCTAGTCCAACCTCCTGCTCAGGGCAGGAGTCCTCAGGGCTGCCCAGGGAGGCATCTCTGCTGTTGGGGGGTCCTTCCTGTCCCCTGAAGAGGCTCTGGTGGGCTTCCTGCAGAGGAAATAGCTGCGGGGGGGGGGGAAACTCTGATGTCAAACTGTGGTTTTAATTCTCTGCTACCTCGAAAAGGCCTGAAGGGAAATGTGGCTGGGTGGTCTGGTGGCAAAACATGGGGGGAGGGGCAGTTCTGGTAAGGGGGGGGCTTTGGATCAACTGAAAGCCTCAACAAGACATTGGGAAAAGAAGGCGAAAGGATCGTGCCTCCAGCCCTGCGGGACCACTGTCCCCATGGGAGGGGCTCTATTGCAAGGGCCCCTGGATCTCTCTGAGAGGAGAGGGGGGGGCGTTACATTCACCTTTGCCCCTCCCCCGTGAGGCTTTTTACTGCTGGGGGCAACATGAGCCAGAGGGGGCCAGCAAAGGAATCCCGGTCCCCAGCCTGGGGAGCAGCAGCAGGGCTTGGCAGAAGCCCCCCCCATCCCAGGAGCAGCCGAGGCGCCCCCCCCCAACGGCTGTGGGTCCCAGTAAACATGAAGCTTCCTGCTTTCTGGATTTTTACGAGGGATGGAGACGGGCGATTCGCAGATGTGAAAAGTTAAAGTCAGATATTTGGCTTCCTGTTAATTCATTCATCCCTGACTTTGCTCTTCTCCTACGTCCTCTTATTTCGGATAGGATGGCTACTTCTGTCCTGGCAGCCGGCAGCCCGTAGAGGTTAGCTTGTGCCACCTTTCTCGAGAGATAAAGTTTTCTCCACAATTGTTTTTATTGGGTATTATTACAGATACTACTGTTATAGATACTAAGTTGATGTTGAATTTAATTACGGCAGCGAGACTTTCAGTAGCGCAATATTGGAAGAAGGAAGAACTGCCGACTATAGAAGAATGGACTTTGAAAGTTTCTAACTTGGTGGAAATGGCAAAGATTTCAGCGTATTTGAAAGAGCAATCGCAACAGAGATACATTGTGGAATGGAGGAGATGGATTGATTATATTCAGAACAAATATGGGACTGAAAAGTTTCATTTAGCATTTGAATAAGTAGTGGATCTATATGATGTATAATTAGTTTGTAGTTATTTTATTATTATTCGGACGATGGAGAGTTAAAGTGCGATAGAATTAAATGTTTTATTGTTGTTAGCATATTTTAGATTATGTTTATTTGTATTTTTATACCCTGTATTCAGCTCTGGGAAGTTGGGGAGGGGGAGGGAAGGGGAGGGGAGGAGGGGGGTTTTCTTTGTATCCAAAATGTATTTTAAAACTTTTCAATTAAAAAAAAGAGATGGGGGGGAAGGAAGAGCACTGGTCAGCTCAAGCGCCTGGCCAGCTCCCTCTGGGCTCTGCCGCTTCCCTTTCGGCGCAACCCCAGAGACGGTGCCAGCCAGGAAACCGCCTGCTCGGGCTGCCCAAGCCAAGCCCCGTCTGCCCCTGGGAGCCTGGCAAGACAGAGGGGGCCAGCGGCTCGCCTTGCCTCTCCCCTACAGCGAGAGGGAGGGAGGGAGGGAGGGGCGGCATCTGGGAAAGCTGAAGCTTTTATCCGCTCTCAAATTACAGAGTTATATAACATGTAAGAGCGACTGTGCTGGCTGCGATCATTACCAACTCTGCTATTTTGCTCCTTTCCCCGATAAAAAAAGCATCAGGTATCCAAAACATTTTGGGGGAATTAGCTCGCATCCTACTGGGAAAAATCCCCTGGCGCCTCCCTCCTGGCCCCCGGGCACTTCTGTGCAGACCCTGGGTTAGGGCGTGGGCTTTCTCCTACCCAAGGGGGGGGGCTTTCAAGCATGACGTGCAAATGAATAAACAAAGCTGACATCCCCCCATTTCTGCTTCATCCTGCTTTGAGAATCCTTGCGTGGAGAAGGAAGGGTGCCCAGATGGTTCGGAGGGTCCCCTGGCTCCCCACGCCAGGGCTGGAGTGCCGAGAGCGGCCACCCATGCACGCCTGTCGCTGGCACAAATCGCTCAACCGGGTGAGCAGAAGAGCTCGGTGTGGGGGGTGGGCTCCGTGTCTCACCAGGCGCTCACCCTGGCAGCCGGAATGCAGCCTAGCTCTGGGATACTCGAGGCAACCTGAAAACTGCCTACTTGGGAATGGAGTTGGCCGTGTTGTGTGAACAGCCTCAGCCTCCAGGAGGTGAGTGCATTTGGCTCTCCCGTTTCGTTGGCAGCTGTGGGGGCAAATGTTTGCGTGCCAGCTTCCTGCCCTGCAGGGGCACCCAGGGCACCTTCCCCGCATTCCCTTCCTGTGTCAGGAGGCCAGTGCCCTCCCTGGCAGAACCTCTGCCCTTCCAGCCCCCTCCCTCCACTCACCAGCAGAATCTCTATGGTGCCCAGGATGTACATGGCACCCGCAAAGGTGGTGCCCAGGTAAAAGCAGAGCCCCACGGCTCCTCCGAACTCCGGGCCCAGCGAACGCGAGATCATGTAGTAGGAACCACCAGCTGGAGAGAGGAAGGGGGGGAACCATTACCCGGAGTGACCCCTGCACTGACCCTCCCAGAGGCCGCTAGCGCACCCCCCTGGCTGTGCCCCCTCCCCACGTGGCAAGGAAGCGGCAGGAGGGGGAGGGAGGCAAAGCCACTGCCCCGAGACGGAAACCCACCGACCCCGCTTGGGGCAGCCTCCCTCCCCCCATCTGGAGCCCAGGTAGGTCCCACAAGCACCCGAGGGTCCCTCACTTTGTGCACCCCATTAATGCTGCCAAAGAAGGAGGGGGTCCCATGCAGAGGGAGCTTGCATCCAAGATGACCTTTACACAAAAGAAGGGGGGCTTCTGTGCCAGCCCCAATCCTCGCTTGTGCACGGCTTCGGGCAGTCCTCCCAAATCCCTCCCTTTGGGGGGGCAGGAGGGTCTCCCAGGCAGGCACCCACCACACCTCCCTGCTACCCACCTGGCACCACTCCGTTGGTGGCGATGGCGCTCATGGAGATGGCCGTCAGCATGGTCTGTGGGGAGAGAGGCAGCCGTGTGGGCCCAGTGTGGCAGGAGGGGGGGGAGCCCAGCAGCCCCTGGGACCGTGTGTGTATGGTGGGGGCTGGGGGGCATGATTTGATTCGCCCCCAGAGCAAAGAGAGACACAGAAGGCATGGGGGGGGGGGTTGAGGCCTAAAGAATTCTTGAACTAATTCTCCAGCCAAAGAAGTGGGGGGAGGGGGGTGCTCGCTAGTCACGCCTCCAACTGCAGGACCCAGAAGCCCCCCGCCAGGCGCTCATTGGGAGGAGCACCTTCCCTGGGAGCCCAGAGGCGGGGTGGGGATCCCCACAGCCAGGCTCAAGCACACCCTCAGACAGCCCCCCCTCAGCCAGGGTCCCCTAGCTGCATCCCTTGGCCAGCCATGAGCAGCGGGCAGGCTGAGGGCTGCAGAGGCCACGGGGATTTGCACCCAGAGCTCTGGGGGAGAAGCAGCTAGCCAGGCCTGGCTGCCCAAGAGGGAGGGAGCTCTGGGGGGGGGGTAGGATGGAAGCCGGGGAAATGGCCCATCAGGGCTCAGCTCCTGGTACGCTCGTCCACCCAGGCAGCTGCCTCCGAGCCCGGCCCAAGCACGGCTGCCCTTCCAGGTCTGACTGGGCTGCCCACCTCCCCCCCCACCGATGCCTGTGGGCCAGTGGGGGGGCAACCCTTTATCACGGTTGCAGGCTGGGCTATGGGCTGGACACCTTGCTCAGGGGCTCAAGCAGGAGGGGCACATCTGCCCAGACCCTCCCTTGCCCGGCCAGCAGCCCCCACCCGGAGGGGGACTCACACAGGAGCAGCAGAGGATAACCATGCAGAAGGACTCCATGATGCCCGAGATGCCCACCACCCAGGTGAGGCGGAGGAAGAGGATCACGCCAAAGATGTTCTGCAGACAGGGCAGGTAGACGCCCATGAAGGTGCCCATCCGTGTGGCCTGCAGGAAGAGTGCGGGGCGTGAGGCTGGGCCCAAGCAAGGTGGGTGGGTGGTTGGGGGGCGGGCTCCCTCCCTTCCCTCACCAGAGGCCTTCCTGCCTCGGCCCTGTAGATTCCCCAGGCAACCGGAGAGGACCCCCAAGCTGGGCATCCTCTTACCAGTAGAGAAAGAATTGGGCTGGGCTGCAAAACCCCACAGCGCCACTGGAGGGCAGTGTGGAGAACAAGAGGGAAGGCTGTGCTCAGCTGCCCCCTCCTGGTCATCCAGGCCCTGCAGCCCAGATCTGAGGCCTGGAGGAAGGAGAGGGGAGTGGGTGGATGCGGCTCTTCTGCTCCTGCCTGGCTGCCCTCACCTTGACGGGCTTCTTCTTGGCCCCCTCGTTGTTCTCCGCCTCTTCGTGCTCCCGGCTGCCCTGGGGCAGGTTTGTGTAGTTGGCCAGGCCGCTGAGCAGGGAGGAGACCATGGGGCTGGTGTCCATCTCCTCCTGTTAGTTAAGGGAGCAGAGGGAGGGGAGGGCTGGGGGCCGCTCCTGGGGAAGCCCCTTGCCCCTCCCACCCTGCCAGCCCGATCCTCCAGTTTCCTGGGGCTGAAGCTTCCCCTGCCCAGCCAGATGCCCCTGGCGGAGCCCTGGGTGGGCCGCTCTGGCACTCCAGGGGCCTTTTCGGGCGAGAGGAGGAAGCTACTGTGGCCCCTGGGAGGGCTCCCTCCCCCTCCCCGCACCCTGCTGACCTCAAAGAGCGCCATGTTCTTCCCGTCGTATTCCTTTCCCTTCTCCGGGTCGGTGCTGTTGATGAACGGGCTGCTTTCTTTGGGGTTTCCATCACCTGGAGGGAAGAGAGGGTGCTGAGACTGCCGTGCTGAATGCCCGCTGGGCTGCCCCCCGTTTTCTTTCAGCCGCTTCGCGGGTCCGAGCCTGGCCAGCAGCCCTGTCAGCCCATTCCCCAGAAGCCACCCAGAAGGTCAGGCCAGACTGGCTGGGGGGCCCTTTGCTTGGGCACACCTGTGGGGGCCACATCACCTTTCTAGGTCAGGTTTCTAAGTCCAGCCGTGAACCGGAGAACCTGCACAGCTGCCTGACCCGGAAGGGTTTGACCCGGGAGGTGACCTGAGAGGCAGAGGACTCCTCCTTGGAGACGAGGCGCCCAGAAACGGGAGCTGCCACAAAAGAGCTGGGCAGCCATTGGGATGGGGGGTCCCGATGGGCACCGTCACTTGTGGCGAGGCGACCGATCTACACTTGTGCCCACGATCAGCGGCTCTTCCTGCCTGCCGGGGAGACTTTCTGAGGGACCTGGATATTGGCTCTCCCCGAGAAAGCCTCACAGGACTCATTCCCCCCACCAGATGGGCGGTTCATTTGTTAAGCGAGTTTGCCCCATTTTACGACCCTCCTTGCCATAGTTGTTAAGTGAATCGCTGCAGTTGATAAGTTAGTAACCCGGTTGCTAAGTGCATCTGGCTTCCCCTTTGACTTTGCTTGACAGGAGGTCGCAAAAGGGGGGCTGTCACATGACCCTGGGACACTGCGAGCATCGTAAGTATGAACCAGCTGCCAAGCGCCTGAATTTTGATCAGCTGACTGTCGGGATGCCGCAAAGGCTGCAACTGTGAAAAATGGTCATGTCACTTTTTTCAGCACCGTCGTAGCTTTGAACCGTTACGACGCGACCTGCCAGGGACCAGCTGCACCCCACGGTCGCCCCCATTAGCGCCTGCTGGGATTCCGTGTTAGGAAGCACGACGGCTGCCAATGAAACGGGAAGGCCGATGGCAGGACCGCCACTTGGGAAAAGGGCGGCCTTGCCTCGGAAGCAAGGATTTGGCAGCAGATCCCTGAGGATCCCAGCAGATCCCGCGAACCAGCCTGTCTCCGAGGCCTTCAGAAGAGCCCTGGAGAACAGCGGCCTGTGAGTGGTGGTGGAAGGCGGCTTCCGACTTGGAGCAAAACCAAGGTTTAATCCATCAGACTGACAGATTCACACCTTGTACCGCCAGCCAGCTGAGAAGCAAAACAAGTGTTGCTTTTTCCAGGACTTTCTCGCTGGGCTCCAGGGAGGGGCCAGCTGAGCTTCCCTGGTGGCCCCCACTCTGCCAGGTCCAAAGGAGCTGCCCAGCCTTGCTGCCCTCCGCTTGGACCCTCGGCTCCGGACAGCCCCTCCCCCGCCTCTTCCTGGAGGCCCTTCCTGGCCAGGGACCGGATGCAGAGAGACCGACCCCCTGCTCCAATCTCTGCAGGGCTTCCTCGCAGGGGATGCCGATCCCCCCAAAAGCTCCAGACCGAAGCTGAAACTCCAGGGGGCTCTGCTTTGCCAAACATCTGAGCTCTGATGGGGTAACTCAACATGCCAGCCAGCCTGGCCCAAATCCTGCTTTCCATCCGGGACACTCGGAGAAATCAGCTACACAGGCCGATAAACAAAGTTGGAAGGATCTGGAGGGATCCCAGATAATAATCATAATAGTAAAGTTGGAAGGGACCTTGGAGGTCATCTAGTCCAACCCCCTGATCAGGCAGGAAACCCGATACCATTTCAGACAAATGGCTGTCCAGTCTCTTCTTAAAAACCTCCAGTGTCGGATGCCTGGGAAGTCCTTGCGACGCAGGGTCTGCAGCCCGTTTCCCGACCAAGGCAAGTCTGGCTTCTGTAACGTCCCCAGAACAGGCCGGGTGCGTCTGCCAGTCTTGAAAGAGCCAGCAAGGCTCACCCGGGGGCTCCTGGCTGGATCTTTGGCGAATCACGGAGGACAAGAGAGGTGCCAGAGGGCTCGAGAAGGGCAAACGATTTCCTGTCTTCAGAAACGGGGAAAGAGAACGCCGACAACTGCAGGCCTCTCAGCCGGACATCAACAAACACCAGAGAAAAGTTCAGAAGAGTCGATTTGTGAGCATTTAGCAAATCCTTTAGCCTGAGTTTAGCGAGAATAAATCATGACAAACAAGTCCCGTCTTATTTTTGTGAGAGCGACCACTTTAGTTGACACGGGGAATGCAGTGCAGTGGGCATAAATACCTAGACTTTAGCAAAACATGGGACAAAGTCTTCCTGAGGTTCTAGTGGAAAAGAGAACGAGTGTGGGCTGGACAAACCACCATTAGACAAGTAACGTGCTGTACTGTACAGAGCTGGGCAGAGATCAGGCTGCGAGGGGAGTTCACTGGGACATCCTGGGCTCTGATTGGTCCCCTGTGGTGACCATCATCTTTACAAATCACTAACAAGCGGGATTAAGAAATACAACTGATAGAAGAGGATATTTGTAGCTCAGGGTTGAACTGTGGGGCCCTTGGTGCTCTCTGAGCTGGGTTGCTTTCTTGCAGACGTTTCATGACCCAACTAGGCGACGTCCTCAGTGCTAGAAGGGAGGGGGATTGTGGAGGAGGAGGACCGTGGGGACCTTGGTGCTCTCTGAGCTGTCTTTTGCAGACTTCATTACACAACTAGCTAATCTCATCAGTGCTAGAAAGGAGGGGGAGGGGGAGGAGGAAGAGGATGATGATGATGAAGATGAGGAGGAGTGTGGGGTCCCTTGTGCTCTCTGAGCTGGGTGATTTTCTTGCTGATGTTTCATGACCCAACTAGGGAACATCATCACTGCTGATGATAGTTGGGTAACGAAACATTTGCAAGAAAACCAACAAACTCAGGGACCCCACAAAAATACAACTGTTACACTCAGAGATGATGTAAACATTGGGGAGACTCACACTTAGGCGGTGGTGACAGACGGGAGGATCTTGACCAGGTAGAACAATGGGCAGAAGTCAGCAAAGGGAAGGTCAGAAACTCCAGTCCTACCTACCAAAGGCCTGAGTATGGAAGGGGAGGGGCTGCTCTAGGCAGAAATGTAGGCGGAGGAGACCTAGGAGGCTTGATGGTCACACGGTGGCCCAACAGGATGATGCAGCTGCAAGAAGGGCAATCCCAGGGGGTGTAACAATGTAAAGATGAAAAGAGGCCCTAATTCCTCTCTATCCTGCACCGGCCAAGCCTTAGCTAGGATGCAGTGTCCACTTCTGGGCGCTGCATTTTAGACAGGACACCGACGAGCTGAAGCCTGCCCAGAGGAGAGCAACTGGGAGGCCAAGGAGCCTGGAAGAAGCCACGATCGCTTTCCTCGAGGGTCTGGAGGGCTGCAGTGGAGAGAACAGGACGGAATTGTCCGGAATTGTTTCCAAAAGCAAAATAAGAAACTGTGGGTTGAAGTTAGAAGAAAGCAGATTTTGCGACCGGACAGGAAAAAATTGTTTAACAGACTGCCTCAGAGGTGGCGGTTCCTCCTTCACTAAACAAAGGCTGTTGGTTGGGGAGACCATTGTAGGAGACCCCTGCATGTGGAAATGCGCTGGACTAGTCTCCACTGCCCTTCCCATCCCTACGTTCTCGGATTCTGCCACTTCCGGAAAAGGAGGACGGGCTGATCACAGACGGTGCTGAATGCTGGTCATCCCGAAAGAATATCCTGAAAGTTGCCAGATCCAGTTTGGGTCACCGGTCACCAGGAGCAGAGGTTTAGTCTTCCGAGCTTTCGGACGCGTGTTGGGGCCCGTCCTCGGGGAGAACCTCTCTCCAGCAGAGTGCTCGGAAGGAGAGCACAGAAGGAGCACAGCCTCTGCTGGAGGGCACTTCTCCCCGAGGACGGGCCCCAGCACCAGTCCGAAAGCTCGGAAGACAAACACCTCTGGTCCCGGTGACCCAGATTGGATCCTGCAACGTGATCCCGGGACATGTAGATTCGCCTTCATTCACTCCGAGATTTATTGGAAACTGCTTCACTGCAGGTTCTCTTCCTTCTCCCAACAGCAACAGGGGCCACCCCGCCCCCTCCTCTCCTGACCGCCGGGCGGCCAACGGGAGAACGTCCTGTTCATCCTGTTCGTCTCCTCCAGCTGTGCCTTGCAGGCCTTGCCTTTCCCCCCAGATGGCCTCACCTGGATGTCCAGGAGAAGACAAGAAGCCCTCTGCCCACGCCCAGACCTGCCCTTCCCCCTTTGATGAACGCAGGAGCCATTCCTCACGTCCGTCCTTGGAGTTATCTGCCTCCATGTTGCTCCTTCCAGACCCCAACAGCCTCCGGGCCCTAGGAGGAGACTTGGACTGCATCAGAGTGACAGAGCTGGAAGGGACCTTGGAGGTCTCCTAGTCCAACCCCCTGCTCAAGCAGAGGACCCTATTCCAATTCAGACAAATGGCTGCCCAGCCTCTTCCTAAAATCCTCCAGTCAGTACCCACCACTTCCAATACAGAATAGGTGCCAACCATACCATCCCTATGCTGGTGATACAGCTGGTTTCATCAGCAGACGGATGGAATTGCGCCCCAGACTGCTGGATGTCCCCTTCCACTGGTTTCATATAGACAAATCTGAACCCTTTAAGGCCGACCTTCCACCCCCGATACCCAGAGACGCTTCCTGCCACGTGCCCCTCGCACAGCCCAGCAGCTTCCCGGGCACCTCTTTGCCCTCTCAGGCTGCCACCGAGATGCTCTCCGGGCCGCTGCTAATAAGCTCCAGCACCCTCCGCTCAGAGGCTCTGGTCCACTGGCCTCCAGTGACAGATGGCAGAGTTGGCCAGGCTGCCCGGCACCAGCTCAGCAAGTTTCCGCTCTGCCACCAGACCCAGAGCAGCCAGCCATGTTCCGGGCCAGTCAGCTCTACTTATAAACACTCTGAAAAGCAACAGCTTTGAGGTCATAAAGACATTGAAGTCCATCCCCGCCCCCTTAAGCTCTCCTATCCCTCACAGTTTGAGGGACAAGCACCCCCTCGCCATTCTGGCGATGATTCGCTTTGGAGCTGGATGACCCCTTTTTCAAAAGCTATTTCTTATGCGTGACCGTCTCTGTCACTCAGGGCTGAACTGTGGTGTCCTTGACGCTCTCTCAACTTGGTTTCCTTCCAGACGTTTCATGGCCCAGGTAAGTAATACCATCAGTGTCAGTGAGTGTGGGGTTTTCTCCTGGTTTATGTACAGTAGCTTGCCCTGCTAGTGTTGGGTGTGTGTGTGTGTGTGTGTGTGTGTAGGTTTCTCCTTGGTGATCCCTTGATTATTGTTTTCTGCGTGTTTGTCTGGTGTTAATCCCTGCTTATTGGGGTGCTGGCTGCTGCAAAGTATGTCTTCTGGTCTTTTGTTTCTACCTATACATTTATGAAATGTGATATAAATGGATTCTGACACTTAGCCTATTGTCTCTGATGTATTAATCTGCTTTATCTCTACATTATCTAGTGATGACTGATTTCTCCCAATGCCAAGTTTCCAGGAATTCCCTGGCATTTTTGGATTTGGCTTGGTCTAGGATGCTTCTTCCCTGGGGGGGAAAATGTGGCTGAGACTGTCAATATGTGCGGTCAGATTAAGGAATTTCCATCAGATCTTCTGACTGCTACCTAGTGTTTATACTGTAGATATTTTTTCTGCCAGCTTCTGCCTCTCTACCCTATAGTGCCGGTTATAGTCTTTACACACTGTATGTTGTACATTAGGGATCCCCAATCTTGCAAACTTTAAGGCTTGTGGACCTCAACTCCCATGCTGGCTGAGCAATTCTGGGAGTTGTAGTCCACAAGTCTTAAAGTTGCCTGTTGTGGTTTTTCTCCTTGGGCAGAAGCCTTCTGGGCCAGCTGCTGGTTCCTCTCCTCCTTGTCTCCAGTCAATGGGGGGGGGGAGAGCTATGTCATCGAACCCTTGACTCTTCCACCGTGGAGGAGCATGGGGCTGGGTCCCCCCCCCGTGAATGGCAGGGTAAGGCCATCTGCTGCCTTGCAGTGGGCTGTCCTCAGTCGGCAGAGGGCACCCAATGACAGATTGCCATCCGGGGATGCCCTGGAAGTCCTGAACTGGAAGCTAGAAGAGTCGCAGAGTGGATGGGAAGAAAGGAGGTTTAATCGTGCCAAGATGGAAGGGAGCATTTTGGCTCAGCAGCTGCTCAGGATGGGGCGGTGCTCGCCCGGAGCCCTCTGGGTGGAAAAAGAGGTGCAGGGGACCTCGGGCAGGGCAGCCTTTACTCAGCCAGGGATGGTACCTCTCTGCCCAGAGCATCCCAGGCCCCCATCGGCACCGATTCCCGAAACGGCCAACTGCCTGGGGCTGCCCGTGAAGGTGGACGCTCCAGCTGGACCAGGCCACCGGCATAACCACCCCCAGCCTGAGGCTGCTGCACTGGATGCTCAGCTCCAAAAGCTGCTCGTTGCAGGCCCATGAGGTCCTCCAGTTAGGACCGCCTGGCGAAAATTCATCCTGCCCCCAGGCCACAATACCTGGAGAGGACCCTGAGAATCCCACCCCCGGGGGAGGGGAAGGTCTGCAGGGATAACTGGACTCTGAGGTTTCTTTTCCCCCCCCAAGGCCTGCCTGGCCAGGACCCCTCTTCCGGAGGAGGCTTTTCCAGCCCCCCAATTGTGGGCATCGAAGAAGCTTTCCAGGAATTGGGTGCAGTCCTCACCTCTTGATTTTTGCTCTGCCCTGTGCAGAGATAGCAAAAAGAGTCGAGTAACCTCCCAAAATTGTAAAAGAAACATTACTCTCCTCTGAATATTAATCCTACAGGGACCCTCCAAAGATCCAGGCCTTTGTAGAGGCCACGGAGTAGTTCCTCTTATTTATTTAGTTACATTTATATACCGCCCTTTCCCTGAGGACTCAGGGCGGTTTACAGGGAATTAAAAAATCCAACATACAAAAGTTAAAAACCAAATTAAAAATATTAAATTGACCCTGTACTCTTAAAAAACCCCAATTAAAAATTTCTCCTCAGCCTGGGCCCGAGAGCTCAAAGAGCCAGGTCTTCAGGCCCCGGCGGAATGATTGGAGGTCGGGGGCAGTTCTCAGCTCCACCAGCAGCTGGTTCCAGAGGGCAGGCGCTCCCACCGAGAAGGCCCTATCCCTGGGTGTCACCCGCCGGCAATCTCTCACCGGCGGCATCCAAAACCCCACTCGACTCTCCATGGGGAAAATAACATTGCCCCCCCCCACACTCACACTCAGGTTGGTATGTGGGCAGAAGCAGGACCACCCCTCACGCAATCTTGCCAGGTTAGTATATCAGGCTGGGGGGCTTCATGGCTTCCCCGCACTCGGCGTCCACAGGGGGGCCAAGAGCCGAGGGAAGGCGAGGTCGGGTTCCCCCAGCAGCAAGGATGAGACTCAGCCATCCCTGCTGGGGGGCTGTTGAGTAGTCCTCAAACCAGTAGAAATGGTGGAATAGAATAGAGCTGGAAGGGACCTTGGAGGTCTTCTAGTCCAGCCCCCTGCCCACGCAGGAGAACCCTAGTCCTAGACCATTTCAGACAAGTGACTGTCCAGTCTCTTCCTGAACGTCTCCAGTGATGGAGCGCCCTCCAGAGGCAAGAGGAAGGGCTCACCTCCGGACAGCTATTTCTCCAGAAGGGTGGAGGGTCTCCTGCTTGAACAGGGGGCTGGGCTGGAAGACCTCCAGGGTCCCGGCCAACCCTGTTATTCTATCTTCCCTTCATTTAGTGACTGTACAAAGTTACAACACCTTAAAAATGGTCATCCGGTCGCCGTTTGTGACTTTCCCTGCCGGCGTCTGACAAGCTGGCAGGAGTAGCCAACACTCCAGCAGACAGGCTTAAGATACAGGAGGATCTGGACAGACCTGAACACTGGGCGCTATCTAACAAAAGGAAATTCAGTGGTGAAAAACGTAAGGTTAAACATTTAGGCAAGAAAAACCAAATGTACAGGTATAGCATGGGGGTAAGTTGCTCAATAGAAGGGATGCGGTGGCTCAGTGGGTTAGGACGCTGAGCTTGTCGATCAGAAGGTCGGCAGTTTGGCAGGTCGAATCCCGAGTGCCGCGTAGCAGAGTGAGCGCCTGTTACTCGTCCCAGCTTCTGCCAACCTAGCAGTTCGAAAGCACATAAAAATGCAAGTAGAAAAATAGGGACCGCTCCGGTGGGAAGGTAACAGCGTTCCGTGCGCCTTTGGCGTCTAGTCATGCCGGCCACATGACCACGGAGACGTCCTCGGACAAGCGCTGGCTCTTCGGCTTTGAAACGGAGATGAGCACCGGCCCCTAGAGTCGGAAACGACTAGCATGCATGTGCGGGGGAACCTTTACCTTTACTTTAAGTTGCTCAATAGTAGCAACTGTGAGAGGGATCTCGGAGTCTTAGTACACAATCCCTTAAATATGAGCCAGCCATGTGCTGCAGCTGCCAAAAAAGCCAACACAGTGCTAGGCTGCATTAACACAGGGATAGAATCAAGATCAAGTGAAGTACTAATACCACTTTACAATGCCTTGGTAAGGCCACACCTGGAATACTGCATCCAGTTTTGATCACCACGATGTAAAAAAGATGTTGAGACTCTAGAAAGGGTACAGAGAAGAGCAACAAATATAGGGAACGGTTGCTGGAATTGGGTATGTGTAGTTTAATGAAGAGAAGGGTGAGGGGGGACATGATAGCCATGTTCCAATATCTCAGGGGTTGCCACAAAGAAGAGGGAGCCAAGCTATTCTCCAAAGCACCTGAAAGCAGGAGAAGAAGCAACGGATGGAAACTAGTCAAGGAGAGAAGCAACCTGGAACTAAGGAGAAACGTCCTGACAGTTAGAACAACTAACCAGTGGAACTACCTGCATCCAGAAGTGGTGAATGCTCCAACACTGGAAGTTTTTAAGAAGAGACTGGCCAGCCATTTGTCTGAAATGGTATAGAGTTTCCTGCCTAAGCAGGGGGTTGGACTAGATGACCTCCAATGTCCCTTTTAAATTTATTATTAAGTCGGCCCAATGGGAGAACCTGTATTCACTTAACGACCAAGCAGTTCACTTAATAACTGCAATGATTTGCCTAACAACCATAGTAGAAACAGTCATAAAATTGGGCGTGACTTGCTTAAAGCTGCCTTGCTTAGTAATGGATATTCTGGTCCCATTGTGGGCATAAGTTGAGGACATGTTAGGTGAACACGAACAGTCCCCTACACTGGCCTGATGTTCCGGCTGCCCAGCGCCCCCCCCCCGGGTCCCCTTGTCCAAGGATCCAAGATTACAGCAGCGCTGTGCTCTGAGCCTGGGGGCACTGAATGTGGGAGCCCACCCACCCCGTCCTTCCTGGTTTTATTGCTAAGCGGCCAGTATCTCTGCTGTTGTGTGTCTTTATTTTGGTTGTTTTTTATGGTTTTAAAATGTTTTTGTTCTTTTAACGGTAGTGTATTTTTTAAAAAAATTAATTTCTATACCGCCCTTCTCCCGAAGGACTCAGGGCGGTGTACAGGGCAATAAAATGCAATAAAAATACAATATACAAAAGTTAAAATGAGAATTAAATAGAATAGCCCAATTACAGTAAAAGTTAATTAAAATTACAATTAAAATACCCCAAACCCATTAGACCAGGCCGGCTTGTTCAAATGGGTGAGTTTTCAGGTCACGGCGGAAGGAGCGAAGGTCAGGAGCCATCCGGAGCTCAACCGGTAAGCGGTTCCACAGGTCTGGCGCGCCCACAGAGAACGCCCTCCCCCTGGGGGCCGCCAGCCGACACTCTCTGACCGACGGCACCCTGAGGAGGCCCTCTCTGTGGGAGCGCACTGGACGGAGGGAAGTTGATGCCGGCAGCAGGTGCTCCCGTAAGTAATCCGGACCCATGCCATTTAGGGCTTTATAGGTCATCACCAGCACCTTGAATCTCACCTGGAGGGCAACCGGGAGCCAATGCAGCTCACGGAGTAGAGGTGTTACATGGGAGTATCGGGAGACCCCCAACACAACTTGCGCGGCTGCATTCTGCACCAGTTGAAGCCTCCGAGTGGTCCTCAAGGGCAGCCCCATGTACAGAGCATTGCAGTAGTCTAAACGAGAGGTCACAAGTGCATGAGTGTACACAAGGCATCCCGGTCCAGATAGGGTCGCAACTGGCGCACCAGGCGAACCTGGGCAAAGGCCCCCCTAGTTACCGCTCCTATATGATCTTCCAGGGAGAGCTGTGAATCCAGGAGGACACCCAAGTTGCAAGCCCTATCTACGGGGGGTAATACCTCACCCCCCATGGTTAAAGATGGAATAACCTGAATTTCCCGAGATGCCAGCACGTACAACCACTCAGTCTTGTCGGGATTGAGCCAAAGCCTGTTCCTCCCCATCCAGACCTGAACCGCCTCCAGGCAACGGGACATCACATCGAGGGCATCACTGGGGTGGTTTGGGGTCAAAATAAAAAGCTGGGTATCATCAGCATACTGATGATACCTGACCCCAAAACCACGAATGATCTCACCCAGTGGCTTCATATAGATGTTGAACAGGAGAGGCGAGAGGACCGACCCCTGAGGAACTCCACAAACGAGAGGCCTCGAGGCCGACCTCTGCCCTCCTGCCAGCACTGACTGCGAACGTCCCAGGAGGTAGGAGGAGAACCACTGCAAAACAGTGCCTCCCACTCCCAACCCCCTGAGATGCCACAGTAAGATACCATGGTTGATGGTCTTGAAAGCCACTGAGAGGTCTAATAGGACTAGGACAGAGGAACAACCCCTGTCCCGAGCCCGCCAGAGATCATTCACCAGCGCGACCAATGCTGTCTCCGTGCTGTACCCGGGCCTGAAGCCCAATTGGTACGGGTCTAGATAATCAGCTTCCTCCAAGAACAGAGGAAGCTGATGCGCCACCACGCTCTCAACAACCTTCACAAGAAAGCGAAGGTTGGAGACCGGATGATAGTTGTTTAAAACAGCCGGGTCCAAGGCAGGCTTCTTGAGGAGGGGTCTCACCACCGCCTCCTTCAAGGCGGCGGGAAAGCTACCCTCACTCAAAGAAGCAGTTATCACTGCCTGAGCCGCATAAACCAGCCAGGAGGGACACGGGTCCAACAAACACGTGGTGGAGCTCAGCCTCCCCATGATCCTGTCCACATCTTCCGGAGACACAGGATCGAACTCTTCCCAGATAACATCTCCAAGACCGCCCATGTCACCACCGTCAGACTCTGCCCAGTCAGAGTCCAGACCGGTCCAGATTCGAGCGATTTTGTCCGACAGATGTTGGCTAAACTCCTCGGCACGACCCTGCAAGGGCTCCTCCCTCACCTCCTGATTAAAGAGGGAGCGGGTCACCCTAAACAGGGCGGCCGGGCGATTATCTGCAGACGCGATGAGGGTAGCAAAGTAATTAGATCTTGCAGTCCTCATCGCCGCGAGATAAGACCTCATAGAGGACCTTGGTTGCAATCGGTCGGATTCAGACCGGCTGGATCTCCAACAGCTCTCTAGGCCCCGTCTCCGACGCTTCATCTCCCGGAGCTCCGCAGAAAACCATGGAGCCCACTGGGATCTGCGCCGGGTCAGGGGCCGCATGGGTACAACTCGGTCGAGTGCCTCCGTGGCTGCCTTTTCCCAGGCTTCCACCAGGGCATCGGCCGAGCTGTGAGCAAAGGTGGCAGGTGGGGACCCAAGTGCCACCTGGAACCGCTCAGGGTCCATTAAGCGCCTAGGACGGAACCATCTTGTTGGTTCCGTAACCCCACAACGGGGAGTGGCGAAACGGAAGACCAGCCGCAGGAGATGATGATTGGTCCACGACAGGGGCATAATAATTGGAGAAGACTTGGTTTCAATATATTCAGTTACGGGCCAGGTGGAAAGAAGACCAGAAAAATGGATTTGCAACGACTGATGAAAATTTGATAAAGCAAATTAGAAATCAGGGACCAGCACATATTAAACGGATATATCTTGCATTGATAGAGATCGATTCAGAAACAGAGCTTGTTAAGGACTGTATGATAGAATGGGCCCAAAACATTCAGGAAGTTATTACAATGGACACGTGGGAAAAGATCTGGGTGAGGAATGTAAAATTCACTCAAGCTCAAAGTCTAAGAGAGAACTTTTATAAAATGTTTTATAGATGGCATCTAGATCCTAAAAAGCTTGCAAGTATGTATCCGAATTATCAGCCTAAATGTTGGAGGTGTGGTGATGAAGAGGCAACATATTTTCACATATGGTGGACATGTAAAAAGGTCAAGGCTTTTTGGATAAAGGTCTGGTGGAATATGCAGAAGATTTTTAAACGGAGGATAAAGTTTTGTCCGCAATTTTTTTTGTTGGGAATAATTGATGACGCTACAGTTGTGGACTCTAAGTTGATGTTGAATTTAGTTACGGCAGCAAGACTTTTGATAGGTCAATATTGGAAGAAAGAGGAACTGCCGACTATACAAGAGTGGATTTTAAAGGTTTCCGACTTGGCAGAGATGGCGAAGATTTCGGCCTATTTGAAAGATTACTCGCAAGAACATTATATTATGGAATGGAGAAAATGGATTGAGTTTATCCAGAACAAGTATAGGGTTAAGAAGTTTTATGTAGCATTCGAATAAGTCTTCTTTCGTTTTCTTTTTTCTTTTTCTATTTTAGTCTTCTATATATATTTAATAATGCTAAGTTTTGTTTGATCCTATATAAGTTAGAGAGTGATGGATTTTAGAATTTATAGTTGTTAGTATATGGTTGTTTATGATTGCTTTTTTATATATATATACCTTGTATTTAGCTCTGGGAAGTCCGGGGGGGGGGAGGGGGGTTGGGGGGAGGTGGGGGGGAGGAGGGAGGGGGGAGGGGGGGGAAGGGGGGAGGTAGGGAGGGGAGGAGGGAGGGGGAAGGGGGTTTTTAAAGGAAAACTGTATTTTTAAAACTTTTCAATAAAAAAAAAAAATTGGAGAACCCCCACCCAGATCATCTAACCATCGTCCAGATAGAAAAACAAAATCGAGCGTGTGCCCCCCCATGAGTCGGGCCCTGAATTACTTGCATCAGGTCCATGGTCGTCATGGAAGCCATGAACTCCCGAGCCAACTCTGATGATCCCCCCAGGGACGGCAGATTAAAGTCCCCCAAAATCATAAGTTTGGGGAACTCAATCACCAACCCCGAGAGGATATCGAGAAGCTCAGGCAGGGCTGCTGCTACGCAACTAGGTGAAAGGTACACCAGCAGCAAGCCCAACTGAGCCCTAGGGCCACATCTCAGGAGGAGAGACTCACACCCGGATAGTTGGACAACGGTGGCCTCCCGCGGACATAAGGTCTCCCTCACAACTACCGCCACACCCCCGCCCCTACCCTGAGCCCGAGGCCGGTGAAGCACCCGGAAACCTGGTGGGCAGAGATCAATCAGAGGAACACCACCCTCTGGGCCCAACCAGGTCTCCGTAATGCAAGCCAGGTCCGCACGCTCCTCCTCAACCAAATCCCGGATGAGAGGAGCCTTATTAACTACGGACCTGGCGTTAAAATACACAAGCCTGAGCTCAGGTGGCTGCTCATCCTCGTTCCCAGAACCACGGGTCGAAACCAGAGAGTCGGAGCACATCACCGCTTGAAGGCAGCGGGCACGCACTCCCGGGTATCGATACGGCCCTCTGTTCGATCGCCTGCTGCCATTCCCTAACGTCGTGGGGATAGATAATGCCACACCCCGCTCCGGGGCCCCGGAGGCACCCAGCCCAGGCCCCATCACACCGTGATCGGTCCCAGGCCTGGCCTGAATAGCGGTTGGTGGATACCCCCCAATTTCCGACCAAACCCGCAATCCCTTTTGAACTGTGAGCCACCCAGGGTCATTGATCGGGATGGGAGGCTATAGGAATCCAGTCAAACCGATTTAAAGATCCCCTCCTGGCCGGCAAAGCTGCCTCCCTGTGATGCAGCCCGTTTGAGTTCGTGGTTGTGTGTGTAGTGAAGACGGGTGCAGGGTCTGTGTGTCTGCTGCGTTGCTTGAGGCAGGAGCTGGCAGGGAAGGAGAATTCTCCGGACAAAACCCTCCCGCATTACAATAGTCACCCCCACCCCCACCCCCAGTCTCCCCGTGATTTCAGCTTCGCCCTGCCAGCCTTTATGTCGGACGTTTATGTCCCAGCAACCTTCCTCCACTCTTCCGTTGTCCCCCATCAATGCCTTGAAGGAAGGACAAGACATCTGTGCAACATGGCTGTTTGCCTGACATGTACGCCACCCCCTCCCTACCCCAAGCCAGTCTCTCTCTTTCTCTTTTGGAGTCTTATGCAAAACACAGGGGGAAAATGCTCAGAAATAACAGGCCCGAAATCTAATTCCCTTTTGTTTCAGTCATTGTCTGGGAATTAATTTTCCCAGCAAAGTCCAGCTTCAATCATGGACTGAGGGGAGAAGCTAAAGCTTGAATTTTTCTGGCAACCTCTGCTTGATTTGACAAGAAAGCTTTTGCAAGGTGCAATAGCAGGGGGCGTTTTTTTTGAGGGGGGGCCTGTTCCTTGATGTCCGTGCCCAGACTTGGGAAGCAGCTGCCAAGCTGGTGAGTCAAGGGTGGGATTGTGGGGGAGGGGGCATCCCCACAGCCATGGTTTCCCTTCCATGGGGCAAAACAGCAGAGATCTGCAGGCGTCTGGCTTCTCACAAGTAATAGTCACTCCTTGCATCAGGCCTCATGAGACCTATAGATCCTCTACCAGGATGTGTGTGTGTGTGCGCGCGTGCACGCGTAAATTCCTTCAACCAATTTCTCATCTTTAGAACAGTCTCCTACTTGTTTTTTTCTTAAATGCCTTCACGTCAGTCTTGATTGGTGACTGAAGAAGTTCCTGCAGTTCTTTTGGGAAGGTTTTTCGGAAGTGGTTTGCCATTGCCTCCTGCCTAGGGCTGAGAGATAGTGGCTGGCCCCCAGCTGGCTTTGTGCCTAAGGCAGGACCAGAACCCAGCATCTCCCAGTTTCTGGCTCAGAACTTAAACCAGAACACAACTGCCTGTCTGTGCTTGTTCTAGTGATTAGCTACCTGCACATACCTTGCAACTGTTTGCCCATTTTTCCTCATCAAGCAGTGATTATCTGAGTCTTTGATGTGTTGATTTTCAAACCCGTATTATTTGCTGCACCATACGTTCTATCGTTAGCTGCAAAACTTTCCCCGTCTCCGTGAACGTCCCGGCATTATCTGCACACTGGGCTTCTAGTAAAAGAATACCTTTCGCACAAATGGGAGTGGAGGCTCTTTCTTTCCTAGGAGCGACAGAGGTACGTGCGCATTTTGTGTTCCTGTCCGAGGGGCTGCTAGCCTCACCGCAAACATTCCCGATGCATCTGCCCATAAACAGATTAAAGGACTGAGGGGATCCCGTCCCTCTCCTCGCCTACGATCGGAGCATTTGCTCAGCACTCAGCTACTCCAAACCTTCTTCGCAGCCATCAGGCTCCGCATAGACTACGTCCAGCCAGCAAAGCTCGTTGTTGCGAAGCCCGTCCCGTCATTCGGGCTCTTTCATTTTATCACACGGTTTATGATCCGGACCTGTCGGTGGACGATACATTTTCTTCCTCACACCCTCAGGATAGTCGGTCACCCAAGTTACAGGAAGGCAGGCAACAGGACAGCTGGTTCATTGAGTGACCGTTCAAGTTACAACGGCACTGAAAAAAGTGACTTGTGACCGTTTTTCACACGTACAACCGTTGCTGCATCCCCACGTCGCTTGGCAACTGACTTGTACTTACGACAGTTGTGCAGCATCAGAGGGTCACGGGATCCCCTTCTGACAAGCCGTCAATGGGAAGCCAGATTCACTTAACAACCGTGTCACTAACTGAACAGCTGCAGTGATTCACTTAATAACTATGGCAAGAAAAGTCATAAAATGGGGCAAACTCGCTTAACAAATGTTTCACTTAGCAACATAAATTTTAAGCTCAGTTACAGTCGTAACACGAGGACTACCTGTACACTGACACGCAACCTGGGTCTTCGGAGGCAATCTCGGCTTGAATAAAGCCAGGCGAGGGGGTTAGGGTTTGGGATTACTCCGTGACGCGGTGGCCAAAATACACGCAAACTGACCGGTCTGGACATTGTTGGCAGGAATGCGGCACACGAACAACGAGGGTCGATGCCCACTAATTCTGACAGATGTTGGGGCCACGCAGCCTTTCTGAGCTAAAGTATTTTTGCACTGAAGCACATCTGTCGGCCACTCCTTGAAGCAGCTTTGCTGTGATCCCAGGAAAAGCCACAGCCTGTTGTTTACAGAAGCCCGTTGGCACCCCCAGAGCCTCTGCGGCCCCTTTAAGAGACCCAGGCCGATAAAAACGGCCCTATCATTTGTTGGATTACAGCAGAACCGTATTCAGCAATGACCTTTCCAATACGGTCAGCCCATCAAGTCATCGTTTGAATTTGGTGGCCCAGTCCAAACCATCAATTCTGGCCGCTTCCTTCCCAGTTCTCCTCGATCCACGCCTCTTCCCTTCTGGACCCCAGGGAGCTCCCGCTTTGATGCCGGTGCCATCGGTGACCAGATTCCTGGTGGCCTCGGGCTGGCTTGATCTCCCTCCAGACCTGTTGTGACTCAGGGCCAGCCTGTGGGTCCGACAGCCGGGTCCGATGTATCGGAGGACTCAGATGTGGGGGAGGAGGGAAACAAACCGGCTGATGATGATTTGGAGACTTTGCAGAGTCCTCAGCCGGGAACCTCTTCTCAGCTGTGTGAGCCCGAGAGTGCGGAGGATGATGACCCACAGCTGGCCCTGTTCAAGGACGCCCGACGCAGGAGGCAGACGAGCAGGGACAAACAAAGAAAGGCTATGGGACTCCTCGGGAGGAGGCACAGGGAGACCACGCCCTGAGCTCTCTATAAAAGAAGTGTTTGGGGAGGGGCTGGTTGCTGAAAGCAACTTTTCCGTTTGAGAAGTCAAGCTCTTGTATTCTTGTAACAGTGTAATTAAAACTTGGCAGAAGCCTTTTGGTCTTGGACGCTTTCCAGACTCTTCTTTTGATTAGGGGTGCGAGAAGAGGGCTGGTTCAGAACAGTTTGCTTTCAGCCACCCACCCCTTAATACTACGATGGAGCAGCTTCTTGCCGAGAATGCCCAGCTCAACCAGCAACTCACCTTGCTGGCCACTCAGGTGGCACAACTGCAGGCTCAGGTACATGCTGCCCCCCCACCCAGGAGGAAATGTCAGATAGCTATGCCGGATAAATTTGCTGGTAAACCAGAACTGTTTCCTGCCTTCCTGGGACAATGCCAGCTTTATATCAGCGTGAGAGCAGCTGATTTCCCCACTGACCGAGATAAGGTGGGATTCGTATTGAGCCTTCTGTCGGGAGATGCAGCTCGTTGGGGCACGCCTCTGTTGGCACAGCCTAGCCCTTTGTTGGATAACTTTGGGGGGTTTTGTGACCATATGCGCCTCATGTACGAGGACCCGATTAAGGCGCAGACGGCCACCCGACGCCTGAAAGCTTTGAGGCAGGGTCAGCGCCCTCTACAGGCCTATATCAGCGATTTCCGGCTGCTTAGCCAGGATTCCGCCTGGAATGAGGCTGCGCTCGTGGATGCCTTTCAGGATGGCTTGTCAGAGGAGATGTTGGATGAGCTGGCCCGCGTGGACATTCCCTCAGACCTGAATGGGCTGATCCATCTTTGTCTGCGGATCGATGCCCGGCTGCAGCAGCGTAAGAGTCGCCGTGCCACCCCACAGACCCCTGCCGCCCCTGTTGTGCGTGAGCCCCCAGTCCAGAGGGAGGAGCCAATGGAGCTGGGTGCCGCCAGGTCCCGTCTATCGGTGACGGAAATAGACAGACGACGATCGGAGGGGTTGTGTTTTTACTGTGGGGACCCTGGGCATTTGGCTGCTTCTTGCCCGAAGAAGCGTCAGCGGGCGTCAGTGACCAAGCCTGCCCCGAGAAAGTCCCCTGCTTTGCTATCGGGAAACGGCCCGAGCCCGATCTAGACGGTGTGAAAGATCGGGCGACCCACAACATCCACACCGAGCGACGTTGTTCCGACGGTGCCTGTGAACCTCCACGGCATTTGATTTTGGAGGCACGTCTGATCCTTCCTGGCAAGCCAGAGGGGATTCCAGTCCATGCCTTAATTGACTCTGGGGCTACCACTAACTTTATGGATTCGGCCTTTGTGGCCAAATGGGCTGTTCCCCAGTGTTCAGTGGATCCGCCCATGCTTGTGGAGACCATCGATGGTCGAGTGCTCCTGTCCGGGCCTATCACGGCCGCCACACAACCCGTGTGTATGGCCATCAGTACCCATGTGGAGGCCATTCAGTTCTACGTCACTTCAGATCTGCACTTCCCCGTGGTCTTGGGACTGGCGTGGCTCCGGGCGCATGATCCACAGATCTATTGGTCTCAGAACTTGGTCACCTTCCCAAGTTTGCAGTGCGTGGACCACACCCGCCATATCTGTGCCGGCCAGGTGGAGGGTTCCCCAGGGGTTTCCTTGCCTCCCGAACTGTCCGACTTTGCTGACGTGTTCAGCGAGTCAGAGGCGGACCAATTACCCCCGCACAGGCCCTACGACTGCTCCATTGACCTAGTCCCTGATGCGCCTCTCCCAGTGGGGCGTTTGTACTCCATGTCGGAGCCCGAGTTGGCTGCATTGCGGGACTTCCTGACGAAGAACTTGGCTCGTGGTTTCATCCGGCCCTCGTCCTCGCCAGTGTCTGCGCCCGTGCTCTTCGTCAAAAAGAAGTCGGGCGAGTTACGGCTTTGCTGTGACTACCGGAAACTCAACGCTATCACGGTGCGTAACCGCTACCCGCTGCCCCTCATCCCCGAGCTCTTGGACCGACTCCGGGAGGCTAAGATCTTCACGAAACTGGACCTGCGTGGAGCTTACAACCTCGTCAGGGTTCGGCCGGGTGATGAGTGGAAGACGGCGTTTGGTACTCGCTATGGACATTTCGAGTACACGGTGATGCCGTTTGGCCTGACCAACGCCCCCGCTGTGTTTCAGCATTTTATGAATGACATCTTTCGGGATCTGTTGGACCAGTTTGTTGTGATTTACCTGGACGACATCCTGATTTACTCCCCGTCGCGTGAAGCGCATCATCAGCATCTCCGTCAGGTCCTGCAGCGCCTCCGGAAACATCGGCTGTTTGCCAAGTTGGAGAAGTGCCAGTTCTACCAGGTGACCATTGATTTCTTGGGTCACCGCATTTCTCCTGAGGGCATCGCCATGGAACCGAGTAAAGTTGAGTCGTTGCAGAGTTGGCAACCCCCGCGTCGCGTGAAGGATATTCAGCGACTTCTTGGATTTGCCAACTACTATCGGACATTCATCCCTGGCTTTGCTGCCTTGACAGCCCCCCTCACCCGGCTCCTGCAGAAGAAGACTCGGTTCCAGTGGAACGCCCCCGAACAACAGGCGTTCCAAGCTTTGAAGGACGCCTTCATGAAGGAGCCCATCTTGAAGCATCCTGACCCGCAACGGCCGTTTGTCGTGGAGGCGGACGCCTCCGACATTGCCATTGGGGCCGTGTTACTCCAGGCAGCGACGCCCAACGGTACCCTTTTCCCTTGCGCGTATCACTCACGGAAATTGAATCCCTCGGAGCGCAACTATACCATCTGGGAGAAGGAGCTGCTGGCCATCAAGGCGGCGTTCGAGGCTTGGAGGCATCATCTGGAGGGGGCGCGGCATCAAATCGAGGTCTGGACGGACCACAAGAATCTGGAAAGCCTGCAGACCGCTCGGAATTTGAACCAACGCCAGATCCGGTGGTCCCTCTTCTTTGCGAGGTTTGACTTCCGGGTGCGGTACATACCAAGCGGGCACAACCAGAGAGCGGATGCTCTGTCCAGGAAGCCCGAGTACACCCGAGTGGAAGACAAGCTTCCGCCCAGGACAGTGATCCCCGTCGAGTCTTTTGCTGCGGTGCGGGAGCCGGTGGATATACGGGCTCGGATCCGGGAGGCGCAGCAGCAGGAGGCGTGGGTGGCTCAGCGGAAGGAAGAGGTGGGGCCAGATTCGCCTTGGTCGGTCACGGATGGACTCCTGTATTATCGTGACCGGCTCTATGTTCCAGGAGGGCCACTCAGGGGACTCGTCCTCAGCCAATGTCATGATAACCCGGCTGCGGGGCATTTTGGCCTGTTCAAGACTCTGAACCTGGTCTCCCGTACATTCTGGTGGCCCCGAGTCCGACACGATGTCCAGTCTTATGTCACCTCCTGCGTCCCATGCAGGCAGGCCAAGTCAGCGACAGGGGCCCCGCCTGGTTTACTGCAGCCTTTGCCAACGCCCAAGAGACCCTGGGGGGCTGTGTCCATGGACTTTCTGACGGATCTACCCCCATCCTCCGGCTTCACGACAGTGTTTGTGGTGGTGGACATGTTGACCAAGATGGCGCACTTCATCCCCTGTCGCGGCTTACCGTCAGCTCGCGCCACTAGTCGCATGTTCATCCAACAGGTGTTCCGGCTGCACGGCCTTCCCGATAGAGTCGTCTCCGATAGGGGGGCCCAGTTTACAGCCCGCTTCTGGCAGGAGTTGATGCGGGCGTTGGACATTAAGGTTTGCCTCTCGTCCGCGCATCATCCTCAGACCGACGGGGGTACCGAGAAGGTCATCGGCATTTTGGAGCAGTATCTGCGCTGCTACGTTAACCTGCAGCAGGACAATTGGGTGGACTATTTGGCCATAGCCGAGTTTGCCTTTAACAACTCGCAGCACACCTCCACGCAGATGACACCGTTCTTGGCCAATGTGGGTTATCACCCTCGGTTTTTCCCCCTTTCTCCCGTGGACTCACCGGAGCCGGCAGCGAACGAATTCATGGCGGAGTTACAGGCGATCCATCGGTTGGTGCGACGGCAGCTGGAGAAGGCCAAGGCCGACTACAAGAGGTTCGCCGATCGGTCGAGAAGGGATACGCCTCCATTATCGGTGGGGGATCGGGTCTGGCTGTCCACCAGGAACCTACCATCCACTCGGCCGGCGAGGAAGCTGGACCACCGTTACCTTGGACCGTTCCCAGTCGAGGCCGTCATCAACCCGGTCGCCTATCGTTTAACTCTGCCACGTTCCCTGCGCGTGCACCCCGTCTTCCATCGGTCCTTGTTGGTCCCCGAACAACCGGCTTGTCCACTTCGCCAAGCGGAACCTCCCCCATCAGGACCTCGTGATGGCGACAGCACCCCCGAGTACGAGGTCGCCAGCATCAGGGATTCCCGCTGGCTGAAAGGTCGCTTCCAGTACCTGATCGAGTGGAAAGGGTACGGGCCGGAGGACTTCACATGGGAAGACGCGACCGCCGTTCATGCCCCTGCGTTGGTGACTGCGTTTCACGAACAGTTCCCATCCCGACCGCATCCGGATCGGCAGACCCGGGGGAAGGGCCCTGCGGTGCGGGATAGTGTTGTGACTCAGGGCCAGCCTGTGGGTCCGACAGCCGGGTCCGATGTATCGGAGGACTCAGATGTGGGGGAGGAGGGAAACGAACCGGCTGATGATGATTTGGAGACTTTGCAGAGTCCTCAGCCGGGAACCTCTTCTCAGCTGTGTGAGCCCGAGAGTGCGGAGGATGATGACCCACAGCTGGCCCTGTTCAAGGACGCCCGACGCAGGAGGCAGACGAGCAGGGACAAACAAAGAAAGGCTATGGGACTCCTCGGGAGGAGGCACAGGGAGACCACGCCCTGAGCTCTCTATAAAAGAAGTGTTTGGGGAGGGGCTGGTTGCTGAAAGCAACTTTTCCGTTTGAGAAGTCAAGCTCTTGTATTCTTGTAACAGTGTAATTAAAACTTGGCAGAAGCCTTTTGGTCTTGGACGCTTTCCAGACTCTTCTTTTGATTAGGGGTGCGAGAAGAGGGCTGGTTCAGAACAAGACCTACCCAGATCTCTCCTCCTCCAAGGAGGAGAGGAAGGCCTTCCCACCAGGGGGTTTCTCAGCCACGGGCGCCCCATTGCACAAGTGTCCAGCCACGGGGCCACTACTACTTGCCCCTGGCTTGGTTCTCCCCTTTGTGGGTCAGCTTCCCTCCTGCCCACACAGCCCCCCCTGCAACTGACCCCTCTCAGCTTCCCTCCTTGCTGGACAGGGTGATTCTCCCTGTCTGCTGCTGGGGCTGCCAGCCTCACCGAAGCCCCGAGCCCTTCTGCCACGTGAAGCTGACCGTCTCCTGCTTCCTAAGAGGGCAGCGTCTTCCACGGGTGCCACCTCTGCCTTGGAGCCTTTGGGGAGAGTGCATTTCCTCACTTTAGTGGTTCTCAACCTTTCTGTCAGCACGGATCTCCTTTGAATACTTTTTGTGGCCACAGACCACGGCCACGGACCCCCCTCAAGACTTAACAAAATTTGAACTTCCGGTGGCTCCGCGGCGCCGGAGACAGCCTTCCCGGGCTGCCCGCGGCTCAGCTGTGTGATTTTTCGCCCGAAACAGCGCCGATCAGCTGTTCGGGCGAATTTGAAGCCCCCTCCTCGGGAGAAGAGGAGGGGGTGAGCCCCCAGGTAGGGGTCGAGTTCTCCGGGGCCGCCTGAGCTTGGAGCTTGGGCGGCTGAAGGATTGAACTCCCCCGTAGCCTGGGCTGCTCCCAGCTGGCTAGCGTCTCTGCTCCGGACTTTATGGAGCAGAGCCAGGCGTCTGCGACCATCCCTGCTTGAAGGAGAGACTATGAAAGGAAAAGAGCAGGCAGAGCAGTACAAGAGGGAAAGATGAAGAGATGAAGAGGATTATTTTATTTTACTCTCAAGCTTGATGGACTTTGCTTAAAACTTAAAGTGAAAGTGCGTCACAATTGTAAGTAAAAGATGGCGGCTAAACCTCCCCCTAGAACTTTTCGGAGTGCTGGAAATTCTCCGGTGCAACAACAATCATTACTGCAGGCGTTGCATTCTCCTGATGTATTGACATCAAAGGATCTTGAAAAACATACCCAGTTAATTTTGGAGTCAATGGGTGTTAAATTTGTACAGATGGAGGAGAAATTGGAGAAATTGGAGCAGAGAATGGAAGAAAGGATGGAGCAGAAACTTAGAGAGATGAAGGTAGACATTTTGTCCTCAGTGCATAAAGTAGCTAAATGTGTGGAGGTGCTGGATGACCAAGTGGAAGACTTGACTCAAAAGAATGCTATATTAGAAGCAAAAGTATTGGAAATTGAAGATTTAAAAGACAAAATGGATAGCGAACAGAGTCTGGCTCAATTTTACCAGATGCAGTTTGCTGTTAGAATTAGAGGCCTAAAAGAGAATATTAAAGAAGATTTAAAGCAGCTGGTTTCTGAGGCTTTTGAGGGGGTATTGAACCATCCAGCATCTGAAATAAAACAAGGCATGGACAAAGTGTTTCGTGTGAATTCGTGGATTGCTAAGCAGAGAAAGTTGCCTAGAGATGTGGTGGTTTATTTTGTAAAAAGGGAAATTAGAGATGAAGTTATACAAGCTGCCTATGATACTAAAGTTGTGATTGCTGGTCAAGAAGTTTTGGTTCTAAAAGAAATTCCTCCAAAGATTTTAAAGAGAAGGAAGGACTTTATATTTCTTGTGCAAGAGCTCAAGCAAAGAGATATAAGGTTCAGATGGGAGATCCCAGCTGGGTTGAGCTTCATGTATGATGGCAAAAGGTACTGTTTGGGTACTGTGAAGCAAGCGCATGATTTCTACAACAATGTTTTAAAAGCAACCCCATCAACACTTCTGGAAGCTGCAGAGGGATCTGGAGAAGGAGAACATCAAGAGGATGAAGATGGACAGATAGACGAGAAGGGTACAGGAGGAGATCAAGCTGCAACTCTTTTGGATGATCCTAGAGAACAGAGGGTGACGCGTGCTGCCTTAAAACGCTCAAAAAAGATAAAAAAATAAGACCAGTAGAAATCTATGGAACTTCCACAATATACTTATAGTCAAGTGGTAGTTGTGTTTTTAAGAGTTTTGGGATGATATGTATGGTAACAGAATTTTTAATTTGGAATTAATGGACAATTTACTACAGAGGAAGAGGAAGAAAGCTTTGTGGGTTAATGCGGGTTAATTTGTGTAAGAACTATCTATTATAGCCTATTTTGGCTAGAGAGGTTAATAGGGATAGGTGCTTGTGATGTGTAAGTGAGAATATGTCTAGGTAATAGTGAATTGTGGAAGAACATAGATGGGAATGATGCTAGTTTTCTTTTATTTTAGTTCTTTATACATATTTAGTATTGTTAAGGGTTGGTTTACTCTATATAAGCTAGAGAGTGGTGGATTTTAGAGTTTATAATTGTTAGTATATGATTGTTTATGATTGTTTTTTAGATATATACCTTGTATTTTGCTCTGGGAAGTCGGGGGGGGGAGGGGGGGAGGAGGGGAAGTAGAGGGGGGGGAGGCAGGGGAGGGAGGAGGGAGAGGGGGAGGGGGGGAGATAGGGGGGAGGTTGGGAGGGGAGGAGGGAGGGGGAAGGGGGGTTTTTCAAAGGAAAATTGTATTTTAAAACTTTTCAATAAAAAAAAAGACTTAACAAAATTTAAATCAACATTTCTTCAAGCGTTTGTGGACCCCCTGTGATGATATGACGGGGCCCCCAGGGGTCTGCTGACCACAGGTTTAGAACCACTGATTTAAATCCTTTCTAAAGTTCGCACTGTACTCCGCGTGTGATTGTCAGTGGTCTGAGCAAACTGTGGCACGTGGCTCAGGGTCTACCATAGCTGAAGGCACCCCACTCCCCTTTGGCCAGGTAAGAAAGAGGCTGGCATGGTTGTTTTGGCCGAGAGTCCGTCTGATGTCCTGGCTGAGGGGTGGGACTTTCAGACTGGGCTTCCAGACCCCTCTTGGCCGCAGAGGGTCCTGGGTGACATCAGGCCAGTAACACTCTAAGCAACCGTCTGGTGAGGACCACGGCCACCCACAGCCACGGAGACACCTGGATGATCCCCAGCTATCCCGCTCTTTCGCTCAACCTCCTCTGGAAGGTTCTTGTTATGGGGAAAAATAGGCCTTAGATACATCCAGGTACTGAATAAAAATTCTATATTTACCCAGAACAGACAATAATATCACTGGCCTATCATTCCAGGATGGATGTCATTAAAAAAACAAACCCAACATGAAAATGGTTTTATACCAAGTATTTTCTAGTACTCTCAGGTGGATAATGCCTGAACTGAGTGGTTGTTTCCAAAGTAAACAAGGCTCAGAAAAAAACACCCCTGATCCTGGATGCTGACTGATCCTGAAGCATTTTTTCAGCCAGGGGGTTAGGGTTAGGGCGGCTGCTGATAGCTGAATATTCCTACGCTCCCCTTTGCTTTACGGCAGCATCTATTTATGAAATCACCCCCCACCCCCCCTCCAGAAAGCCTGACCTATTTCTTCAGAAGCTGCAAAAGAACTCGGAGGAGTCTGTCTCAATCGGATTTATGGCTGCCTAGATTTTCACGGTGGCAATGCACAAACGCTTCCTCGTTTTCCCACCCCAAGATTAAACTGTGTTCACCCTGGACTTGCCCAATGCGCTTCCCCATCCTGGGCGTCCGGACCCTTTTCCCAGCTCCAGGAGGGCTGCAAAGAGGGAGCAGGACCCACAGAAGCCTGAAGGAGGGCTGGCGAAGGATGTCCCTCTTCCAGCTGGGGAGGGCTGCCTGGTGCGGGCTGTCTAACGGGCCTCCTGGCCTATAAATCACAGGCATAAGGCCAGAGATTCCTTCGCAGCTGGATTCCTTCCTCCAGGAAGCTGGCACCGGTTGAGCAGCGCCTAGGGAAGTTCACCAGGTAGAGCAGGCTATTAAACAAGAGACGGATGTTCTGTCCTCTCCTGGCTTCGTTACAAAGCCAGACCGCACTAATCAGAATAGTAAAAACAGCAAGATGAGATAAAAATAGGAAAATGATTTTAAGTTGGCTTACGTTAAACACACTTCACGTCGTACTGCTGTTCTAGTTAATGATTTTGCTTTGCTGAGTTTTAACTCTCTATCTCTGTGGACCTTCATTTAATTAGGATCCTACTTTAGGCAGCCCGAGTACATGTCAATAAATGGTCTGTGACAAAAGGGACAATCGATCCGAGCGGAGCCGGCCTCTCTCGGGAACAGAGTTGGCACGTGTATTTGGGAAGCGAAGGGGCAGGTTGGGCTGGGAGCGAAAGGGCTAAAACCTACATCAGAAGGAGGGAATGGTGGGTTGCCATGGGTGCGTATCAAAGTCAGAAGGAATCCAGGGGCTGGTGATGGTTGCGCATTACCCACAACTGAGTGGTGACAATGGAGAGCCAGAAATGAGAGTCTGAAGGAAGCTCTGAAATGTTCTGAATGAGATTCGGTGTGTGTGTGTGTGTGTGTGTGTGTCCCTTCTGGCACATCGCTGGGTGGGCAGGAGGGGAGAGGAGGCCAAAAAAAGCAATGGAGCCCTTCGGAGACCCAGGAATTTGCGAGAAGGCCGTGGATGATGGGCGTCTCCGAGGAAAAAGGTCTGTTTCTGATGCACCAGGCCATTCTTGTGTGCGCATGGCGTAGGGAGGCTGTAAATCTGAACGCGTGATTAATCTGACTGTTTCCAATGAAAGGCTGAGGGGATTAGTGACGGATGCAAGTGGGATCAGAGGAACAAGGAAGGAAAGAGGGAATGTAGAATGACTGTCAGAAAAGGAAGTACGTCTCCTACGAGTTCTCCCTGTGAAGGAGGTGGAGCTAAGAGGACATAGAACCGCCCGGGGCAACTACAGAGGAGTCACAGGGGCATCGCGTGGTTATGATAACGGGGGACAGAATGGAGGGCTCTTGGTGAAGAGATGAGCAAAGCAGCTCCGGATGAAGCATGCGGGTCAGAAACGGATTGCTGCAGAAACCAGGAATGGGAGAAAGCCACTGCATAATGTGGACAGAAAAAACACACGCCGTTGCACGGGATATTGGCAAGGAGTCGGAGGCACTTTGGACGGAATAACAGGCAACCGGTGGTTTAAGCCCAGAGAGTGACCCCGAGGGAGGGATTCGTGTTAGCTGAAATCCTTATCTCAAGCCTTTAATTTGGGGGGCCCACTGTTTCCTTTTTCTTCTGCAGTCTGCATAACCTTGTTTACCCCAAAGGAGAAATATGCACATGCTGGATGCAGATACAAGCATTTGATTTTAAAATGTGTCTTATTTTAGTCAGGTTGAAAGTAAGCATTCACGTCACGGGCAGCCAAGAAAACGAACAAGTGGATCACTGAATAAATCAACACACAGTTCTCACTTGGGTATAAAGGCCCCAATAATCCCACTTCAGACACCTGATGCGAAACTTGGTCCTCTGGACGAAACCTGAAGGCTGGAAAGGGGGAAGGGAAGGGAAGGGAAAGGAAAGGAAGGGAAGGGAAGGGAAGGGAAGGGAAGAGAAAGGAAGGGAAGGGAAGAGAAGGGGAGGGGAGGGGAGGGAAGGGAAGGGAAGGGAAGGGAGGGGAAGGGGAAGGGGAGGGGAGGGGAGGGGAGGGAAGGGGAAGGGAAGGGAAGGGAAGGGAGGGGAAGGGAAGGGGAGGGGAGGGAATGGAAGGGAAAGAGAAGGGGAAGGGAAGGGGAAGGGGAAGGGAAGGGGAGGGGAGGGAAGGGAAGGGGAAGGGAAGGGAAGGGGATGGCCAGCTGTGGAGGGTGGGGGGGCTCAGTTACAGGTGATGGGGGCTCTTGGGAGAGCATAAGGGGCAGGTTGGGACAGGTCATCATACAAAACGTCAATATCAATCAATCAATCAATCAATCAATCAATCGACCACTCCCTTTATATGGCCTGCAATAGTCTGTAGAGGGGAGCCTGATGGCTCACAGGTTGAAGACGTTGGGCTGCTCAGCTGGAAAGCTGACAGATGGGGTGCAAGACCCAGCACCACACAACCGGGGGAGCTCCCATTACGTGCCTCAGCTCCTGCCCACCTAAATGTCTGTATGGAGATTCTCCAAGAAGCTTCTTCAGCTCTGACTGGATGGTGAGGAATGGGAGGATTTTTTTCATTCCTTGCAGACAGCCGGTCATTTGCAATCTTCAAGAGAGTTGTTGAGGCCACCTGGAGGTTCACCTGTGTCCTCAGGGTCAGAGCTGAAGAAGCTTCTTGGATGAGAAGCAGAACGTCTTCAAAGAAAAACAAAGAAAGTCCAGTTGGCTGCTGAAAAAGCACCTTTGGGGGGACAACCAGGACCTGGAGGACGGAGAACCTCCACAGACGGTTAGCCATGCACTTGGGGTGGGGCACCCTTCGAATGGTGCGAGAGCAGGAATGGATTTCCAGAAAACATTGCCGACTCCAGGAACCATCTGCGCTTCAGCTGGAGATGCAGATAACTCAGACTCATCCCCATCATCCTGCGCAAGGGACCCAGGGCAGAAGACATCCTGCAGACAAGGAGGCTCCACACCCCTTTGCACCACTCAGGTGACCCCGAGGACACAGGTAAACCTCCAGGTGGCCTGAACGACCCCTGTCTACAAGGAGGCCAAGGACCGGCTGTCTGCAAGGAGTATAAATCCTTCCCCTCTCCACCATTCAGTCAGAACCTGAGGAAGCTTCTTTCTTTCTTGAAAGAAAAACAAGTCCAGCTGCCTCCTGGAAAAGCACCTCTGGGACAACCAGGTGACTGAGAACCTCCCTAGGCAGATCTGCCTAAGACACGTCGGTTTGGAGTGGCCGATGTGGCACTTGTAGAGGCTTGTGGGTGTGCTCACAAAATGGCTGCAGCAGGAGAGAACTTGCCCATTCACGGACCACAGGAATGGCCACCTGGGTCAAGAAGGAGGCTTCTGGCGAGGCTGACAGCTGGCCAGAGGCAGGAGCTCTCCCCCAGCCCGGAGCACCCCGTGGCAGAGGCCTTCAGCCGCAGGCTGCCCCGGGTGCCGCCCGAGCAGCTGAGCGGCCGGACAGCAGGGCGGGCAGGGCCCCCAGTTGGCTGCCCATCCTTGCAGGCCGGCTGGCCCCTTGAGGCGCCCCACATCTCGGCCTGCTGGCGCAACAACACTGCAGCATCGCTTCTGGAAATCGAACTCGCTTCCCAGCTCAGCGGAGGGCCTCAGAAAGCTGCCAGAAGACGGGTGGGGGCCCAGGACCCCCGCCAGAAAGGAGACCATCCAGAAAATGTACGCACACGCGCACGGACATACACGCGCGCGCTGCTCTGTCAAAGATCCACCGCCCCAGCCTAAGGAAGCCCCCCACCCCGATAAAGGAGCCCCGGACGCGGGTCTTGCCAGCAACCATCAGCGGCAGCCGCTGCCCCCCGCCCGCCCGCCTTCCCCGGCCGGAGGCGCTTGGCGACCCCGCGATGGAGAGCGAGGAGCCCAGGCGCCGCCTCGCTCGCACGACCGGCCTGCCGGGGGGAGCCGCTCACGGGCCGGAGCTGCCCGGCGGCGGGAGAGCCGGCCGGGCCGGGAGCCCCGCGCGCAGGCCGCCCTGAGGAGAGAAACCCCCGCGGGGCCGGGCGGGATGCGGCACCTCGGCCGCCCTCTCGGCTCGCCCTCGCTCTGGCCGGACCCAGCGGAAGAAGCTCGCTTGGCGTGCGCTGCCCCCCCTCGCCCCTTGGTCGGTTTCCCTGGCAACCCAGCAGAGCCCAGCAAGGCTTATGTAAGCCGCCGCCTCCCCCTCCCCCCGCGCCGAAAGCCCCCCGCCCGCCCTCCGCAGCCCCCCGCAGCCCTAGAGACCCTGCAGCCCGGCCGCCCCCAGAGAGCATCCCCTTGGGAGCCCCTCCGGCTCCCTCCCTTCCCGTTTCCAAGCCCCTGCCCGGGATTGCACACGTGGACGCCGCTCACAAGAGACAGAGGGCAGGGGAGAGAGAGAGAGAGAGAGAGATGCAGACAGCCCTCGACTTCACAATCACCTGACTAGTGACCATTCACAGTTACAGTGTCACTGAACAACGTGATTTACGGGTCCTCACACTTGGCCATCAGCCTGCATTTATGACAGCTTCCATGTCCTGGGGCCACGCGGTCACCATGTCCAGTTGGCTTCCCAGTCAGCAAAATCAATGGGGGAAGCCAGACTCTCTTAATGACCATGTGATTTGCTTAACAACTGCAAAACAATTGTGTTTGCAAATCAAGGCTGCCTGTGTGGTTAATCTCTCTCTCTTTTTCTCCCCTGAATATTTCAAGCTCCGCTGCTTTAAACAAACCTGGCTGGCGGGGATTCAGACAAAACTGCACCCCAGCCCAGGGCTGACCAAGGGGCCGCTTCGAATCTGCTCGATTGCCTGGCTGCCCCGACGGACTCAAGCTAGGGAGCATTTTGGCCTGACCTACTTTATAGTATTGTGTTTACATTATTATAATTTATGGGTTCTCCTGCTTGGGCAGGGGGCTGGACTAGAAGACCTCCAAGGTCCCTTCCAGATTCTATTCTATTCTATTCTATTCTATTCTATTCTATTCTATTCTATTCTATTCTATTCTATTCTATTCTATTCTATTCTATTCTATTCTATTCTATTCTATTCTATTCTATTCTATTCTATTCTATTCTGTTCTGTTCTATTCTATTCTATGGGCCGCTAATAAATTTGACAAAAGTAAAACAATGACAACGTGTGACTGTCCCCTAGCAAGGCCCCCGTGCCAAGCGGAGGTCCAGGGGCCCCGTCTCTAAGCGAGGGGACCAGCATCTCCATGTAAAGCCCCCCTCCATGTTCCTCCAGACTCAGCTGCTGCCCCTCCTCTGAAAGCCCCATCAGGCGCAGCCGGGGGGGGGGGGGGCAATCCAAGGGTCAGCTGCCTGGGGCAAGAGGGGTCTGCGAGGGTATCTCTTGGGCCCAGCCCCTTCCCCTTCAGGAGCTTCACCTGAACCCAGCTGAGCAGGGGCGGGAAGGGCTCCTGGGGGCAGCTCCCAGCAGCTTGAATTCCTGCCTGCTGCCTTCCTCTCCCAGGGAGAAAGGAGGCAGGGAGGACTGCAAGCAAGACAATGCCAAGATGCCCTGCCCCACACCAAGGGGCGCTGGGGGCAGGTCCCGAAGAAGCACTCTGCAGGAGTTGGGCGAAGGCCCCCCCAAACTAAGCCGGGAACAGCTCCGGTTAAATTTCCAGCCTGGGTAAGGCTCAAGGGTTGTGATGGGGGTCCCTGTGCTAAGGGAGATGTGGTGTTGGAGGGCTGAAAAACCAGAATTTGTCCAGAATGGATAGGATAGGATAGGATAGGATAGGATAGGATAGGATAGGATAGGATAGGATAGGAATATAATAGAAACAGAATAGAAACAGAATAGAAACAGAACAGAACAGGAATAGAACAGAACAGAACAGAACAGAACAGGAATAGAATAGAATAGAATAGAATAGAATAGAATAGAATAGAATAGAATAGAATAGAATAGAATAGAATAGAATAGAATAGAATAGAATAGAATAGAATAGAATAGGACAGGACAGGACAGGACTAGAATGGAATAGAATAGAATAGAATAGAATAGAATAGAATAGAATAGAATAGAATAGAATAGAATAGAATAGAATAGAATAGAATAGAATAGAATAGAATAGAATAGAATAAGACAGGACAGGACAGGACAGGACAGGACTAGAATAGAATAGAATAGAATAGAATAGAATAGAATAGAATAGAATAGAATAGAATAGAATAGAATAGAATAGAATAAGACAGGACAGGACAGGACAGGACAGGACTAGAATAGAATAGAATAGAATAGAATAGAATAGAATAGAATAGAATAGAATAGAATAGAATAGAATAGAATAGAATAGAATAGAATAGAATAGAATAGGACAGGACAGGACAGGACTAGAATGGAATAGAATAGAATAGAATAGAATAGAATAGAATAGAATAGAATAGAATAGAATAGAATAGAATAGAATAGAATAGAATAGAATAGAATAGAATAGAATAGAATAGAATAAGACAGGACAGGACAGGACAGGACAGGACTAGAATAGAATAGAATAGAATAGAATAGAATAGAATAGAATAGAATAGAATAGAATAGAATAGAATAGAATAGAATAAGACAGGACAGGACAGGACAGGACAGGACTAGAATAGAATAGAATAGAATAGAATAGAATAGAATAGAATAGAATAGAATAGAATAGAATAGAATAGAATAGAATAGAATAGGAGCTGGAAGGGACCTTGATATAGGGTTTCCTGCTTGAGCAGGGGGCTAGACTAGAAGACCTCCAAGGTCCCTCCCAACTCTGTTATTCTGTTATTCAGAACACATCCAGGACGTGGCACATCCCAGGGCATCAGCAGTGAGGATCTGCTTCTGGTCAACCTGAGCCTGCAGCTGGTCATCTGGCTGGAGCGCCTTCCAGGTGGCCCCAGGCGGAGCGGGCCAGTCTTTGCCCCACTCCCCCCGCCCCCCCAGGAAGGAGGCCATTGCAAGAATAGGATGCCCTTTGCACCTGCCCTGGGCGGAGTGAACTGGCACCACATGGGCATCTGGAACTTTGGGGCTGGTTCCCCAACTATTTCCAGAGAGGTAGATTTCCTTTCCCAGAATTCCCCAGACATCCGGGTGTCCTGGTGGGAAAACAGGTCCGCCTCTCTCCCGTTCACATACAGGCAGAGAAACCAGGTGCTGCGAAAGGGCTGCCAGGTGCCCAGAGGCTACGCCAAGGGGTCCACAGTCTCCCTTCGTTCCGGGGAGAAGCGGCTCTAGTGGACCTCCCTGGCTCCCAACTGACCTGCATGATTTGGCTATTACAGCCCAGGTCCATAGGGCCGAGTCAGCTGCCTGCCACAGCCTGGCCTACCTCGAAGGGCTGACGTGCCTGAAACTCTGACCCTGCCTTCTGGGACAAGAGAGGCCAATGCTGCTCCTTCTCCTGGTGGGGCAGCCCTGCAGAGCCCCACCCCTTCCCAGCCAGTCTCCCCCTTGCACCTTCCTTTTCCCAGCCCCCCTGCAGAACCTGCCAGTTCCCCCTCCTTGCCTTTCCCCTCCCCCGCTCTGAAACCTGTCAAGGTTTCACATTTCCTTACGTACCCCTCCTCCCTCCCGTTGTGAGTCATCCCTTGCTCTCCCTGCAGCCGGCTGCTCTTGTGGCTCTCCCCCGGGGGTGGGGCTCACCCTCCTTCCCCCCCCCACCAGAGGAAGGCCAGCTCTGGCTGCAGAGGGGGCAGAGCGGGTTCCCCCAGCTGTTGGGCCTCTTATTGCAGCGGGGGTGGGGGGTGGGTGCCGGAGAGGCAGACCTGGAAGAGCTGAGCATGAGAAAGCGCCCCAAAGCAGGAGATCCCACGTCTGTCTGCCCTCCCTTGACCAGCCTTCTCCCTCTGGCCATCCTCCCTGGAGGCCCCGTGGCCTATCCTCCCCCGACTCCCCATTCCCCCTCAGATCCTTGGCCCGGTTGACCACGGTGGAGGTCAGGAGCCAAAGGGGGCCCAGGGCAGCAGCAGCAGGTGCCTTGCATGTCTGCAATGGGCGCCAGGGATGGGCAGCAAATTGAGACAGGGGAGCGGGGCATGGAGCCAGCAGGCCGGGCATCTCTCAGCTGCAGCCTTGAGCGTCTCTTCGCTTCAGGTTCTGGGAGAGTTCCCACCCCCTCCCTCCCTCCCTCCCCTGGGATCACTCAACAAGAACCGGCCTTTTAATTTTCTGCGGTGGCTGGCAAGGCCGCCCATGGGCTGCTGGCAGGAAAGAGCAGCCCCAGCGCAGAGGAGGAGATCCGAGCATCCCCACACCAGGAGGGAGGAGGGAGGGCAGCGTCTATAGCTGGAGCAGCTGCCAGCCCTGTCTCTGGCTCCACAGGAGGAATGGCACCCCCCACCCACCCAGAAGACGCCTGCTCGGCTCCCTCCCCCCTAACCCTAACCCCCCCTCCCTTGCTGCTCTTGGAAGCCAGGGGGGCTAGGTGGACTAAGGACTAGGTCAGAGCACACGCAGGTCAGGGTGGGCGGGCTTCCCCCCAGCATTTGACCTAGGAAGCCAGCCCCCCAACCTGGCCTGGCCAGGCACAGGAGACCAGCCAGGAGGGGGGCCTGGAGGCTAAAACATAGGGAGCCGGCAGTGTGCTGTAGCCGCCCCAAAGGCCAACACAGTCCTAGTCTGCATCAAGGGAGGGACAGAATCAGAGGAAGTGTTGGTAGCTCTTGCTAATGCCTTGCTAAGATTGTACTGGGAATATTGCATCCTGTTGTCCCAAAGCGCGTGGCTAAATGTCCGTGGAGATCCTCAGCCATCCAGGTCCTGCTTGTCCCAAAGGTGCCTTTTCACGAGGCAAATGGACTTCCTTGTTTTTCTTTGAAGACCTTTCTTCAGAGCTGAAGAAGCTTCTGGGATGAGAAGCGGAATGTCTTCAAAGAAAAACAAGGAAGTCCAGTTGCCTCCTGAAAAGGCACCTTTGGGACAAGCAGGACCTGGATGGCTGAGGATCTTCGTAAACAAATTGCATCCAGTTTTGGTCACCAAAGTATAAAAAAGACGTTGAGACTCTGGAAAGAGTGCAGAGAAGAGCAACAAAGATGATCAGGGGACTGGAGGCTAAAACTTACAAGGAACGGTTGCTGGAATTGGGTATGTGCAGTTTAATGAAGAGAAGGGTGAGGGGTGACATGATAGCCATGTTCCAGTATCTCAGGGGCTGCCCCAAAGAAGAGGCAGTCAAGCTCTTCTCCAAAGCCCCTGAAGGCAGGACAAGAAGCAACAGACGGAAACCAATCAAGGAGAGAAGCAACCTAGAACTCAGGAGAAACTTCCTGACAGTGAAGACAATGAATGAATGGGACGGATTCTCTCCAGAAGTTATGGGTGCTCCATCACTGGGGGTTTTCAAGAAGAGAATTGCCCCGAATAGTTTCTGGGTGGGGGTTGGGCTAGAGGACTCAAACTTCCCTTATTCTGTCGGCCTCCTGCTCAGGCACCTGCAGGGTCAGCAAAGGATCTCCCCCCACTCCCCACCCCCAAGATCCCAGATCTCATCACGCATGCTCTGAGATGCCTCACCCCCCCCCCCCGGCATCCTAGAACCCTGATGCAGGAGCAGATGCCGTGGATGAAGGGAGCCGGGTGTGGGAAGCAGGGAGTCCCTTGCCTGTCGATGGTGGTCACGTGTGGCCCAGGGATGGAGTCGGGCCAGAACCTGGCTGTCTCTGTGCAGCCATCGCCCCCACCCCTGCAAAGAAAAGCTCCCTGGTCCTGAAAGGGCAGGGGAAGGCGGGGGGGGGGGGCGAGGGCAGGGCCTGGCAGAGTCCTGCGGAGAGCAGCAGTGGGAAGGCAGGCCGAGAGGACTCCTGCTTGGGACTCTTGTGGGTCCTGCTGTGGGGCAGAGCTGAAGGGAGCCAGCACTGCAGAGTGAAGGTGCTGCTCCTTCGAAGCCAGGCTGCCGTCCTGCCCGCTGGCGGGCACCTGCCTGGCGCTGGGGGGAGGAGACGGCCGGCCTGCCAAGCTGCAGGCTTTCCTTCCCCTTCAGGCCTTGCCTTGCACCACCCGCCAAGCAGAGCAGGGTCTGCAGAGACCCCCACTCTGAGGAGCAGCAGGCTTTGTGGGCGGGTGAATTATATTTCCTAGCAGCTCTTTAGTCATCGCTTCATTTCCCAACCAGATCTGTCATATTTTATATGTTCATTGTTTTTGATTTAGTAAAAAACCCCAAAGCAGCAATGAAAATCACCAGCCTGGGTGTCACAGAAACTTCAGCGTCATGGGTGGAACTGCAGCCCCCACCCGGTAAAGCCGTGCAGTGCTGACAGCTCAGGGATCCCCAAGCCCATAATTGCTCTCCCAGCCTTCGCCCGCCTGCTCCGTACACCCGTCTTCCCCGGACTCTGCTTTTCTAACGTGGCGACTGTGCCAGGACACGAGGACATGGAAACGGCGCTCTCTTGCCCCCGACCGGGCCCCGCCTTGCCAGGGGCCATTGTGCCAAGGGGTCAGCTGTGGTTTGGCTTCCAGCACACCTGTGGCTCCCTCTTCTTGCACCTTTGGGGAAGGTGAGAGACCCCGGGCACAGAAGCCTCTGCTTCCTTTTGGGATCCCCTGTCCAAGGTACCAAGAAACCCACCTCACCCCCACCCCCACCCCCCGCAATCACCTGGTCTCCATCTTGGAGGCATCTGACCTACATTCACCAGAGCTCGACACGGTTCTCCAGTAATTGTATCTCATATTTTAGATGAATTAAATACGTCTCTTAATAAACCTGATTATAGTAATCTAAAGTGCTTTATCCCATTTCACTTCTCCATGGCACTGCCGCACCAGACTGCAAATGTGGGTTCCACAGGTGTCCTCGGCCCTCAGGGATGCTCTGAGGAGCTTTGGGTTGGGGGGATCCTGCGTGGGGGACCCAGTCAGTCCCGCTGCTCAGCTGGACCAAACATCCCAGGTCTCACCTGGCAAAAGATGCTGGGCACACTTCCGGGATGGCAAAGACTTCTGCAGAAGAAGGCCCCAGTACCTCAGTTCTCCAGAATATGCTCCTCCTGGGCGGGGGCTGTGACCCATGCACAATGCATGTGCCCTTGGAGTTCCACCTCCTGGCCCCCATTGCCAGCCTCCCACAGTGACTGTGGGGCACTGGGCATCACGGTCTGGAGCAATGCCTGGCTCCTACTGGGGCACCCCCACCCTTTGCTCAGAGCACTGCCAGTTCCAGGACATCCCTTGCCAAGAGAGCTGGACCTCGGCTGCAGAGCCCTTGCACCAGGGCTGCCCAATACCCTCCCAACAAATCTAGCCGGGCACAGCTGCTGGGCAGGAGCCAGGGGGCAGCAAGACCCCAATTGGACAGGCCGGCCCCATTTCAGCAGTGACTGGGGGGGGGCACCTGGTTGATTCTGAACAAGATATGGGAGGGAGGGGGAGCCTCCAGCCAGCAAGGCAAGAGACTCCTGCGCAACGTTGGGCTCCTGCAGCGCTTCCTCCCCCAGATCCATGGCCAGCAGCCCCTTCACCTCTGCAAGGGGGAGGTAGTCCTTGAGGGAGACAGAAGAGCCACACCAACCCCCCAACTGCCAGGGGAACGGGGGGGGGGAAAGAGAGTTGGAGGTGCCTGCTCCAATCAGATGGCATCTGCCTTGGCTCATGCCATCCCACACATTCCTTGTAGACACACAGGGCCCAGGATCACTGGTGCCCCGGCCAATCACTGAATTTTTCTCTCCACTCAGCTGGCACCAGGCAGGGGCACGGTCGTCCAAAGCCCAGCCATCCAGAGGGCAGCTGCACAATTGGCTGCCCTTCTCCCAGGGGTGCCATTGCCAGGGAGGCGGGGGGGGGGCGGGCTGCAGCAGGGATCTGGGTTCAAGTGTTTTGCTTCTGGACGCTGCGCTGGGTCTGCAGCAAAGGATCCGTCCCTGAAGGCAGCGGCGGGCAGGAAGAGGGGAGCCCTCCCGCCACTGCCAGGCGCCCTCGGCCTCTCGGCGAGGCAGCTGCGCAGGCTGAAAGGCCGCGAGAGAAGGAGCGCCGCATTCTGGGCCGGCGAGTTGGGGGGGGGTCCCTCCGTGGCGCAGAAGCGACCCCCGGCATCTCGCCCACCGCGGAAGTTCGGCGCCCGTCAGCGAAGGGCGCCCGGCGCATCCGCAACGTGGGCGGCGCCTTCCCGAGGGCCGCGGGGGCTTCGCGCGGAGCGGGGGTCGCCCGGCCACCCTCGCGGGGCCACGGCGGCTCCGGGGCAGCCCAGGCGGGGGTCCCCGCCGCTCCCTCGCCAGTTGCCACCGTTTTCCGGCGGGCGGGCGGGCGGGCGGGCGGCGCGAAGCTCGGAAGATGCCAGCCTGGACGGCGGCCGCATTCCAGCACCCTGGACAGCGGCAGAGGCCGCGCGCTCCGCTGGTAAAAATAGCCGCGCCGCCCTCGGGCTCCGCTCTCCGGCCGGCTCCTCCCGCCGCCGCCGCCGCCGCCGCCGCCGCCGCCGCCGCCGCCGCCGCCGCACCTGGCCGGCGCAGAGCCGGGCTGGCCGCGCGCTCTTACCTGGGCTCGCCCCCCCCTCGCCGTCCTCGCAGTCCGTCAGGTTGTTGAGCATGGCGCAGCTCGGCTCGCCTCAGCTCCCGGCTGCCGGTCCGAGGCTTCTCCGCGTCTCCTCGTGCTCCGCTGCAGTGCAGAGCAGAGCAGAGCCGTCCCCGCCGCCGCCGCCGCTGTCGCCGCCGCCGCTGCTCAGCCCCCTTCACTTCATCGTGCATTCAGGAGACATCTCTCCGCAGGTTGGGGAGGGGAGGCAGATGGGGGGCGCAGCGGTGCAAGCGAGCCGGCCGAGGAGGGGCGAGGAGCGTCCACGAAGCCCCGCGCCACCTCCGAGGGCAGCGCAGCTCTGAGCCAGCGGCAGAAGAATTAGGGCATCTGGGGGCTGGCACTGCGGCTCTCCCCCGCAATCCGCCTGCGCTGATGCAGTCTCGTCTGGGGCCGCCTGCTCCTCCCCTCCCCTCCTTCACCCCCCATCCCCCCCCCCGGACAGTGGAGTGGAATTTGAGGGAAGAGAGCTGGGGACCAACGCTACCCCTTCCTCTCTCTGGACACGCAGACAGTCCCGGACACCCCTGTCTCTGGGTCCAGCCGCCCCAGCAGACAGGACTGGTGCAAAACGGTACCTGCCAGGTAAGGACCCGGCTTGGTGGAGGGGGCACCTCTCCAGGGCCCCCAAGAATGCTCTTCTTGTAGCAGGCAGACCAAGTGACCACAAGATCCACGCCTTGCCCAGGCAGGGCAGAGCTGGCTTTGGCAGTGAATAGAGCCAGGCTGCTTTGCTCCCCCTCCTGGCCCAAGCCAAACTTTTGGGCGGGACGGAGGGCCTGGGCTTCGTGCTCACGACTCCCAGCAAGGGCGACTGCAAGAAAACTGCCAGGAGCCCAAGGCTTGCCCCCCATCTGCTCCTGCTGAATTGGCTGCAGAGGGGGCGCCGTCCATCCCCCACAGCCAGGAGGAGGCCCCGAAAACCAGCCTTGGAGGGGCTGCATGCCACCCGCAGTGGCTGGGCTCCTAAGGAGGCAGAGGCCCTGAGGACGTGGCCTGGAGAGTCGCTTGCTTCCAATGCCAAGGCTGAGGCACAGAACGAGGGGGGTTGGCTGAGGAGGTAATGCAGCCCAGCCCCTGTTCTGTGACAAGCTGGTCCCCGCAGTCTCAGTTGCCCTGATTCTCCTTCGGAACCACATGTCTGTGCGCGCGCGCACACACACACACACACACACACACACAAAATGCCAGCCACCTCCTGCTGGAAACTCAGCAGCTGCCTGAAGGAGCTGCCCACCAGCCAGCCACAGCCCCACACAGGGGTCACTGCCTTTGCTGGCTGTCCAGGAGCTCCATGCCTGGTTTCCAGCTGGACCCTCCTCCCAGCCGCCTGCTCTGGCCCACAGTGTGTGTGTGTGTGTGTGTGTGTGTGTGTGTCTGGGCCGAGACTGGGATCCAGTCAGCCTTGACCCTATGTGAGCAAGCATGCCAAGTGGGGAAGGGATGAAGCCTCAGCTCCGCCTGGGATCCCAGCGCCAATCATGGCAAGCCCTCATTACTCCTGGAGGGCTGTAATTATAGGCTGGCTTTTTCCGGGCCCTGGCAGCCGCTCGGCTTCACTGCCAGCCCCTCTTCTGCCTGCCCTGTAGCATGTCCGTGCCCTCTGTGCCCCTCTCTGGATGAGTCGGGCTCAGCCTGCCCAGTGGCTTGGCAAAGAGGAGGGGCGGAACTGCCATAGGGCTGGGGGGGCATCAGGCCAGGCTGGCTCCCTTCAAGGGGAGCTCAAGGGACAAGGAGACTCACAGCAGACTCCTCCGCTTTCCTCTGAGGGCAGCTGCCCCCACACAGGCCAAGTGAAGTTCCACAGACTGGCTTAATTATGGCCACCCGCTCTCTGCCAGGGGTCACTTCTGCAATTCGGATGACAACAACCCCTCCCGCAGGAGTCTGGTCCCATTTGTGAAAGTTTTCCACAAATAGGTATAAACGTGTCTAAGTAATCTGATTATAGGGGTCCATAAATACTAAATGCCCATCTGGTATAGGGTCTCCTGCTTGAGTAGGGGGGTGGACTAGAAGACCTCCAAGACCCCTTCCAATTCTGGTAATCTGAACAGTTTTCTTCCAGAAGTCGTTGGTGCCTCCATCACTGGGGTTTTTTAAGGAGAGACTGGATAACATTTTGTCTGAAATGGCAGAGGGTCTCCTGCTGGAGCTGGGGGCTGGACTAGAAGACCTTCAAAGTCCCTTCCAACTCTGTGATTCTATGTCCTATCTGAAATTTTCATTCCCACTTTAGGCGCAACACTAGAGGTTTCTATTTTTCCTCTATTTTCAAAACGTTTCCAATAAATTGTCTACAATTTTGCAAAATGAACGGGTATTAAGACATACACATCCAATCGGTGGGAGGCTCAGGCCACAGACGCCCCCCCACCCCCGCAATTAAGCGAGAGTCCATCAAAACGGGAGACTTCCTAACCTTATGAACATCCATGACTTTCAGGAGAAGAAACATGACCCCCACAAGGCCATAACATGTCATAAATACAGTAAAAAAAAGAGGAAAGTACAATTTAACACTTCAGGCTAGCAGCGATAACACATTATAATAAAAGTGAAGCATTGTTTAAAAATAATCCCTTAATGGCCTGGGGAAGCAGAGGGAAGGCAGGGGGGCGGGGGGGGGTTGTTTGCTGCTTACCCCACATGGAGAAATCTTGATAAATGAGGCGGGAAAACCCAGAGGGACTCAACTCCTATTCTGCCCCCCTGGTGACATTCAGAGGGAAAGGTGGGGAGGGGCTTGGGCACACGTAGAGCAGGGGAGGGTCCTGGTCAGCAGAGATGCAGTAAAAAGACGCTTCTAGTCTTTGGCTCTGATGAAACACAGGCAGTCCTCGACTTACAACAGTTCATTTAGTGACTGTTCAAAGTTACAATAGCACTGAAAAAAGTGACTTACAACGGTTTTTCACACTTACGACCATTGCAGCATCCCCACGCTTATGTGACCAAAACTCAGGACGCTGGGCAACTGGTTCATACTTATGACCGTTGCAGCGTCCTTGTGTGTGTGTGTGTGTGTGTGTGTGACGTGATCCCCTTTTGCGACCTTCTGACAAGCAAAGTCCATGGGGAGAAGCCAGATTCACTTAACAACCAGATTGACAATTGCAGGGATTCTCTTAACTCTGACAAGAAAGTAGTAAAGCTCACTTAACAACTGTCTCTCTTAGCCACAGGAATTTTGGGGTCATTTGTGGTCCTAAGTAGAGGATTACCTGTATAGAAAGCTGAAGGGACTGGTGGAAGAGCTGTGGGGCTGTCAATCATCCCTCAGGAGCGCCAGCAGATTGGAGAAGAGCAAATGGGGTCCCCCCCTTCAAAAAAGGAAAAAAAGAGAGAGATCTCGCTCCTTGCTGCCCAGCCAGGCTAGATTCAGACCCTAGAAAGAGGCTGGGGCACATGGTGCTTGTGGTCCCCCCTCCAACAATGACATCAGCCACAGAGAAGTGTGTGAAACTGGCTTGGCCTTAGTCCTGTTCAGAATTCCTTGTAGCTCAGCAAATCCGCAGCACCCAGAAAATTGACTAAGTCAAGGACCAGGCATTGCACGCCGGGTGAAGATGCCCTGAAGCTCAGCCGTATTTGGGGCTAATGAAAAAGGGGGCTGCCAGTCTGGCCCACCTCCTGGGGGTCTCCACTGGACGACCTTCGTGAGTTGGCAAACGTCTCCGAGAGATGCCGGTCCATCAAGGAGCCGCTTCCAGGAGGGCTTCAAAGGCGGCAACTGTGACTTATTCCAGCTGGCCCACCCAGAAGACCTGGGAAATGGGTGGTGCGTTGGAAAGAAAGTCATTTGACCCACAATTTCACACCAAAATCCTCTCACATCCCCTTTTCACACAACCGGTCTCATCTGGCGATTGAACTGAAGTATTTTTTGGGTTTCTACCAGACATTTCTTCATAAAGTAACCAACAGGGGACTGCAACCTTAATCCAAACCAGCCATTCCACATTGTGTGAATGCCACCATGAGGTCTTGGTCCTGAGTGGGTTTTGTGGAAACCCGGCCCCTCCTGTGGAGACGGCAACCTGGTCTGGCTGTATTCCGGTTGTAAGCAAGGATGCCGCCTGGGAAGGAATGGCCCTGGGGGAGGGAGAGGGAGGGGCAAGGAGGGACTTCCAGGAAGGACTACTCAGCCCCCAGAAACGGAGAACTGTGAGGCTGAAACTCAGAATAAACCCACCTTGATTGTGTTTGTTGCGTGACGGGGCAAATGTCTGTGGGGATCCTCCATCGTCCAGGTCACGGCTGTCTCAAAACTGCTTTTTCAAAAGGCAGCCGGACTTTCTTGTTGTTGTTGCTTTCTTTGAAAACATTTCGCTTCTCATCCAAGAAGCTTCTTCAGTTCTTCCTGGATGAGAAGATGCAAAATGTTTTCAAAAAGAGGAAAGTCCAGTTGCCTTTTGGAAAAGCACCTTTGGTGATTGGACAAACAGGAACTCTGCCAAGTTTTCAAGGTCCGGTTGACCTGGCCCTCCACAGCTCCAGAGGTTCCAGATGTTAAACCTGCAACCTTCCACACATACTTCATCCAGCGTCTCCTCCCTCAATCGCGGCCTCTTCATTGCTACCTTCTTTTCCCTCACCGGACACTCTTTGCCCCCCCCCCCGCATGCCTGCTGCCTCCTCTCCTCTCCCCAACTTCCCTGGAAGGCAGACGGGGAGGCTGGGCCAAACGACTCCCCACGCAGGGCAGCATCCACACGTGCCACACCGCCCGGACACAGTGAAACCAGGCAGCCTTATCAATGTCACAGTAATAACATCTCACCTCAAGCTAATCGTCCATATTATGGCCCAGTCCACACAACACGCTAAGACAACATCTGAGTCCCCCCGGCTTGTTGATCCCACAAGAGCAGGAGTCCCCAATGCCCGGTCTGTGGACCGGCACCAGTCCACGGCATGTCAGTAACCAGGCCACGCAAACAAGTGAAACCCCATCCGTAGAATGCAGGCAGCACACAATACCACACCCCTTCTAGTCCGTGGGAAAAACCTCTCTCCACGGAATCAGTCCCTGGTGCCCAAAAGGTTGGGGGCCGCTGTCCAGGAGTAACTATGACCAATATTGCCTCCAAGTTACCTTAGAAATAGGAAGCCAACTCTGGAAAGAAGGACTGGGGGTGATATGAGATTGGCCTTCCAGTTTCTCAGGGGCCACTGGGAATTAAGGAGAAACTTCCTGACCGGAAGGACAATTAACCAGTGGAACAGCCTGCCTCCAGAAACCGTGCACGTTCCATCCCTGGAGGTTTTTAAGCAGAGACTGGACAGCCACTTTTCTGAAATGATACAGGGTCTCCTGCTTGAGCAGGGGGCTGGACTAGAAGACCTCCAAGGTCCCTTCTGGCTCTATTCTATTCTATTCTATTCTATTCTATTCTATTCTATTCTATTCTATTCTATTCTATTCTATTCTATTCTATTCTAACCTGTTCTCCAAAGCACCTGAAGGCAGGACAAGAAGCAACAGATGAAAACTAATCGAGGAAGAAGCAACCTGGAATTAAGGCAGAATTTCCTGACAGTGAGGACAATTAACCAGTGGAACAGCTTCCCTCCAGAAGTTGTGGGTGCTCCATCACTGAGGTTTTCCAGAAGAGACTGGACAGCCATTTGACCAGAACGGGAGAGGATCTCACGCTTGAGCAGGGGGTTTGACTGGAAGATCTCCAAGGTCCCTTCCAACCCTGTTATTCCATGAATCACTAGGAAAAGAGGTAAAGCAGTTTCTGGATCCCTACACCACTTCAGTCTGATGAACGGTCAAGAGATTCTAGAGTAATAGCTGAATTCCGAAGTGGTGTCCATCTTCAGTACTGATTAGGTTGAGCAGGCATACCAGCTGATTTTTTAAAGAAAGGGCCTAATCCAGGGGTAGGCAACCTCGGCTCTTTTATGACTTGTGGACTTCAACTCCCAGAATTCCTGAGCCAGCCATGCTGAGGGGAAAGGGAGAGGTTTCCAAGCTGAGCCATGCTGGCTCAGGAACTCTGGGAGTTGAAGTCCACAAGTCATGAAGGGGCCATAGATTCCCCCATGTTGGCTCAGGAATTCTGGGAGTTGAAGTCCACGAGTCATTAAAGAGCCAAGGTTCCCCACCCCTGGCCTAACCAAACCGTTCCTCAAAACTTCTAAGTTGAATGTGCTACTCTTTCAGCAAGACTACAAGAAGATCTGCACAGGATCCCACTGAAGCCCACACCCCAAGGGAGAGGGGGCCCATTTGGACAGGTGACCCAAGGGGAGAGCATAGGGTGTGACCTCCCCTCTCCAGCCAATTTCTCCAGAGCTTTGGATGCTGCCAGGAACGGGTCTGGAGGAAGGAAGATTCTCTGCCATAAAACATTAGAGCAAGGAACGGGTTGGGGGAGGCACATTGGGCCTCCATAATCACCCCAATCGAAGCACCTCAGAGAGGCTGAGCTTATGGGAGTAACGCTTCACCTGGGCCTTCGTTTCAACAGCCTTGATCTCCGCAAGGATCTTCTCTTGAAAACCATCCCGAAGCTCTCCTTGGTGAAGGTGGCTTTTAGCCACTGCAAGGTCCAGCCCTCCATCTGCTGTCCATCTTGAGTGACCGCATCGGTCACTAGGGTCTGCTGGACAGGACTGAAGAAGCCTGGCTTTTGAGGGGCTTTTGAACTGCCCCCCCCCCGAGAACCACTCTCTTTGCATCGGATAGACTTTAGTCAGGTGATTTTAATCCAGTACCGACTTTCAGCTCTATTTTGCACTTTAAAATTTGTCCTGTGTCAGAGGTGAGCTCCCTTGAGCAGCCACCAGACTGAAGGGTGGGCCTAAGTCCAAGCAGCAAATAAACAAACAAGGAAGCATTTATTTCATGTTTATTTATTTGTAATCTGCTTTTATTATTTTCTACAAATAAGGGGGTGAACATATCCAAAGCGCTTTCCTTCCAATAAAGGACAAAATACGTAGCTCAGGATTGAAGGTGGGGGGGGATCCTGGGTGCCTCTCCGAGCCTGGTGGTTTTCATGCAGCTGTTCCACGGGAACAGCCTTGGTGCTGGCTGCCTTCCTTCCTTCTCCTGTTTTCCCCACAGCACCAACCCCGTGAGTTGGGCTGAGAGAGAGAGAGAGAGAGAGCGCGGCTGGCTCAAAATCACCCAGCAGACCTGAACTCATGGTCTCCCACTCGATAGCCTGCTGCCTTAATCACTATCCCAGGGGACCCCCAGAATTCCCCAGCCAGCATTCTGGAATCCACCATCCTAAAGTCGCCAGGTTTGAAGAGCCCTGCACTGGACCAAACAGCCTCTCTCTGTTTAATGTTTGCTCCGTGTGTTTCTGGGATAAACAGCTGGAAAGCAAAAGCCTATAAAAGATCCGATGCACAGAATCACCCTTCCTGCGAAATAAGACTCCAGATGGTTCTTTCAACGGAGCTCCAGAAAGCCGACAGGTACAGGTGGCCGAGCTGCTTACAAAGATGCTTCAGAAGGGGGGGGAAGAGTTCAGGTGGCTTTCTCACTCACCCAAAGACATTTTAACCATCTTTCCCCCTCCAGAGCCGTTTATATTTAAAAAGAGAGAGAAAGGGGGGGGGAGCCCAACTGGCTGCAACATGCAGAAGACTGTAGCTTATCCTGGGTGAGGAGAGGCAGCCTCTGCTTCCCCAGGTGACTTTCCTGGTCATGAAGCCTTTCATGTGACGTGGCAGCCGGTTGCATAACAAGCCGGAGATAAAAAAAATGGCAGTGCTCAGAAAAAGGGAGCATCTTTTCCCCAAGCGCCTCACTTGGAATCCTGCATCCAGGTTTGGTCGCCACAATATGAAATAGACTTTGAGACTCCAGAAAGAGGAACAAAGATGATGAGGGGCTGGAGGCTGAAACATATGAAGAAAGATTGCAGGAATTGGGCAGGTCTAGTCTAGTGAAGAGAAGCACTGGGGGAGACAGGATAGCAGCCTTCCAGTATCTCAGCGGCTGCCCCAAAGAAGAGGGAGTCAAGCTATTCTCCAAAGCGCCCGAAGGCAGGACAAGAAGCAACGGAGGGAAACTAATTGAAGGAGAGAAGCAACCTGGAACTAAGGAGAAACTTCCTGACGGTCAGAACAATCAATCAGTGGAAGGGCTTGCCTCCAGAAGTGGTGGGTGCTCCAACACTGGAGGCTTTCAAGGAGAGGCTGGACAGCCACTTGTCTGGAATGGTATAGGGCAGGGGTGGGGAACCTCGGCTCTTTTATGATTCCTGGCTCAAGAATTCTGGGAGTTGAAGTCCACAAGTCATAAAAGAGCCAAAGTTCCCCCCCCCAGTATAGGGTCTCCTATTCGAGCAGGGGGCTGGACTAGAAGATCTCCAAGGTCCCTCCCAACTCTGTTGTTCTGTTTTTCTGTTATTCTGCCTTCAGCTGCCTGGGAAGGCAGTAAGCGCCCCTGTTGCCGCTCCAGCAAACAAAGCCCACCAGGGCCCTCTCCAGCCTGGAAGGGAGAGAGGCGGTGGGGGGCATGACAGAGAAGCCATCATGGAACAGGCCACCCAAGACAAAGCCTTCCTGGCTCAGGGTGAGGAAAGCCATGCGCACTGAGGGAAAGAGCCAGGGGGCTTAACCCAAACGTGGATTCAGGGGGAAAAGATGGCCAGCTTTAAGGGTAACGCAGGCAAAAGCATTCCAGCGTTAGGCCAGTCCAAGGTTTGGGTCTGCTTGGCTGAAAAATAAAAGAGGGGGGCAGAGTGGAAAAGGCGCAGAAGGGAGCAGGGAGAAATTCCCTCGGAGGCTACTGTGTAATTGGGGGTTTTAGCTGGGGCTTTGGGGGGGGATCAGCATTGCCTAAAAGGGACCCTGCAGAAGAGCCACTGGGCAGGAAGGACCCTTCTGGCTGGCTGGGCAAATCCAGTTGGCCGCTCAGAGGCAGCTGCTGGAGAGGAGCAGGCTGTGTGTGTGTGTGTGGGGGGGGTTCTGCCTGTCCTGCGCACAAGGAGCCACGAAGGGCTGAGAGGCTTGAGGCCATGGGGGTGGGGGGGGAGCATCAGGGCCGGGCAAGGCAGCAGCTGCCAGCCAGGAGCACCTGGGACGAAGTGGGTCTCCACGTGCCCCACAATTAAGGCTGCCTGGGTGGATGCAGGCCCCAGCGGGCAGCGGCCACGTGGCTTTGGGCCACTGAGCAGGCTCAGGGTGGCCCCAGGGTTTGGTTTGTGGCACGGCTGGTTCCGCTTTCAATGTGTTTAGATCTGCTACAGTGATCTGATTCCATGCCATTTCTTCTGTTTCTTGACAGAAAATGGAATTGGAAACCTCCGGGGTTTGGTACGAGGGAATCTTCTGGAAGGCCTTTAAAAGGGGGCTGGCTGGGCACCTGGGGAATCGGAGAACTGGTGAGGCGGCTGCACCGAGTGTGCCGTCAGATTTCCTCTCCTGCTCCTTCTAGATAATTCGTTTTTATCAGGGTTTTTCAAGCCGCGTTTATGGCCTGCTTGCATGGCATCGCCACCCCACCCCACCCCCGTTTGTGAGATGGGCAGCTGTACAAACGGGGGGAAAGAGAGAAAAGGGGGCTGGGCTAAGTGGGTGACCAAAGATGCCAGACGCAGGGGAAATGCGATTGGGGTGGGGTCTCCGGGGGCGGGTGGGCAAGGCACAACCCAATGGAGAGCCCCCACCCTTGGAGACCCCAAGGAGCAATGGCCTCCCGATCCCTGCCTGCGAGCGAGCTTCTCCCCAAGCAGATAGACTACCCTCTGCTATGGAGGCTCTTAATATCAAATGGGATAACCAGACACACGGAAGTCACTTCCTGTTCTCAAGTGGGGTGGTGTCTCTGGAGGTCACCATGGATGCTCTGTGGCCGGCTGCCTCCTTTCTGCCCCTGCCTCATGCAGCATCAGAGCAAGGGACACCGTTGCAATAAATGAGCCTGCATGGATGGAGTTGGAAGGGACCTTGTAGGTCATCTAGTCCAACCTCTGCCCAATCAGAAGAGGCCCTGGCGATAATATTGCCAGATCACTGAGAAAGCACACATCATGGGGGGCAGGGGAGAGGAGACACAGATGCTGAAGCCCATCATCCATTGCCAGGAACTAGTTGGAAACCCCTAGGCTGAAGGGTTGAACTAGAGCAGAGGCAGGCAACCTTGGCTCTTTTATGACTTGTGGACTTCAACACCCAGAATTCCTGAACCAGCCATGCTGACTCAGGAATTCTGGGAGTTGAAGTCCACAAGTCATAAAAGAGCCAAGGTTGCCTGCCCCTGAACTAGAGGAAGCCCCCTCCCACCAAGAGACGGGCAGGGGTCACGGACCAATCAGACCAGGACCCGACTGCTGTTGGCCGTGGCCCTCCCCATGGGTGGCCTCATTTCCCCCCCCCCAGGTCAGTCCTGCTTAGGTCACGGAGGGGGTGCCCATCTACCCTCTCACCCTTGCGGGCCTCCCATCCCCAAGAGTCCTGGAAATCAGTGGCCATTCCTAGGTCCACTGGGAGCAAGTGGCCGCCTGAACAGATTGCTAGAATGGATGACAGATTCATACCTTGCGGCTTTCTCACAGAATCCTAGTGCTGGAAGGGACCTTGAAGGTCTTCTAGTCCAACCCCCCCTCACCCTACCCAAAGCAGGAGTCCTTACGCCACCCTGGACAAATAGCTGTCCAGTCTTTTCTTGAAAATGAAGATGACGCACCAACAATTCTGGGAGGAGCTTTGTGTCAGGTGAGTCCATAATCAAGCCAGGTGTTAGCCTAACGGGGGCCCCCCAAGAATTCCTAGGCCACTTGTATGGAAAGGGGGGGGAATGCCCCCTTCCCCTCCTCCACACCTTGCCCAGCCCGAGCCTTGCTGAGTCTCCCAGCCCTGACAGCCGCTGGGTGAAGCTGCTCTGCTTCTCAGCTGGACCAGGGCAGCAAGCAGTCTCGGGGTCCCTGGGGGGGGAGAACAGGAGAACCCCGCCGGGCCTGGCAACCCGCCAGCCTCCTCCTCCTCCTCTTCCTGCTCCATGCCAGTGGTTGCACGGGGGGTGGTGTGTGGGGGGGTGTCACTTACATTCTCCCAGCAGGGCCCCAGTTCAGAAAGCTGCCCCCAAAAGGTAACGGCTCCAGTGTCCCTATCAGAGCAAGGCAGCTCCTGAGCGCCTCTTGGCAGCCCTGGCAGCCCTGCAAGGTAGGCCAGGTCAGGAAAAAGCGGCCACTTGACGCCCTGCTGCGACAGGCACAGTGGCAGCCTCTGGAGAGCCTGGCAGAGCTTCTCTCTCCCTGCAGGGAAGGGGGGAGACCCTTTCTGCCCCCTCCCCTCGGCTCACCCCTTTCTGCACAAGCGGCTCTGTCTGTCTGTCTGTGTGTCCGTGTGCGCGTGCAGAGCGTGCGTGGCTGTGGATCTCCCGCGCAGAGAGAGAGAGAACCGGGCCAGGGCTGGCCGGCGGCGGGAGGCAGCGAGCGGCCCGGGAGGAGGGAAAGGCTGCACGGGGAAAGGGACTTCGAGGCAGCCGCTGCTCCTCAAACGCCGCGAAAGGCCTCGCTTGGCCCGGAGGACCGCAGCCAGAAGCGGCCGCGGAGACCGCGCATCCCCGGGACCGGAGCGCCCCCGGCAGAACAGCCGCCCCGCCGAGAAGGCTCCCCGCGCGCCCCCGCCCTTCCCGGCAAGCCGGGCGGAGGGAGGTAGGGAGGCGCGGGACACTCCCCGTCGCCATGGAAACCGCGGGCCTGCAGTGGCCGGTTGCTATGACGACGGGCGGCCGGGAGCGCGCTCCGGCGTTGCCATGGTGGCCCGGCATCCTCCGTGCCGCCGCCGCCGCCGCTTCCGTTCCGCCGGGCGCCGGGGCGGGACGGAGCCTGCGGGGCGGAGAAGCGGACCGGTCCGCCGACCCAGCCCCGTCGGGCTCCGGCTGCAGGGGGCGGCCCGGGACGCTCCGCCGTGTCCCTGGCCTGAGCAGCTGGCCCGGCCCGGCCCGGCAGGCATCGCCCCGGCAGGGGAGCCATGCAGCAGAGACCCCAGCCCGGCATTCCCGGCCAGGACTGGGAAAGGCCCCCGCTGCTGAAACGGCCACTCTGGCCACAGCCACCACCCCGAATCCCATCTGGAGCGGGCCCTTTGGGACCCAGCCTTGGAAGCCTCGGCGAAAGCCACTTGTCCGGCACGAGACAGCCAGGCTTCGGAGCGCAGCTAGGGCCGGGCAGCCCCTGGCTCCCAGACAAACCACACCCGGCTCCCAGCCTCTCCCCAGGGTCTCCACTCCCCCAGCCGGCCCTTTTGGAGCGGCCTTCCTTCCTGACGCACCTCAGGCGCCCCCCCCCCCACTTCCCCACAGCACCAGGAAGGGATGCGTTTAATGGCTTCAGACGTGAGGGTTTGTGATCTGGCGTGGGGTGTGAAGTCAGCCAGTTGTGACTTAAACAAACCACAGCTTAATGCCTGCAGGATAAGCTTAAGCAGGACCAGTTTCCTGCATACCCGATGCTAACAGGTTAGATTAAACTATGGAGGTTCTGCCTGATTTTTTTCAAATGTCTGATGTTTTTATCATTCCAGGAAGGCAGAGGCTGTGTGTGTGTGTGCGTGCGCGCACGTGTGAATGAGTGAAACATGCTGGGGGCACTGCAGGCAGTCCTTGACTTACAGCTATTCATTTAGTGACTGCCCAGTGGCACTGAACGAAGTGAGCTGAAACTGGCAGACTCCCAACTGCTGGGCTTATGGCTGGCAGCCCTGGGAGCCCCACCCCCCACCCCCGTCACAGAATCCAAATTTTGGTGCTTGGCAACCAGACATATTTGCGACTGTTGCAGCATCTGGGGGTCACGTGATCCCCCCTGCAACCTTCCAGCTGGCTTCTGGCAAGCAAAGTCAGAGGGGGTAGCCAGATTTGCTTAATGACCGCATGATCCACTTAACAACTGCAGTGATTTGCTTAACATCCATGGCGCAAAATGGTCATAAAATTGGGGCAACACACTTAACAACTGCCTTGCTTAGCAGCAGCAATTCTACTCTCGGGGGTCCTAAACTGACCGACCACTTGAGGCTTCCGTCCACTTCAAAGGGACGGTTGGCTCCTGCTGGTCTCCCCATCTTTGACAGGGGAGATCAATCATCCCTGGGGGGCATTTTTATTTCTCAAGCCAGTTTGTGATTCTGGCAAAGAGGACTGCAGCTCCAAAGGGCTCCTGAGATAATTCCCTGCAGGAGAGGGAAGACAGAGGGGGCAGAGCCCACCCACCACCCTCCCTGTCGGCTGCCACTCATGACCAAGCAGAGCGGCTCCTCGTGGTGGCGGGGGGGGGGCTGGCACGGCAGGAAGGCTGCACCAGAAGAGGCAGCAGCGGCAGGGAAATTGCCAAGCTGCTAAGCCAGACTTTGATTGACCCTCCAGTTGGGGAAGCCATTGTAGGTGTCAGGTGGGGGAGAACAAGCCAGGCGCCAGCCAGAACACCAATTCTGGGTGTTTTACAAGGGACACACCCCTCTCACGCTTTTGGCCAGGGGGGGCCCTTTACCCAACATACCATCAGGGAATTGCCATCAATTCACAGGAAATGCAAAATACGGCAACTACCACAGGTTACCAGCAGAGGGAGCCGCATGGCTGCCATTCCTCACCTGCAGTGAAAATTCAGCCTCTCTTCCATCTCTCAAGGCAGGGGTCTTAGACTTGGCAAGACTTGTGGACTTCAACTCCCAGAATTCCTCAGGCAGGCTGGCTGAGGAATTCTGGGAGTTGAAGTCCACAAGTCTTAAAGTGGCCAAGTTTGAAGGCCCCTGTCTTAAGGCTACACAATACAGTGGCTCCACCAGGCCCTCCGCCTCTTGCCCCTTTCCCCATAAGCCAGCCTAGCCAGGAGAAACTAGCAATGAAAGTCAAAAGGCAGCCAGCAGCGACCCTTAGACTGCCAGAACGTCCCACTCAGGGCCACCTGCCTACTGAACAGAAGTGGGATGTGGGCTCTTGGTGCCCTGGAGCTAAAGTTGCTTTTGAGAACCCAGAAGGTGAGTAGCAGGAAGACCAGCCAAGACCTTCAGAGGCTCAGCTGTGGCTCTCTCCTGCTTGGGCAACGACTTCCCCCCAACTCAGTGGGGCTTCAGAGAAGAACCAGGGGCCCAGCAAACAACTGTCTCTCGTGCTGGGTGGCCACCAAGGACCCAGACGGGCTGGTGGGAGGAAGAAGCCCTTTAAATCCCAAAGGTGCTTTTCCAGGAGGCAACTGGACTTTCTTGTTTTTCTCTGAAGACGTTTCGCTTCTCACCCAAGAAGCTTCTTCAGCTCCGACTGGATGGTCAGTCCACACACACCCCCATCCAGTCAGAGCTGAAGAAGCTTCTTGGAGGAGAAGCAAAACGACTTCAAAGAAAAACAAGAAAGTCCAGTTGCCTCCTGGAAAAGCACCTTTGGGATAACTATGACCGAGAACCTCCATAGACCTTAAGCCCTTTAACAAGTATCAGCGGATCTTAGAAGCCAAAATCCCACACTCAGTGCCAAAGCTGAACTTGGTTGGCTATTTCATCAAGGCGAACATTTGCAAAGGGCCTTCCAATAAGAGTCAAGTCTTTGTGGACCGGGAAGACGGTGCCTAAACCTTCATCTTCAATAAAACACGTGGGAATCTTAAGCAAGGAGATCTAAGGATGTTTCCGAGCTAAATTTCTGCAAGAGATCGAAAGCCTTGGTCACTCGGTGGCTTCTGACCAGCATGTGTCCACGTTTTGGGTGGCGGGAATGCCAGGCATGACCCAGGTGTGACCAAGGCTGGTGACTTCCTCCATCCTACTGTGGTGATTGAAGCAGCATGCACGTTGTGTGACTAAAGAAATGAAGGCCTCTGTGAAAACACCACACAGGCTCCTATTTCAATGCAGCAGGCTTAGAAACATTTTGTTAGTTATACATTGACTGGAGCATTTAATAACAACAACAACAACTGGAGTGCCACTTGAACACCATCGGCATTGACAAATTCGCCATTAGTCAATTGCAAAAGGCAGCCTTACTAGGAATTGCTTCCATCCTGCGACAAGATCTGTAATACCATCAAACATCCACATCTGCCTATCCCAGGTCCTTGGTAAGGACTGGATAGGTAGACAAAAATGCCAAATCCAGGCTGAACATCTGTCTGTGTGATTAATAATAATAATAATAATAATAATAATAATAATAATAATAATAATAATAATAATAATAATATGTTGAAAGGGACCTTGGAGGTCATCTAGTCCAAACACACACACACACACACCGCTCAGGCAGGAAACCCTATACCACTTCAGACAAATGGCTGTCCAGTCTCTTCTTAAAGACTTCCAGTGTTGGAGCATTCACAGCTTCTGGAGGCAAGGAGTTCTGCTGGTTAATTGTTCTCACTGTCAAGAAGTTTCTCCTTAGTTCCAGGTTGCTTCTCTCCTTGATTAGTTTCCATCTGGTGTTTCTTGTCCTGCCTTCAGAAGCTTTGGAGAATAGCCTGACTTCCTCTTCTTTGGGGCAGCCCCTGACATACTGGAACACTTTAGCTCAGGGCTTTTCAACCAGTAGTACGGGTACCACCTGTAGTACATAGGCACCTGGCAGGTGGTATGCGATCATCCTAGAAAAGTGGTAGTGGGGGAGGGGAATGAGCTGAACCGGTGGCAGCACCGCACAAGCCAGAGTGAGAGACGGCTGGAGCTGCAGGGCTCTCAGGGCTCAGCGGAAGCGCCAGGATCAGTGCTTCTTCAGGGCTGTCAGGGCTCAGTGGAAGCGCCAGGATCAGCACCAGGATCCAGCTGGAGCTCAGCACTAATCCTGGCACTTCTGAGCCCAGAAGAAGCATCAATCAGCTGGAATGTTGCAGCATCTCCAGGGTCTTGTGATTTACATTCAGATGCTTGGCAACTGATTCATATTTATGACAGTCACAGTGTCCCAGGGTCATGTGAAGTGACCAAAACCTTCTGCAACCACCCAGTAGACAGGGGGAATAAAAACCAAACACCCCCCCCCCACCTCACCCCCACTGCCAATCCTTAGCAGAAATGCTCACAACAGTGAAAACCTCAAACAGGAGGAAGAGCGCCACCGGATGGGCAGGCAGGTGTCTTGCTTGGTTGTGGCTTGGGGGGTACTTTTTTCAGTGCCATTGTAACTTTGAACAGTCACTAAGTGAACTGTTGTAAGTTGAGGGCTACCTGTACTTCATCACTTTTTTTCCTTTTTTCTTTTTTGGTCATCAAGTTTTTAACACCTTGCTAGGCGACTGGTGGTAAGCAAATGTTGCCATATCCTAAAAGTGGTATAATGGGTGTGTGCTGCCACCACGTGGCTGTTTTGGGAAATTATACATTATGCTAATGGACCAGCTAGCCCCTCCCTCTTTGTGATGTATTTCCCCTTTTTCTGAGCTAATTTCCTTCTTGTTGGCTCTGTGCCTGATATCCTCCATTAACCAGCAAACGTGATAATAGCAGACATGTGCTCTAGACTTACATGTGCAGACGCTGGGAGTATTACCATTTTCTGACCTTGGAAATAGTGACAAACATCATCTGAGTGCACCTCACCATGCTGAAAGCTATTCTACATGCAATAAAGGTATTTCTAGATGATAAAGGTGTTTCCACAAGTTCAACTATCTGGAGAGAGAGAGCTGTTAATGGTAATGGCATCTGCTTATATAGACCATAGAAGTCTTAACAATGGATTAATTACAATACAATGGCTTTGATCCAGAATTGTCAGAAAATGGTAATACTCCCAGCATCTGGTGTCCAAACTGCCATGTGGCCTGCAGGTGGACTGGAAACGGCAAGGCTCAGACTACAAACTACACCATAATGTTTCCTTTCCCACATTCTCATATTTTTGCAGGTTCATAAGCCACCACACCTGGACGAACAACAATCCCAGTTTCAACCACCCTCAATTCAGTGTGCCTGCTCCATCATCATCATCAAGGTATGTTAACATCGCAGCTCAACACAGAGGCTCACGTGGAGTTGTGTCTACAAGAAAGACAGACATTTCACCTCCTGTACCATCTCCTCCTCAATGGAGTGATTCAGGTGGTGGGGATGAAGATCCTAATCATCAGTGTCCTATTCACAAAAAACCTCACCCTCTTAGAAAATGTCGTGAGCTTAGAGCTAAGACTATACAAGAGCGGGAAGAAGTTCTCCAAAAACTTGGAATATGCTACAGGTGCTGTGCATCATATGACCATTTTGCTAAAAATTGTAAAGCCTTTGTCAAGTGCACAGAATGCGATAGCGACAAGCACGATACAGCTATGCATCCTGCTCAACTTCTAGGCAATCCACAGCAATCACTTGTATCCAACCCTGCTTCAAATTATGGCGGGGAGCAACAAGCTCATGCTCCAGTCACAAAGGTCTCATCTTCACCCCAATCTTCAAGTCAGAGACCTTGTTCTATTTAAGGACCATCAAGCTCGAGAATCGAAAGGCACCAAAAACCTTCATCACAAAACTTGTCCTGCTTTTAATAAGTAGTGGTTTTATATGATGTATTATTAGTTATTTGTTAGTAACATAATTATGACTATGGAGAGTTAAAGTGCGATAGAATTTAATGTCTTATTTTTGTTGTTAGCATATTTTAGCTTATGTTTGTATTACCATACCCTGTATTCAGCTCTGGGAAGTCAGGGAGGGGGGAGGGGAGGGGAGGCTTGGGGAGAGGGGAGGGGGAGGAGGGAGTTTTCTGTATTTAAAAATGTATTGTAAAACTTTTCAATTAAAAAAAAACTTGTCCTGCTTTTGCCCCTTGAAGATTGAACTCGTTGCTTTCCTGGTTGGATCCCGACTCCAAGAAGAAAAGTTATTTGAACTTCATCTAGACTATTTTAGGCCTGTAATGGCAGTTCTTATTATTGCAATATGTATGCATGTTATTTCTTATATCTCTCAGGGTTTATGTCTTAAATATCTCATGTTGATTTTTATATCTTTCAGGTTTTATGTCTCATATGTATGCATGTTTATTTTATATTTCTCAGGTTTTATGTCTATCTCAGGTTTATTACTTATATCTCTCAGGTGTTTTATGACAACTAGCAAACCACAAACGTGTATTTGCATTTGTATAACTACTGTTATATGATTTTATATGGTGGTATTATGTTGTGCTGCCACCACGTGGCTGTTTTGGGAAATTATACATTATGCTAATGGGCCAGCTAACCCCTCCCTCTTTGTGATGTATTTCCCCTATTTCTGAGCTAACTTTCTTCTTGTTGGCTCTGTGCCTGATATCCTCCATTAACCATATCCTCCATTAACCAGCAAACGTGATAACAGCAGACATGTGCTCTAGACTTGACGGGCTTTTCTCTGGGCTTCCTCCTCTGCTTGACGGGCTTTGCTCTGGGCTTCCTCCTCTGCTTGATGGGCTTTGCTCTGAGCTTCTATTTCAGCTTCCTTCCTGGCAAAGGAAGCAAGCACGTCCTTTTCTTCTGCAAGCGCTCGTTGAAGCCCTGGAATGAGAGGATCTAGCGGAGCATACTGTGTCTACTTGATGTGGACCGATGAGATCTGGTCTCTTGCAGGTCAGCAATATGGATTTTTGCCTTATTCTTTGCATCTTGCACTAGGAGATCTCTTTGTTGGTTCAGTTCCTCATTCTTGGTTAGTTCTGCTGAGGAACCATCTACATTAGTGTCATTCAAAAAACCTATGTATTTTGCAGACAGCCGCTGGTAACGTTCATAAACTGTAGATAGGTGATCTATAGAGTCTCTTAATTCAGCAGGATTACCATTGAGGCTCAGCAAAATTGAGATGCAGTGTGCAGTTTTGTCCCATAGCTCTGACAGATTACTGGAAAAATCATCTCTAGTTGCCTCATAATTTTCTCTGAGTTTCTGGGTTGGTTTTACTGTATGCTTAGGCTTTACAGCAGGATCTTTGTGCAAATCAGGGTTGTCTGGGCGAACCAGCTCTTCTGAATCAGTGGGACACTCCGCCATGGCTAGGATAGGTACGGAAAACTTCCTAGGTATTTTTAACTAAATTCGATGAACTTTGCTCTTTGACCACCAGGAGGCGCCTTCTGCATGGTCAGATACTTCAGGGAAGTTCACCCTTTGGCCACTAGGGGGCACCTTCTGTGTGGTTAGTGACTTCAGGGAAGTTTGCCCTTTGACCACTAGGGGGCACTCTACACATGCCTGGGGACAAGCCCTTTACTTGCTGAGCAACCACTGGGGTGCTGTTTGAGTACATGAGTGCTTCAACGAAGTTCACCCCTTGACCACTAGAGGTCGCTGTTTGGAAGCAAGCCTGTTATTTTTTCCTAGCCTTCACTTGGACACAAGGTCAGCCAAATTGTTTCTTCTTAGGACCACAGGTTTGTGAGCCGGTCTGGAACTCTTAAGGAGCTGCCTGTCCATATTAAGAGTGTCAGCCGTAGGCTGTAAACTGTGCCGTTAATGAAGTTTAATTTGCTCCTTGTTCCTTTGTTTAGAGCTAGCGAGACTGAGCTTCACATGCAGTTTAAATTTGCAGACAGTGTAAGCATTTCATTTTGGCCACCTGAGGTCACTGCCTGCTTTAACATAAATCCAAGCTTGCAGGCTGCTGTATTAGCTTGCATTCCAAGGGTGGGGGCCTTTTTCACTGAGCAGTAAGCAAAAGCTTGGTTACCAAGGCAATTAATTGTTATAATTTTAATTAATTTAATTTATTAATATTTCTATACCGCCCTTCTCCCGAAGGACTCAGGGCGGTGAACAGGGCAAGAATAAAAAGACAGAATTACAAAAGTTAAAAAATAATTAAATACATGCCCACTAAAAAAAAATTAATACATAGTAAAAAACCCCCAATAAAATACAATAAAAAACCCCACCAATCCCCCCTCAGGCCAGGCTGGCTTGTTCGAACAAGTATGTTTTTAGATCGCGGCAAAAGGAGCGAAGATCGGGCGCCATCCGGAGCTCAACCGGTAACTGATTCCATAGCACCGGGGCGCCCACAGAGAAGGATCTCCCCCTGGGGGCCACCAATCGACTTTCTCTGACCGGTGGCACCCTGAGGAGGCCCTCTCTGTGGGAACGCACAGGGCGGAGGGAAGTTGATGCCGGCAGCAGGTGTTCCCTGAGGTACTCCGGACCCCTGCCATGTAGGGCTTTGAACACCATTACTAGTACCTTGAATCTCACCCGGAAGACAACTGGTAACCAATGCAGCTCACGGAGCAAAGGTGTAACATGGGAGTATCGGGAGACTCCCAACACAACTTTCGCGGCTGCATTCTGTACCAGTTGGAGCCTCCGGGTGGTCCTCAAGGGAAGCCCCATGTAGAGAGCGTTGCAGTAGTCTAGACGAGAGGTCACGAGCGCGTGAGTGACCGTGCATAAATCATCCCGGCTTAGATAGGGCTGCAACTGGCGCACCAGGCGAACTGGGCGAAAGCCCCCCTAGTCACGGCCACTATGTGGTCTTCCAAGGTGAGCCGTGAATCTAGGAGGACTCCCAAGTTGCGAGCCCTATCTACGGGGGGTAATAGTTCACCCCCCCATAGAAAGAGATGGAATATCCAAATAAACCCAGGATGAAGGTATGCAAAGCCACTCAGTCTTGTCGGGGTTGAGTTGAAGTCTGTTCCTCCCCATCCAGACCTGAACCGCCTCCAGGCAACGGGACATCACGTTGAGGGCATCACTGGGGTGGTTTGGGGTCGAAAGAAAAAGCTGGGTATCATCAGCGTATTGATGATACCCAACTCCAAAGCCACGAATGATCTCACCCAGCCGTTTCATATAGATGTTGAACAGGAGAGGCGAGAGGACCGACCCCTGAGGAACTCCACAAACGAGAGACCTCGCGGTCGACCTCTGCCCTCCTGTCAACACCGACTGCGAATGTCCCTGGAGATAGGAGGAGAACCACTGTAAGACCGTGCCTCCCACTCCCAATCCCCTGAGACGCCGCAGCAAGATACCATGGTCGATGGTATCGAAAGCCGCTGAGAGGTCTAATAGGACTAGAACAGAGGAATGTGTCCTGTCCCGAGCCCTCCAGAGATCATTCACCAGCGCGACCAATGCCGTCTCCGTGCTGTACCCGGGCCTGAAACCCGATTGGTACGGGTCTAGATAATCCGCTTCATCCAGGACCAGAGGGAGCTGATGCGCCACCACACTCTCAACAACCTTCGCAAGAAAGCGAAGGTTGGAGACCGGACGAAAGTTGTTCAATACAGCTGGGTCCAGGGCAGGCTTCTTGAGGAGAGGTCTCACCACCGCCTCTTTCAAGACGGCAGGGAAGCTACCCTCACTCAAAGAAGCCGATATAACTGCCTGGAACCAGTTGCGTGTCCTCTCCCGGGCTGCATAGACCAGCCAGGAAGGGCACGGGTCCAATAAACATGTGGTGGAGCTCAGCCTCCCCATAATCCTGTCCACTTCCTCCAGAGTCACAGAATCAAACTCCTCCCAGGTAATATCGACAAGACCGCCCGCGTCCTGATCGTCAGACTCTGCCCAGTCAGAGTCCAGGTCGGTCCGTATCCGAGCGATTTTGTCTGACAGATGTTGGTTAAACTCCTCGGCACGACCCTGCAAGGGTTCCTCCCTCACCTCTTGATTAAGGAGGGAGCGAGTCACCCTAAACAGGGCAGCCGGGCGATTATCTGCAGACGCAATAAGGGTAGAGAAGTGATTAGACCTCGCCACCCTTATCGCAGCGAGATAAGACCTAATATAGGCTCTTAGTCGCAATCGGTCGGATTCGGATTGGCTGGATCTCCAACCGCTCTCTAGGCCCCGGAGCTCCGCGGAGAACCATGGAGCTCGACGAGATCTGCACCGGGTCAGGGGCCGCAAGGGTACAACTCGGTCAAGAGCCTCAGTGGCTGCCCTTTCCCAGGCTTCCACTAAGGCATCTGCCGAGCTGTGAGTGAAGGAGGCAGGTGGGGACCCCAGTGCTGCCTGGAACCTCTCGGGGTCCATTAAGCGTCTGGGGCGGTACCATCTAATCGGTTCCACGCACCCACGGCGGGGGGTGGCAAAACGGAAGACCAGCCGCAGGAGATGATGATCGGTCCATGACAGGGGCATAACAATTGGGGAGCCCCCACCAAGATCATCTAACCACCGTCCAGATAAGAAAACTAGGTCAAGGGTGTGGCCTCCCTCATGAGTCGGTCCCAAAATTACTTGCGTCAGGTCCATGGCCGTCATGGAAGCCATGAACTCCCGAGCCAACTCAGATGATCCTCCCAGAGATGGTAGATTGAAGTCCCCCAAAACTATAAGTTTCGGGAACTCAATCACCAACCCAGAGAGGACATCGAGAAGCTCAGGCAGGGCAGCTGCTGCGTGACTAGGCGAAAGGTACACCAGCAGCAAGCCCAACTGCACACCAGGGCCGCATCTCAAAAAGAGAGACTCACACCCGACTATCTGGGGAACGGTGGCCTCCCGTGGGCACAAGGTCTCCCTCATAACAACAGCCACTCCCCCACCCCTACCCTGAGCCCGAGGCCGGTGTAGCACCCGGAAACCTGGTGGGCAAAGATCAACCAGAGGAATACCGCCCTCTGGGCCCAACCAAGTTTCCGTGATGCAAGCCAGGTCCGCCTGCTCACCCTCGACCAAGTCACGGACGAGAAGAGCTTTGTTAGTGACAGACCTGGCATTCAAGTACACCAGCCGGAGCTCAGGAGGCTGCACATCCTCACTCCCGGGACCTCAGGACGGAGCCAGAGGGTCGGAGTGCCTCACCGCTTGTAAGCAGCGGAGAGACCTTTCCTGAGATCGATACGGCCCTCTGTTCCTCCACCTGCTGCCATTCCCTAACGTCGTGGGAATGGGTAATCCCACGACCAGCCCTGGAGCCCCAGAAGCAACCGACCCCCACTCCTCCCCCCCGCGATCCGCCTCGGCACTGGCCTGAACAGAGGTTGTTGGACTGCCCCCCTCGTCCAAACAGCCAAAAGAAGTACCCTCCCTCCTCCCTAACCCCCGAAAAAATTTCAACAAAAAACTAACCAGGGGCCTCTTGTTAGGTTTACATCGGAGGCCCCTACCCGTGCCCAGCCATCTCTCAGGGTCCCAATAAGTGGGCCCTTCCTCGAGATTGTACCCGGCTAGAAAGGCGGGTCGCCCCCAGGAAGGGGGAGCACCCCTGAGGGCGAGCAAGTCCGTGGAGGAATACCTAAGATAAGGCATAAGAGCAGTCCAGATGCAGGCAGTCCATAGTCAGTAAGGAGGCTCTAAGCAGAGGGCAAATAGGTGTCCCAACCCTCCACCCAGCCACTGCCACTCAGCTGGGTGCACCCCCAGGACAGGCCAACCACCGTCCTCTCACAACGGTCGCAGGGCCTATTCCTGGGGGGGTGGTCTGAAACACCCACCCTGGGTATAGCATGTAGCCTCTTTGGCCAGAGAGGAAGGGTTTTGCAAACTAACAAACTTTTCTCCCTTTGAGTAAAATTCAACTCTGAACACAATGGCTAGCAACACAGGATGATATCTCTGATCTTCTCAGTCAAATTCTAATCCTGCATTTTGATTTTGCAAAACTCAACGCTTACAAACAACAGTCTCTCTTGCAATTTGAAACATTTAAACATTCAAGGCAGACCCGAGCAGAAAGCCATTTGCATTTCAAAGTCACTCTAAATTACTCCAAACACTGGCTGGAAATTCAATGGCAAAGAGGCAGTAAGATGTTAACAAGCCTTTTGGCTGGTTTCTTCAGAAGGACAGGGAGAGACAAGAGTTCACAGAAGCACAAATCCTAGAGACACGACTCTGCCTCTTGCAGACTCAGCTGGAGAATGGAAGTTAAATCATCTCCTCTTTTATTACAGGCATGCACTGTATCAAAGTGCCTTTTGACTGAGCTTTGGTTGCAGAAAAACATGCACACTTTAGAAGCAGACAAAAGGAATTCAAATAACCATTTTCTGACTAAGCTTGCTTGCAGAAATATGGTTACTTTAGTTTACAGACAAAGGGAATTCAAATATCATTTTCTGACTATTCTGGATCAAAGCCGTTGTACTGTAATTAATCCCTTGTTAAGACTTCTATGGTCTATATAAGCAGATGCCATTACCATTAACAGCTCTCTCTCCAGATAGTTGAACTCGTGGAAACACCTTTTATCATCTAAAAATACCTTTATTGCTTGTAGAGTAGGATACAACAGGTGGGGTGCGTTAAGATGATGTCTGTAGCATTTCCAAGGTCAGAAAATGGTAATACTCCCAGCGTCTGCACATGTAAGTCTAGAGCACATGTCTGCTGTTATCACATGTTTGCTGGTTAATGGAGGATATCAGGCACAGAGCCAACAAGAAGGAAGTTAGCTCAGAAAAAGAGGAAATACATCACAAAGAGGGAGGGATTAGCTGGCCCATTAGCATAATGTATAATTTCCCAAAACAGCCACATGGTGGCAGCGCAGGGTGAAAAGGTTGAAAAGCCCTGCTTTAGCTCACTGAGCTAAAGTGGCAGAGGGACTGCTGCTTCCTTCCACTTTTTCCCCCGTGAGCTCCGCATGGCCCAAGGTCACCCAGGGAGCTGACTGGGTGAGAGTGGATTTCGGCCTAGGCTTCCCTGGTTTCTGCCCAGCACTTTAATCACTGCACCAGACTGGCAGGGCGCATTGCTGCTCGGCCTGCGGCTGCGTCATAATTTACACGGCTGTCAACATCCAGAGCTCCGACAGAGGAGACTCTCTGTTGCTCAGGCTGGGCCTGCGGAGTCTTGGCGCTCTCTGGGTTGGGCTGCTTCCTTGCAGACCTTTCATGCCCCAACTAGGGAACATCCCCCGCGCAGCAGTGGAGGAGTCACCCAGCCAGACAAGGGAAGGTCTGCAAAGAAGCAGCCAAGCTCAGAGAGCACCGAGGTCTCTGCAGCGTTCTACGCTTCAGTGGTTTATACCCTTTGGTTGTCTGGAAAAAGAAGCTGCTAGGAAATTAATTAGACACGAAATCTTCGGGGAAAGACAGATTTTAAAATGCACCAGATTTTTAAGAGATGCTTGTGAAAAGAACATTTCTTTTAATCTTTTTGCAAAGAAACCAAATTTTGTTCCTGTCAGTTTAATGTGAAGCATACCTTTAAAAAAGGTCAGTTTAATTACATAATATTCTAATTCCCATTAGTACCTCCGTGGATTGTATTACGTGCAGTTGCCTCTCTAAAGGGAAAGATTTACCAAATAAAATTTGCTTCTAAATTCTGTTATTCATCACTGGTGAGTTCAACAATAAAAACAATAAAGGAAAAGGCAGGTTTCATTTTAAAAAATGCCCATATATATTCTCAAGTGAAGAATGAGGGGGCTGGTCAAACACACAGGCAGTCCTCGACAGAACCACAATTGGGACCAGAACATCCTTTGCTAAACCAGGTGGTCATTAACTGAATCTTAATTTTACGATCTATTTGCCATTGTCATTAAGCAGATCACCACGTCCTTTAAGTGAATCCCACTTCCCCCACTGACTTTGCTTGTTGGAAGCCAGCTGGGCAGGTGGCCGATGGCCACCAGCTGACCCTGGGGACGCTGCCCATGTGGCAAAGCCATGCCAGTGACCAGGCACCCAAATCTTGATCAAGTGGCCACAGAGATGCTGGAACAGTCATAACTGTGAGGACTGGTTGTTAAGTCACTTTTCCTGCACTGTTGTAACGTTGAATGGGTTGTTAAAACAATGGTCGTAAGTTGAGGACTGCCGGTGTCCACCTGCTGGAAGATTGCAGGAATTGGGTATGGCCAGTCTAGAGAAGAGAAGGAGCAGGGGTGACCTGACGGCCGTCTTCCAATATCTGAGGGGCTGCCCCAGAGAATGGAGTGGGGCTCCACCTCTTCTCCAAAGCCCCCGAGGGCAGGACAAGAAGCAATGTGTGGAAAGTAACCAAGGAGAGAAGCAACCTGGAACTAAGGAGGAATTTCCTGACCGTGAGAACAATTAATCAGAGGAACAGAAGTTGTGGGTGCTCCATCACTGGAAGTTTTTAAGAAGATACTGGTCAGCCATTTGTCTGGAATGGTAGAGGGCCTCCTGCTTGAGCAGGAGGTTGGACTAGATGACCTCCAAGGTCCCTTCCAGCTCTTTTATTCTATTATTCTTATGACGCATCTGAGCAGAAATGAATGACTGCGATCCTGTGCCTGCTGTGAAATTCCATAAAGGGAATATGTAGGAAAATCAAACAGTCTCCCTGTGGAACAGAGGTGGGGAACGGTGGCCCCTCTGTGACTAGTGGACAAGTCCACAAGTCATAAAAGGGGCATCGTTCCCCCCCACACACACACCAATGTGGATCAAAGCAGAGCCATGCCTGGAAGGCTGCGCAAGGGGTCCCGAGAGCAGAGAGGGAGAAGGGGCTGTGCAGCCAAAGGGAGCAGAGGCCATAGGGGGGCCGAGGCTCCCACGCCTGGACCAGCCCACCCGTCGGAGGCTGGGAAGCCGGGCCTAGTCAGAGAGGGGAAACCAGGGCTTGAAGGGCTACCCTGCCGGGCGGTCCCTTCCAAGAGCCAGCCCTCTTCCCCGTGTCCTGGGGGCGGGGGGTGTGTGTGTGTCTAGGAACCCACAAATACAGGTAGTCCTTGATTACGACAACTGAGTCCAAAATTTCTGCTGCTAAACGAGATGTTTGTTAAGTCATTTTTGCCCCATTTTACAACCTTTCTTCCTACAGTTGTTGAATCACTGTAGTTGTTAATAACATGGTTGTTAAATGAATCTCTCTTCCCCATTGACCTTGCTTTCAGAAGGATGCCAAAGGGGATCATGTGACACACAGACATCAATACAAGTCAGTTGCCAACCATCCAAATTTTGATCATGTGAGCGTGGGGAGGCTGCAACGGTTGCAAATGTGACAAAGGGTTATAAGTCCCTTTTTCCAGTGCTGTTGAAACTTTGAATGGTCACTAAACAAGGACTTCCTGCACAGCCACCCTCGTGGTCCACCTTGGACAGAGGCAGGCAACCTTGGCTCTTTGATGACTCGTGGACTTCAACTCCCAGAATTCCTGAGCCAGCTAAACCTGAACACTGGGTGCTATCTAACAAAATGAAATTCAATGGTGAAAAAAGTAAGGTTCTACATTTAGGCAGGAAAAACCAAATGTACAGGTATAGTATAGGGCAAGGGAAGGCAACCTCGGCTCTTTTATGACTCATGGACTTCAACTCCTAGAATTCCTGAGTCAGCTATGCTGTCCATGAGTCATAAAAGAGCCGAGGTTGCCTATCCCTGGTATAGGGGGTACCTTGCTCAATAGTAGTAACTGTGAGAGGGATCTAGGAGTCCTAGTGGACAATCACTTACTGTAAATATGAGCCAGCCATGTGCTGCAGCGGCCAAAAAAGCCAACACAGTTCTAGGCTGCATTAACAAAGGGATAGAATCAAGATCACGTGATGTGTTAATACCACTTTACAACAACTTGGTAAGGCCACACCTGGAATACTGCATCCAGTTTTGGTCACCACGATGTAAAAAAGATGTTGAGACACTAGAAAGAGTGCAGAGAAGAGCAACAAAGATGATTAGGGGACTGGAGGCTAAAACATATAAGGAACGGTTGCTGGAATTGGGTATGTCACTAGCTAAACCCAAGTCCTGCAGCCGTTCTTCGTACGTTTTGATCTCCAGGCCTTGGATCTTCTTAGTTGCTCTTCTCTGAACTTTTTCCAAGGTCTCAACATCTTTTTTGTAGTATGGTGACCAAAACTGGCTGCAGTATTCCAGGTGTGGCCTCACTGGGGTTTTAGAAAGTGGTACTAATGCTTCGTGTGATTAATACCCTAGTGTGGGATGTTGTTTAAAGGTTTTTAACATGATCCTATTGTCTGAATTGCTTTGTGTGAGAATGGGACAGCCAAGAAATGCCCTATCAATAACATAAAATACGTATGGAATCCCAATTTGCTCCCCAAAGAGGCCATGAGCTGAAGTGGTTGTTACCGACAAATGTAGGAGCTACAAAATATGCCCCCACTGAGCACTTAGGCGAGTGGAGGGGGGCTGGAATGGTGCAAGAGGTACCGGGGGCCACCAGGTCCCATGGACGGGTACACTTTTCAGAGCAGGCAACAGAATTTCATTTTTAATGTGTGCCAGTGTGTCCACAGTAAAAAAATGACAATAAAGGTTATCTTAATCAGCTGGGTGTTCCAAAATGGACCACCTAGACGGTCCCAGCATCGGGCTGCCCACTCTGGGCCAGCTGCAATTGCTCAACCATCTTCAAGGGATGTCCTGGGCAAAGCGCAATGCAACAGTCTAGTCTTCGTGGTCCTCCAGGGCCAGGCTCAAATGCCGGAGGGCCCATGCACAGCAAAGCGATTCCTTAAGAGGAGGGGGAGGTCCCCATTAGAAAATAGAAATAGAATAATAACTTTATTGTCACTTTGAATGTACCCTAATTGGCACACATTAAGATGAAATTTTGTGGCATTTAGCTCTCCAAGGGTCACTCTCAAGAGCGAGCCCCTCCCTCAGATCCAGCCCCTGACGTGAAGAGAGTTTCAGCTGATTGTCCTCCTTTGGATCACTGCATGCCAAAGACACTTGCAAGTTCTAGAGATGCCCCGTCCCTGATCTACGAGACCCAAGAATCCAGAAGAAGCCCCCCAACTTCCTTTCCTGACTGAGCCTTGAGAGACAGAAGCAGCTCCCTCCAACATTTTCACATATTAAGATAAGGGAATCAAAAGTTGCCCAGAGATTCAGAATTAATTTCTTGCCTGGTGCAATAAAACCACCTGGGATGGTTTGGGATGCTGTGGGATAGACAACATCACCACCAGATGGATCCGGAGCCGGCTGGCAAACCGCACTCAACGAGGACTCCTAAACGCCACCATATCCACATGGAGGGAAGTAAGCAGTGGGGCACCACAAAAGTCTTCATCTTAGGCCCAGCACTCTTCAATATTTTCATCAATGACTTAGATGAGGGTTGTGTTTTTTTTAATCCCATTTATATCCCACCCTTCTCCGAAGACTCAGGGTGGCTTACAATCTAAAGCACAAATCAATGTGCTTAGCAATAACTGAAGGGGAACTCATCAAATTTGCAGATGACACTAAACTGGCAGGAGTAGCCAAGAGCCCAGAAGACAAACTCAGGATCCAAAAAGATCTTGACAAACTTGAACAATGGGCCCTGCCTAATAAAATGAGTTTAATGTGGAGAAAATCAAAGTTTTGCACCTAGGCAGGAAAAACCAAAGGTACAAGTACAGATTGGGTGAAAGCTGGCTCAAACACAGCCACTGTGGGAGGGACCCTGGAGTCCTAGTAGACGATCACTTGACTATGAGCCAGCAGTGTGCAGCAGCGACCAAAAAAGCTAATACAATCCTGGGTTGTATAAACAGGCCCTCATAAACCATGTTGCAAAAGGATCTAACTGGCAATAGCGATTGTCATATCAGAAGCGGTCTGTAGATCTGAACAGCCAAGCGTGACCCAAACAGAGCCAGGAAATACACCATGGAAACAAACAATGATGGTGATTCTGACGGCACCCCAGATGCAGCCCCGTCCAAATTCACAGGCCCAGCACAACACTTGCCTGCCAAGACCTGTATGACGACTCTCGAAGGAACTGGGGTGCACCAGGGGGCTGGAACGGCAGGGCACTGCAGGACCCACCAGCCTGAAAGCTCCCGTGGGCATCTACTCAGGTAGGAGGGGGTCATGGCTCTTTCTCTCCCCCCACCCCCAGAAAATGAGGTTCAGCCCTGAGCCTGCAGGCCAGTCCATCCACTGGCAGCCTTTGCACATTCAGGTTGTAACAGAGAGGTAAGTAAAGGAACGGCGCTGGAGGGGGCTTCTTCCCAGTTTCCCACCCAGAGCTAAAACAAGTCAGCCGCCTCCCCATGCCATCCACCCCCGCAGGCACTCAGGGTCCTGGCTGCACTGGTTTTTCTCCACAGCTACCAATGTGCCCGTCGGCCAGCTGCTGCATATCTTCTTGGGGGTCCTCAAATAATGTCGCCTCCCCTTCTTAAGCCTGCATGAAACAGGTGGGGTCCTTGCCCTCACATTCCCCAGAGAACCCCACAAGGGGATCCCCTGGTCCTCTTCCTCAGGGGCCGGCTCTGTCTGCAGCCCCCCAATGCTGGCTCCCCTCTGGGCAGGGAGAGCAGAGTGTCCGGTCAAAGGCAGCAGTGCCCTCAGGGCATAGTGGGGGAGCAAGCTGCTGGCTTCACTGGGCACAGGGCAGTATGAAATCAGGTGCCCCCTCTCCAGACTCCTGCCCCCCCCCCGCCTCTGCCCGTCCCCTTGGGCATTTGATGCCCTCGGCTGATCCGCAACGTGGGCGGAAGCATCGCTGACAGAGCAGGGGCTGCGCAGCTTGGATGTCAGCTAGGTGTCGGGCTGTCTGGCGCCGGCCAAGGGCTCCGGGAAGGAGCTGCCCTCCAGCCCGAAGCTCTTCTGCCACCGCTGCAGGGTGGGAAAGAGCCGCTTCCTCCGGGGGAGGTCCGTTCTGGCTGGGTGGAGCAGAGCCCCTTCCCATGAGCTACGGTGGCGACAGCTTGCAGTCACGCCTGGCCAAAACCATCAGGCGGAGGAAATGCGCAGGGGGGGCTTGGAATTTGCACGGGGGGGGGGGACGAAAGCAAAGCAACAGCTCCTCCCTCCCCAACCTGCCTGCCAGGTTAGATCCTCACCCAGGGGGGCTTCAGCCCCCACCAAGGAAGAGCTCAACCAATGCCCACTGTCCAGAAGCTCCTCCAAGCCCTCAAGCCTTTTTCCCCACCGGAAGAGCCTAGCGCGGGGGTCTCCGAGCTCGGCCACTTTAAGGCCTGTGGACTTCAACTCCCAGAATTCCCCAGGCGGCATAGCCAGCATTGGGAGAGTTGAAGCCCGGGGCCTTCAAGGCTGGACCTCCCTGGTCGAGACGTTCCAGACGGAGGTTCTCACCCTGCTCGGGCTCTCCACAGGGGCCGGAGAGAGGCCAGAGAAGCCCACCAGGACACCCCCCTTCCCGGCGGCCGACCGGAAGGGAAGTCGCAGGCAGGCGGCCCTTACAAGAAGAGGCCGTGGAGGATCAGGCAGCCACGCTAAGTGGGGAGGGCAGCGCTCAGGGGACGACGGGGCTTAAGGAGCCTGCGGCCCAAATCCCTGGCCAGCCAAAGCTCCTGGGGTCATCTCAGGTGGCTGACCTCAGCTGCGGCCTGGCCAGAACAGAGCACCTTCTCCGATCCCGGCCCCTCCGGCTACATCCCAGATCCCAGGACTGTGGAAGTGCCGAAGGTGCTTTGTTCAGCCTCTTCCCTGAGGTCTGCCCCTCCCCCCACGCTCCACTGACCTCCGCAGGTTACAGGGAGGAAACACAGGGGGTCCTCGTCTTACGACCACAACTGAGCCCACGAGTTCTGTTGCTAAGTGAGACATTTGTTACGTGACTTTGGCCCCATTTTATGACTTTTCTTCCCACGGTTGTTAAGCGAATCACTGCAGCTGTTAAGTCAGTCACTCGCTTGTTAAGTGAATCCAGCTCCCACACACCCCCCCCCGGTTGACTTGGCTGGTCAGAAGGTCGCAAAAGGGGATCATGTGATCCCCGGGGACGCTGTGACCGTCGTAAATACGAGTCAGTTGCCAAGCCTGCGACATCTGATGCCCTGACACGGGGATGCAGCAAAAATGGCAAGTGTGAAAAACAGTTTTTTCAGTGCCATTGTAACTTCCAATGGTCACTAAACAAGCCGTTGTAAGTTGAGGACTAGGTGTAAAGGCGAGGCGGGGGTGAAGCACCGCAAGGAAGAAAGATCTGAGGGAGAAGGAAGGAAGGAAGGAAGGAAGGAGCCCCCCTCCCCTGGTCTCTTACAAGGCTCATCACTGCGGGGCGGGGGAGCCCCACTTTCCTTCCATGCCCCCCTTTTTGACCTCCATCAGGCAGGTTCCCTTGGGGAGCCATTCCCCCCCACCAAGGCTGGGGCTCTTGGGAAGCTGCTCCAGGCCCCGAACCCTCCAGTGGCTTTTCCTCCACCCTTCCAGGATGCCCCCCCCCCCCGCAGCACCACGTTCCTGGCACGGGGACACCCCAGGAGGGAGGGCTGTGACACTCGGCCCTTTTCCTCCAGCCCTCGGCCAGCCTCTCCACCTGGCCACCGCAGCAGCTGGCCGGGGTTCCCGCCTGCCTCCCTGCCAGCGCCCCCCCAAGGTCTGCCTCTGCTGCAGTGGCGACAGCCCCCTCCCCTGCCCCCAAGGCCCCCTGGCCGGCTTGCTCCCCCCTCCCCTCCCTTGGCAGGGAGGATCCTTGGGAGGTGATAAAGCCTCTGAACAGCTTGGCGCCCTCAATGGATTTCTCCGCCTGGCTGATCGCTACTATGGTCCCAAAGCTTCAGCTTCCCACTCCGCCCTGGGGGGGGGGGATCCTTTACACATCCTCCAGGGAGGAGAGAGATGCCTGTGCCCCCCCACCCCCGGCTCCAGGGCCTGGGAGGAAGCAGCGATGTTCAAAGGCTAAGGCAGCTGCGGCAGCCTTCGTCCCCATTCAGCCAAGGAGCCACGAAAGGGCTGTGGCTTAGAAGCCACGGCTGAGGGGCCTGGCAATGTGGGGCCCCGGGGAGGGGGGCGTCCTTCTTGCCCACTCAAGTGCAGTTGCTGACCGCCAGGAGCAGTTTCCTAATGAGGGAGGGTCTTTTTTCAGAGGGGCTTAGAACGCAAAGTTATCGTCAGCCTCTGAAATCAGGGCCCCAAGTCAGCTGGAGCTGCGTTTCCCCACACGGAACCCCACAAAGCCATTAAGGGCAAACTCCAGGCAGCTGGATGGCCATGATGGTTTGCTCAACAAATCAGGGTTTAAAGACTGCAGGGATTCCTTCCTCACACCCCCCCCCCCCAATTCTTCAGCACCCTCACCCCTGACCGGGGCAGGACCAGCACCTCCTCCTCATCCTTCGGGCTCTTTGAGAATTGGGCCCTAATCTGACTGCCCAACAATTGGGTCAAGGGACAACTGTCCAGCAACGGATCACCTGCGGCTTCCTCGGTTTTGCTCTAATCGTCTGAGAAATGGGCACATCACGACAAGAAAAACCCTCTGCACAAGCTAAGGGGCTCCCGGCGGGCTCAGGGCTCCGAACGAGCATAGCACCGCAAGCAAGTAGAGACCCGCCGGCTCGCCCCCCCGCCCTCCTCTTGCCCTTTCCGAGGAGAGGAAGGTCAAGGCGGGAGGGGCTGAGCGACGCGGCTCCTCCGGGACGCGCGCAGGGAGGGCCGGCGTGGGGGTCGAGCCGGGCCGGCCGAAAGGCGATCAGTCTGGAGCCCGGACAATCGGGGGGGGGGGCGGGTCCCTCCGCCGCGGCTCCGGCCGAGCGAGGGCCCCGGACTGCCCGCCTTCCGTCCCAGGAGGGTCCACAGCGGGGGAGGCGGGGCGGGCGGGGGCGGGGGCGGCAACCGAGCCCGCCGCCGCCGCCCCCCGCCTGTCTCGCTCGCCGCGCCGGGGACCGTCCTGGGTGGCCTCCGGCCAGCGGCCAGCGGCGGCCGAGCGTGGCGGGGAGGGCGTGGCGCGGCGTGGCGCGGGGTGCCGAGCAGCCCCGCCGGCGGGCAGCCGAGCCTCGCGCGCGCGCCTTACCTTGCCCGCTGCCCGGCGGCACCTGCGGCGGGGCTTCGGCGGCTCCTGCGGCCGGCGCTGTGCCCGCGCGCGGCTCCTCGCCGGCCGTGACCGTGAAGCGGCGGCTCATCTCGCCGGCCAGGCTCTCCGCGCTCCCTCGCTCGCTCCCTCGCTCCCTCGCGCGGCTGGCTGGCTGGCAGTGGCTCCGGCTCCGGCTCCGGCTCCGGCTCCGGCGCGGCGGCAGAGCGGGGACTGGCGGGGCGGCGGCTGGTGGGCAGTGCAGGCGCCCGGGATCCCCGCCCGCGCGGCCGCCCAGCGAACCTGCCGGAGGGAGGGAGGGAGGGAGGGAGGGAGGGAGGGGGAGGGAGACGCGCGGCGGCGGCGGCGGCGGCAGCGAATGAGCGCGTACTGCCTCCCGCCCCCCCCCCCCCCGCCTGGCGCGTCACAACTCGCCGTTAATCGGCGGGACTCCCCGCGCGCGGGCTCCGCGGCGGCCGGGCTCAGCCACCGGTGCACCGTCCGCGGGAGAGGGGGGACGGCGTGGAAGGGCAGCCCCCGCCTCCCTCCCTCCCTCCCTCCCTCCCTCCCCGGGCAAAGGGGCAGCAATGAAAGAGAGGCAGCCGGAGAACAAAGGCGGGGGGGCTTCGGGCCGAGGAGGACGCAGCTGTTAAAGGCGGCAATGAAGGAAACGCGGCCAAGGCGGCGCAGCAGATGCTGAACCCCAGAACCGAACTGAATCGCCCCGTTTTCTGCCTCCGTCTGAAAATGACCGAATTGGGAACGTTCGTACTCGGCGAGCCTCCGACCTGGGGCTCCCGGAGCAGCTGCGAAGGACCGGATTTCTCTTTCCCCGGAGACCCCTCCACACACCTTAAGCCCCCGCTGTGGGGCAAGGAAGGAGCCGAAGCTCGTGACCCGTGGCCGATTCGGGGTCCCCGACTACCCCCGCAGGCCGACCAAGGCTGTGAGCCGCACCCTGGACGGAGAGGGGGGGCTTTGGCTCTCCCCATTCCCCGTGTCCGTGGAAGACTAAGCCCTTTTCTCGGGAGGGGGCAGGCCCTGCCCTGAGGGGAGCCCCCGGCCTCTCCCCGGGAGAATGGCATATTTACATTTCACCTCAATTAAAAATACAATAAAATAATGAATATTAAAAAGGCCTCTATTCGGCCAATCTAACCACTGAAGCGCAGCATCCTTTACTTGGGAAAAGTCGGACACTGGCCCGGTTCCGGCCCTCGCCTTAGAGTGGGTCATGATGTGATCTACAGTTTGACACCTGGCAGGTCAACCCGGCGAAGAGCACCTTGAAGAGCCAAACTGGTTCTTCCTGGTCAGTAGAAGCGAAGACCCCCAACACCCCCAAGGCGCCTCCCCAGCCTGGGAGGTGTGCTGAGGGATGGGTCATCAGCCTCCAGGGTCTCGGGGGGGGGGGGGGAAGAGCCAGTCCAGCATCCTCTGAGGGCCCAGCTGGCTCCTTGGTGGCTTTGTCTCCTTGGTTCAGGCCCTTTCCTACTGCTGTAATCTGCAGCGAGCAGAACGCCTCTGGGCAAAAATCAGCCACAGACATGTAAAAATCTGTAACTCATCACATCACCCAGTTATTGAGTCTAATTTTACTGTACTTCTAGCTCAAGGACGCTTCCCTCCATGGATCCTTAGGCCCTGCTGCCCATCACCGCCTCCGTCACCTGCTCTGCAAGGGGGAGGCCCTGGGAAAAGACCACCCCCAGGGCCCCTAGCTCCTCCCGCTGACCCACCAAATGCTGGGGGAGGGGCACTTGCAAGCAGGGGACGGGTGCCCTCCCTCCCTGGGCCAGAATGTGGAGCAGGCTGTCCCCCAGCCTGGGGGTGACCGCTCTCCCCATGGATCTATCCAGGCCTCTTGAAAGCCATCAGGGAGTAGCCATCACTCAGCCTTGTCACACAAATTCCGCCCCCCCCAGGTTGAGGATGTGCTGGGGGGAGAGGGGAGAAACACCTCCACATCTTCCTTCACCCGATAATGCATGAATGTATGTGCCTGGCTCACATTCCCCCCCCCCCCGTCAGCCCTTTCCCAAGCCCCAGATGTTCTCGCCTGGCCTGGGGGAGGAGCTAAGCCCCCAGGCTCTACTGCGCTTGGGGGGGCAATGCTGCTGGATTCGGACCGGCCCCTCTTCAGCAGCTGCCACACATGGTGGCCTCTTTATTGAGTCCCCCCCAGGAGGAGGGTTAGCTCGAGACCTGCCAGACCCCGACAGGGCAGACCTGAGGTTTGGGTGGGTGGGTGGGTGGGAGTTGCCCCATGCGGCACTGGTGTGCACCTAGTGCTGCTGGGGGGGGGCATTGGTCACCAGGCTGCAAGGATCCCGTCAGAATTTTCTTTGCAGAGTGGAACAACCCCCCTTCCTCCCCCCCCCCCGAGGTTTTCTGGTCTAGGCTTGGCCCCGGGATGAACAGGAAAGCTCCAGCTGTGCTCCTCAGGGATAGCAGGAGAGATCTGCATTCATCAGATGCTCGCTTTGCCTACTCCTAAAACGTAACGGCTGCATTCACACACCATGCTGAACATGCCTACTGAATTAATCCACTTTGGAAACCCCACCAGATATTTGCTGCCTTCACACTGTGTGTTTAGTCTGCTCACCAAGTTGGCCCTTGAGTTTGCACCCAACTCTGAAGCATCAGCTAACCACCCGTGTTTACATAATTGGCTACATCACAAAAACACAAACCAGGGTTGCCCCTTTGCTCCCTGAGCTTCCTTGGGGACGCTGGCTCCCAGGGTACTTCCAAGTGCAAACCAAGAGGCTGGGGGGGGGGGGCTCTCAAGCCCAAAGAATAATAGGATAGGATAGGATAGGACTGGACAGGACAGGACAGGACAGGACAGGACAGGACAGGACAGGATAGGATAGGATAGGATAGGATTAGAGTAACGGAGTTGGAAGGAACCTTGTAGGTCATCTAGTCCAACCCCCTGCCCAAGCAGGAGACCCTACACCATTTCTGACAGATGGCCGTCCGGTCTCTTCTTGAAAGCCTCCAGTGATGAAGCTCCTACAACATCTGAAGGCAACTCCTGTCCCATCGCTTGATGGTTCTCACTGTCAGCAAATTCCTCCTCATTTCCAGGTTGAATCTCTCCTTGATCAGTTTCCTTCCGTTTATTCCTTGTCTGGCCTTCAGGCACTTTGCAACATAGGTTGACCCCCCTCCTCTCTGTGCCAGCCCCCCCAATATTGGAACCCCGCTGTCAAGTCTCCGCTGGTCCTTCTCTTCCTAGACCAGCCATGCCCAGTTCCTGCAGCCGTTCTTCCTCTGTTTTAGCCTCCAGTCCCCCGATCATCTTGGTCACTGCCTCTTATCTGCCCCTCAGGTCTGGCAGGAGGGCATCTCTGCCCCCCTCTTCCAAGGAGGGTCCTCTGAGGGGGTCTTAGCCATGCAGCCCCACCTCTGCTGGATTGTGAGGATGTGGCTGCTGTTGTGACTGCTGTCCCCAGCTGCCGTTATCTGTATATTTTTGTTCATGAGTTTGTTTGTTTTCAGCTTTAAACCTCGTTAGCTGTTCAGAGTCACTAAAATGGCAAGGTGGGCAGCCCTAGATGCCCAAATAAATCTAAATCAGGATTTGGGGCGTTGGGCCCCTGCTGCCACTCAGTCTTTCCCTCACCCGGTGAAGCGTCTGGTGTGAACCCGGCTGGTCTCGGCTACCGACTCCCGGCGGCCAGGAGGTCCCGAGCGGCTTTGCCTCCAGACCTCGGCAGGGACAGAAGTCTCAGCACCAAGACTTTCTAGCTGGCACCCAGCCACCTGCTGAATTACCGGCGGCTCAGTTCAGCCAGGTCTGCTGTGTCATCTGAATCCCGCCGTGGAGCTGGAAGGTGTCCTCCAAAGGGCAGATGGGAACGCTGAAGGGCGGAGGGGGGGCCGTCAGCAGGCAGCGAGACCCCTTTGCCGGGGGAGGGGGATCAGAGGAGCTGGGGGGTTCCTGTCCCCCAAGGGCTGCTGGCTGCCCCTTTGGGGCTGACCGCTTTCTGTTCAGGGCCCCCAGGGAGACCCCTGGGAGCCAATGGGGACAGTTGATGGGACTTTGCCCCACGTTCTCCGAGTCAAAAGTTAAGTGGTCCTCAACTTAGCAGAGTTCATTTAGTGACCATTCAAAGTTGCAAACTTCCCTGAAAAAAATGACTTATGACCGTTTTTCACACTTATGACCGTTGCAGCATCCCTGCGGTCACGTGATCGAAATTCGGATGCTTGGCAACTGGCATGTACTTGCGACGGTCGCAGTGTCCCGGGGGGGTTGTCACGTGATCCCCTGATAAGCAAAGTCAACGGGAGAAGCCAGATTCACTTAACAACCAGGTTACTTGACTTAACATCTGCAGTGATTCAACGGTGGCAAGAACGGTTGCAAAATGGGGCAATACTCCCTGAAGTACTGTCTCACTTAGCAACATAAATTTTGGGCTCAGTTGTGGTCGTAAGCACGGGGCCGGCTGATCTGAGGGATTGCATCTCCCAAGGCCATCTACCCATCCCACCGGTTCAGAATGGGTGGGTGCCCTCCTCGCCCCTTCCCCTAAATATCACCTCCTGAGGGGAGCTGGGAAGCCGGCCTTGTCTGCGGCCACTCTTGCCCCACGGGACCCTCTGCCCCACTGGCCTCCCTCTTCCCTCTGCCCCACAGGCCTCCCTACCCATAAAGCATTGAAGGTGCTACACGCTGAGTTAGGATTGGGCGCCTCAGAAGCTTGACTTGCTGCCAGAGTTTGTACTTGTTAATGTTTAACGTCTCAATTAATAGAGAAGAGGGCGCAGAGGAAAGGGCAGCCCTTCAAGGCGGGAAATGGAGGCCACAAAAGCCGCTCGCTCTGTGCTGCTCTCGGGGGGGGGGCAAGGACAGGTGCCGAAAGAGGGCCAGCGTTTCCCTCTGGGCCGTCAGACCCAAGGGAGCAGAGGCTTATTTCCTATCCCGGGCCTGGCCTGGCCTGCACTCTCTCCTTCGTTCTGCTTGTAGCTCTGG